>NC_140995.1:9714298-10041798 GCF_052327205.1 Somniosus microcephalus
GGTCCGGCCGCGAACAATGTCCCCCCTCCGCCGGAAACCGTCTCCCCGCGGGCCTGGGGGACGAAGAAAGTGAAACACCCGCAGCAACACTCAGAGCCCAGAACTGTCCCGGGGGCCGCCGCAATCCGGTATTGTTGTAAAACCCATTCATTCATGAGGTAATTAGATTTTTTTTTTGACATAGTTCTCGAGTTCTGTAACTGCTGTAAGAGATGTGTTGGGAGGAAGCGAGGTTTGGAGACAGGTTCTGGGCCCAGGTTGTGCCAATGTTTTGTTGGGCCTGTGTACAGACTTAGCGAACATAGCCTAGCGATCGAAAAAGGCAGACACAGGCAGACCAGGCTGCCAAGAGAAGACAGGATATGCTCTCACTGCAGTCAGGGAGTAGTTGAGACAGAGATGCTCTTCCTCACAGCCTGTGGAAAATATCAGGGCATCAGAGAGAATTTCTATCAAAAATTCTCACAAATATGCCCTGAATTCAGAAATCTGACTGACAACCAAAAACTCCCATTCCTACTGGGGGAGGAGAGAAGCTGTGTAACACTGGCGGCACACTATGTTACAGCTTGCCATGAACAGAGAGACAACCAGTAAACTAAGACAAGAGTATATATAAACAAGGCGAAAATATATTTATAAACTCAAGGATATACCTGTTTATACACTGTATGAATGGAACCGCGTTTATGTGTTCAACCATATATTTTGATGCTTTGGCAACATAAGATGTACCTTATCATGCCAATAAAGCGATTTGTATTGTATTGTATTGCCTGTCAGCTGTGAGATAATGTTTTCCTCATAAGAACTAGGAGCAGGCGTCGGCCATTCGGCCCCTCGAGCCTGCTCCGCCATTCAATAAGATCATGGCTGACCATCGACCTCAACTCCACTTTCCTGCCCGATCTCCATATCCCTCGATTCCCCTAGAGTCCAAAAATCTATCGATCTCAGCCTTGAATATACTCAAAGACTCAGCATTCACAGCCCTCTGGGGCAGAGAATTCCAAAGATTCACAACCCTCCGAATGAAGAAATTCCTCCTCATCTCGGTCTTAAATGGCCGACCCCTTATATGGGGGTTGGCCATTATAATAGTCAAAGTTAGCATGCAGGTACAGCAAGTAATCAAAAAGGCAAATGGAATGTTGGCCTTTATTGCAAGGGGGTTGGAGTATAAAAGCAGGGAAGTCCTGCTACAACTGTACAGGGTATTGGTGAGACCACACCTTGAGTACTGCGTACAGTTTTGGTCTCCTTATTTAAGGAAGGATATACTTGCATTGGAGCCAGTTCAGAGACGATTCACTCGGTTGATTCCAGAGATGAGGGGGTTGACTTATGAGGAAAGGTTGAGCAGGTTGGGCCTATCCTCATTGGAATTTAGAAGAATGAGAAGTGATCTTATTGAAACATGTAAGATACTGAGGGGGCTCGACAAAGTAGATACAGAGAGGATGTTTCCCCTCGTGGGGCAATCTAGAACTCGGGGGCATAGTTACAGAATAAAGGGTCGCCTTTTTAGAACTGAGATGAGGAATTTCTTCTCTCTCAGGGTTGTAAATCTGTGGAATTCTGTGCCCCAGAGAGCTGTGGAGGCTGGTTCATTAAATACATTTAAAGAGAGATAGACAGATTTTTGCAAGATAAGGGAGTGAAGGGTTATGGGGAGCGGGCAGGGAAGTGTTTTTGAGCCCAAGATCAGCCATGATCTTATTGAATGGTGGAGCAGGCTCGAGGGGCCAAGTGGCCTATTCCTGCTCCTATTTCTTATATGTTCTTATGTTCTTATCCTGAGACTCTGCTCTACTTCACCCTTTCGTGCTGACCATTCGCTGTTCAAATGATCTTCAACAAATGCAGTTTCTGTTGAACTCAACCTGTGGAAAATGTTTACGTTTCATTCCTGACTTTAAAAAAAATGAATGTGTTGGCATCTCCCAACACACCTTGTTTCATCGATGTAAAGTAGACATTGCATGTAATGGATTTATGGTTGATCCCCAGTGTTCCTTACACGTTAAAATAGTCAAAGATTAGAATAGGTTTGTGTAATTATTGTGTTTCAGTTAGAAATATTTGTTTACTTAACTGTTTGGAATTTAGTTCAGTACCACTTGTGAGGCTGGTGGACTATAATTGTGATCACAAAATCAAGGTGTTTCAAGGAAGACCACAAAGGATAAGTGCTTAAATTAATTGAAAATTAATATTGAGATGATCAGGCTGGGTATTCTGCGGCAAGTGTCTCACCTCCTGACTCCCTAAAGCCTTTCCACCATCTACAAGGCACAAGTCAGGAGTGTGATGGAATACTCTCCACTTGCCTGGATGAGTGCAGCTCCAACAACACTCAAGAAGCTCGACACCATTCAGGATAAAGCAGCCCGCTTGATTGGCACCCCATCCACCACCTTAAACATTCACTCTCTCCACCACCGGCGTACCGTGGCTGCAGTGTGTACCATCTACAAGATGCACTGCAGTAACTCCCAAACCCGCAAACTCTTGCCACCTAGAAGGACAAGGGCAGCAGACGCATGAGAACACCACCACCTCCAAGTTCCCCTCCAAGTCACACACCATCCTGACTTGAAAGTATATTGCCGTTCCTTCATCGTCGCTGGGTCAAAATCCTGGAACTCCCTACCTAACAGTACTGTGGGAGTACCTTCACCACATGGACTGCAGCGGTTAAAGAAGGCGGCCCACCACCACCTTAAGGGCAATTAGGGATGGGCAATAAATGCTGGCCTTGCCAGCGACGCCCAGATCCCATGAACGAATAAAAAAAAAAGAGCTTCCTTGATGTCTGTTTCGTCCACACTACCTGGCGTGGAACTGAACCATACAGATCAGAATGGCCCAGCTTAGTTTGTTAGCCAATTTCAACTGGGGTAGTGCTCAGTTGAGCTGAGTAACCCTGGGCTAGGACAAGGAAAAATCATTCAAAATTCTGACCTCTTGTCCATGCCTTCAAGAGGGAACTGGACAGGTTGTTGGCCTGGGGCAGAGATCGCACAATCAATAATGCCAACTCTTGCGAATTAAGCGTGAGACACGCGATTTCTAATGAAAATTTATCCCATCTCACGATTCAACAGCGAAATCTCATGTATTTTTTCCCTCGGGGAATGAAGCAATGGCGCCGGACGGGAGTTGAGAAGCACGGCAGTATTCCGATTGGTCATTGTGCGGCAGCGCCGCTCAGCATTGGCCACGGAGATTGGAACGCTCCCTGGGGGCACGTGCCTTCTTATTGCAAAAGATGATAGATGGACAGTGTTGCTGGGAAAGATCAGACTTGCCTTGCCTTGTCTGGCACTGCCGCCTGCTCACGCTGGGCTGCCCATTGTACAAGGTAGAGGTGCTCCATGATCGCAATCCACCTTGTTGAACGGTCCGTCACCAGGTTCCGCCCATTGACCGTGATCATTGGCTACTTTGTAACATAGAAACATAGAAGATAGGAGCAGGAGTAGGCCATTCGGCCCCTCGAGCCTGTTCCGCCATTTAATGAGTTCATGGCTGATCATCCAAATTCAGTACCCTGTCCCTGCTTTCTCCCCATATCCCTTGATCCCTTTAGCCTTAAGAAATATATCCAACTCCTTCTTGAATATATTTAATGAATTGTCCTCAACTGCCTTCTGTGGTAGAGAATTCCACAGGTTCACCACTCTCTGGGTGAAGAAATTCCTCCTCATCTCAGTCCTAAATGGCTTACCCCTTATCCTTAGACTGTGACCCCTCGTTCTGGACTCCCCGCCATTAGGAACATCCTTCCTGCATCTAGTCTGTCTAGTCCTGTTAGAATTTTATAAGTTTCAATGAGACCCCCTCTCATTCTTCTAAACTCTAGCGAATACAAGCCCAATCGACCCACTCTCTCTTCATATGTCATCCCTGCCATCCCAGGTATCAGTCTGGTGAATCTTCGCTGCACTCTCTCCATGGCAAGAACATCCTTCCTCAGATAAGGCGACCAAAACTGCACACAATACTCAAGGTGTGGTCTCACCAAGGCCCTGTACAACTGCAGCAAGACATCCTTGCTCCTGTACTCGAATCCTCTCACTATAAAGTCCAACATACCATTTGCCTTCTTAACCGCCTGCTGCACCTGCATGCTTACCTTCAGCGACTGGTGCACAAGGACACCCAGGTCTCGTTGCACTTCCCCTTTTCCCAATCTATTGCCGTTCAGATAATAATCTGCCTTCCTGTTTTTGCCACCAAAGTGGATAACCTCGCATTTATCCACATTATACTGCATCTGCCATGCATCTGCCCAATCACCCAACCTGTCCAAATCATACTGGAGTTTCTCTGCATCCTCCTCACAGCACACATGCCCACCCAGCTTTGTGTCGTCTGGAAACATGGAGATATTACATCTAGTTCCCTTGTCTAGATCATTAATATATATTGTGAATAGCTGGGGTCCTAGCACCGCTCCTTGCGGTACCCCACTAGTCACTGCCTGCCACTCGGAAAAAGACCCGTTTATTCCAACTCTGCTTTCTGTCCGCCAACCAGTTCTCTATCCAAGTCAGTACCTTGCCCCCAATCCCATGTGCCTTAACTTTACACGCTAGTCTCTTATGCGGGACCTTATCGAAAGCCTTCTGAAAGTCCAAATACACCACATCCACTGGTTCTCCCTTATCTATTCTACCAGTTACATCCTCAAAAAATTCCAGTAGATTAGTCAAGCACGATTTACCTTTTGCAGGCAACTCCGCTGAGCCCTTTAAAGTGGTTGGCACCAGCCAATCAGTCATACAAACCGACCACCGTGGTCGCTGCTTTCGAGGTAAAGGAAGCACTGCGGGGTGGGAGCAGTCGATTAGATTCGAGTTTCGTACAAAATAATTTAGAGATGTAACTGAGGGGACGCGTGCTTTTGTAAATATTATTTATATTGTGAAAACAATCGGACTTGTTTTCGCCCAGTCGAATTCTTTTGTGCTATTTATAGAGGGAAAAATAATCTCTAACCAAGATTAAGGTTGCATTTAAAATTTAAGAGATCTCAAGGATCCCTAGATACAAAAAAAACAGAAAAGTAAAACCCTGAAAACATTTAGCAAGACCAGCCCATAGTTGGTAAAGTGCAGGTCAAGGTGGCCTCTTGGACACTGTAGATCCTGCCCCTATTTGCCAATCATCTTGGAACGTACAATACATGTACTACCCATATCCCTCCCCTAAGGTACAACACCAACATGAATGTGGAAGGATGTCTTTAATAGACTGTGTACAGCATTGGCAATTTTTGTGTAGAATTCAACAATTTCGCACATACCTGATACTGAAAAATCACCTGCCCGAAACTCAAGAGGAGTACCCCAACGTGGTGATAACAGGTAGGATTTTTTAAATGTTTTCTGTAAATCATTTTGCGATGCAGTAATATAGGCCCAGAAATTCGGCTCGGGAGCTTCCCGCGGGTGCAAGCCCCCGACCTGCACTTACCTAGCGCGCCGGCCGTTGAGCTGTGGGCCCACGTGGGATTCTGATCCTGGGCCTCCTCCAACTGCCGGCGTGCAGTGCTTGCGTATCCCAGGGGCGCAGTTAGTTCGAAGCGTCCCCTGGGATCACGTGGGCCATGGAGAGCCAATGGTAGCAGGGAATGCTTCATTCATAAAATTGACAGGAAGAGCTGTCAAACCTATAAATACGATAAGCCCCAAAACATCACTAAAACTTCAAATACATTTAAAAAAAATCACATTTTTAAAATAATTATAAATTACATGAAATAACTATTTTAAACAATAATTTAAATTTTTGAAAAAATTAATTACATTTTCTAACGGGGCTAAAACTAAACTTACCTTTCTTTAAAGTATTTAAAAATAATAAACCTGTGGGGAAAAAATGTTTTAATTTTAATTAATTCACCACTTACTTTGTTAAAAGCAGGCCTTGCGACTGCTTTTTAAAAGTGTAACTTCTGGAGACTTACCCTCCCGGAGAAACCTGCAAAAAAAAACGAAAGCTCGATGCGCACGCGCTGCCTCTCCGGCGCACGCGTTCGACCTGTGAACCCCTTCTTTCAAGGGAACAGAAGTTCTGGTTTCCCGCGCATGTGCAGTGCGTGCACGAAACCGACACTTTCGTTGGGCCTACGCGTGAGTACCCAGCGCGTACTCACACGTGGGGACCCGAATTTCGGGGCCATAGTTTTTGTAAAGAGCTGTGACTTGTTGGAGATTAAATAAAGCCACAAATGAGGTTTATAAACCAACTGTTAATGTATATTGGTTTATGTTTGAAAACAAATAGCAACTCATGATTTCTATACCAAATCTGATGATTTTTAAGAGTTTGTCTCATGTTTGATGAGGCGGTGGGGTTGGCATTACTGCATCTAATAGAAAGTAAGTGGATTAGCAGATAACGAACGCATGGTCCATGTAATTATCTGGACTGGTTTTGATTGCTTCACTTCGTTGGAGAGGAATTTTTTAGAGTTTTTTTCCCCCCTTATTGGCCCAGGGCTTTTCTCTGTTTTTCCCCTCTCCCAGGAGATTACATGGCCGGGACGGGGGGGGACGTTGGGGAGGGTGGGGCGATGTGACGGGTAGGAAGTGTCTAGTCACGATGTTCCAGCCATCTTGAGTATGGGACAGGCTTGATGGAGCAGCTGGTCTTTCCCTGGCTGTCCTCATCCATGCCTTTGTTACCTCTAGAGTTGACTATTCCAACGCACTCCTGGCTGGCCTCCCACATTCCACCCTACGTAAATTTGAGGTCATCCAAAACTCGGCTGCCCATGTCCTAACTCGCACCAAGTCCCGTTCGCCCATCACCCCTGTGCTCGCTGACCTACATTGGCTCCCGGTTAAGCAGCGCCTCGATTTCAAAATTCTCATCCTTGTTTTCCAATCCCTCCGTGGCCTCGCCCCTCCCTATCTCTGTAATCTCCTTCAGCCCCACAACTCCCCAAGATATCTGCGCTCCTCTAATTCTGCCCTCTTGAGCATCCCTGATTATAATCGCTCCACCTTTGGTGGCCGTGCCTTCTGTTGCCTGGGCCCTTGATGCGCTATCAATTACTCATAAAAGACGGAGAGTTAGGAGAGTAACTAAAAGGCTTTTATTAACAAAGAACAGAGCATGCCTCTTGTGGTTGACTGGTTTCCAAGAAGGCAGGGGGCTGCAGAGCAGTCACCTTTATACCTGGGCCTGTGGGTGGAGCCAGGGGCGGAGCCAGCAGAGGCATGCTGAGGCATGCCTAGATACAACAGTGTGCAACAACAACAACAACGGTGAACAACAATAACAGTGGTTTACCACAGCCCTAAGCTCTGGAATTCCCTGCCTAAACCTCTCCGCCTCGCTACCTCTCTCCCCTCCTTTAAGATGCTCCTTAAAACCTACCTCTTTGACCAAGCTTTTGGTCACCTGCCCTAATTTATCCTTATGTGGATCGGTGTCAAATTTTTTCTTAAAATGCTCCTGTGCAGCGCCTTGGGACGTTTTACTACGTTAAAGGCACTATATAAATACACGTCGTTGTTGTATGTTCAGTGCCTCAGTGAGACGTTGCATGTATGGACATTGAGTGAGGATGACACCATGTTTGGCTATGATATCCCTGTAGTCCAGTAGGTTATCGGTGCAGTACTAACATTGTGGCTTCACAATTAAGTATGGCCACTTTAGTGAGGTACCAAAGGCTGCTGGGACCTGTGGCACTGTATCTGAGCAATGGTCAGCTCATTGAGAGGAGAAAATTGAGATTAAAAAAGTTAAATCTATTAAAAAGCTGTTGGATGAGAGAGAAGATTCATCTATGACTGGTAGATTTGAGGGGATGTCCAGACAGAGTAAGACGCCTCTTCATGACATTGTGATACCCAACTGCAGAACATGTGTTGCACAGTGTGTTGGGCAAATTCTAGGTGTGAGATTTTCAATTAAAAGCCTTATATTTAAGGTGTTGATTCACACCAAAAAACATATACTTAAAATGGTAAGCTGCACCCATGGCAGCTGGCAACGGCAAAGGCAGTCAATGTCATGTCTGTTTGCCTTCCTTATTTTTTTTTTTCTCTTTTCCCCTCTTCATAGCCTGCTTGGCTGTGGGATTTACAAATGTTTTCTCTTTGTCTTGCTCTCCAACAAAAGAAAACAAGAGGAACCCTAGAATTTACCATCAGTCCATACAAGTGTGAGATTGCAGTTTTTAATTAGAAGAATGGGAGAGTGTGAGCTCCTACTGAATGCAGGAGAATTGTTAACTCTATAGACATATGTTGGTGAGTGGCCACCAGTAAATCTGCAGTGACACAACAACAACTTGTATTTATATAGCGCCTTTAACATAGTAAAACGTCCCAAGGCTTTTCACAGGAGCGTTATCGGACAAAATTTGACACCGAGCCACGTGAGCTATTAGGCCAGGTGACCAAAAGCTTGGTCAAAGAGGTAGGTTTTAAGGAGTGACTTAAAGGAGGGGAGAGAAGTAGAGAGGCCAAGGCGGGAATTCCAGAGTCTAGGGCCCAGGCAGCTGAAGGCACAGCCGCCAATGTTGGAGCGATTAAAATCGGGGATGCAGAAGAGGCCAGAATTGGAGGAATCCAGATATCTCGGAGGGCTGGAGGAGGTTACAGAGATAGGGAGGGGTGAGGCCATGGAAGGATTTGAAAACAAGGATGAGAATTTTAAAATTGAGGCGTTGCCAGACTGGGATCCAATGTAGGTCAGCGAGCACAGGGGTGATCGGCGAACGGGACTTGGTGCGAGTTAGGACAGCAGAGTTTTGGATGAGCTCAAGTAGGGCGGAAGATGGGGGGGCTGGCCAGGGGAGCATTGGACTAGTCAAGTCTAGAGCTGAGGCAGGGGCCGAGACACGCGATGTTACAGAGGTGGAAGTAGGCGGTTTTGGTGATGGAGCGGATATGTGGTCGGAAGCTCATTTCAGGGTCAAATACGACACCAAGGTTGCGAACAGTCTGGTTTAGCCTCAGCCAGTGACCAGGGAGATGGATGGAGTCGGTGGCTAGGGAACACTGTTGGTAGCGGGGACCGAAGACAATGACTTCGGTCTTCCCAATATTTAGTTGGAGGAAATTTCTGTTCCTCCACTATTGGATGTTGGACATGCAGCATTAAAAATCAGAGACAGTGGCGGGGTCGAGAGAGGTAGTAGTGAGGTAGAGCTGTGTGGACACACACACAGGATATGTGTAATGAAACAAACTTTAATCACCCTGCTACTAGACTGTTTTTTATTCGTTCATGGGATCTCCCGAGACTGAGCGTTTTTACCCTCTTTCTGAGTCTCTTCTGGACTCTGCTAATACAGGAATTGAGGGCGGACCTACTGTACATACGGAAACGCTCCTCGATATCGGGGCCGATTGCGTGCGGCTCACACTCGGCGCTGTCGATCTGCCTCCCGACATCGCCCGATCCCCGGGACCAGCGTGGCGTCCTTCCCCAGCCGGAAGTTGGCCCAGACTGCGCAGAGAGCGCAAACAGAAGCGGGGCAAGAGGGCCGGAATCCAAAATAGGCCGAAGAGGGCCCCACACAAACCCTCCCTCCCAAGTATTTTCCTGGCCAACGTTAGGTCACTGGAAAATAAAATGGATGAGATCAAACTTGATCTCTCCTCACAGAAAAGGACAAAGGAATGCTGCGCCATGATCTTCACAGAGACCTGGTTGAACAACAGCATCCCTGACGCCACCATTCAGCTAGAAGGACGCACGGTCTTCCGCGCCGACAGAACTGCAGACTCTGGTAAGAGCAAGGGAGGCGGTTTGTGCATTTACACCAACAATGCCTGGTGCACTAACACGGACATAATCGATAGATCCTGTTCGGCTGATTTGGAATTCCTCATGGTAAGGTGCAGACCCTTCTACCTGCCTCGGGAATTCACGGCTGCTATCATCACTGTGGTCTACATCCCACCGCACGCTAATGCCAAACTAGCACTGAAGGACCTCTACAGGGCCATCAGCGAACAACAAACTGCGCACCCAGACGGAGCTTTAATCGTCGCGGGGGACTTCAATCACATAAACCTAAAATCTGTGCTCCCGAAATTCCACCAGAATGTTTCCTGCCCCACAAGAGGGGAGAACACACTGGATCAAGTCTACACGAGCATTGTATAGATGCTTATAAGGCCATTCCCTGCCCCCACCTTGGGAAGTCTGACCACCTCTCCCTGTTTCTAGCCCCGGCATACAAACCGCTCATCAAAAGAGTGAGAACATCAGTGAGATCAGTGAAAGTATGGCCAGAGGGGGCAGTCTCAGAGCTTCAGGATTGCTTCGAACGCACTGATTGGAGCGTGCTTGCCCATAATGACATCGAAGAATACGCATCCACAGTGCTATTCTACATCAACAGTTGCGTCGAGGTCGTCACGACCCATAAAAATATCAGGACATACCCCAACCAGAAACCCTGGATGAACGGGGAGGTCCGCTCGCTGTTGAAAGCACGCGACGTAGCATTTAAATCTGGCGACGCGGCGGCTTACAGTGCAGCTAGGACCAACCCAAAAAAGGGTATCAGGACTGCCAAAAGGAAACACACTGCGGATTGAGGATCATTTCCACAACAACTTGGACCCCCGGCGCATGTGGCAAGGCATCCAGTCCATCACTGACTACAAGAGTAAAAACACCAGCCCCCCGGTCAGCGATGTCTCCCTTCCGGAGGAGCTTAACAACTTCTACGCTCGCTTTGACAGGGACAACAGGGAGCCGGCTACCAAAGCCTTGCCACCCCCGGAAGACCAGGTGCTCACTCTGTCCACCTCCGACGTAAGGGGTGCTCTACGCGGAGTGAACACACGTAAGGCTGCTGGACCGGATAGCATCCCTGGACGGGTACTCAAGGAATGTGCTGATCAGCTGGCTGATGTCTTCACCGCCATCTTCAATCTGTCATTGGCCCAGGCAGTAGTCCCTACATGCTTCAAGACCACTACCATTATTCCTGTGCCAAAGCAAACGGCTGTGACGTGTCTGAACGACTATCGACCTGTCGCACTCACACCCATCATAATGAAGTGTTTCGAGAGACTGGTCCTGGCTCACATCAAAGCCAGTGTTCCCGCCGCTCTTGACCAACACCAGTTTGCCTATCGCGCAAACAGATCAACGGAGGATGCAATCACAACTGCTCTACATTCTGCATTGAATCACTTAGACGGTAAAGAGACCTACATCAGAATGCTGCTCATAGACTACAGCTCAGCATTCAACACTATCGTCCCCAACAAGCTGGCCACCAAACTCCACACTCTTGGCCTGAACACTTCCCTTTGCAACTGGACCCTGGACTTCCTAACTAACAGACCCCAGTCTGTCAAATTAGGTAACCACACTCTTTCCCCCCCCCCCCCCCGACCCTGAACACTGGGGCCCCACAAGGATGTGTGCTGAGCCCCCTCCTCTACTCCCTCTTCACCCACGACTGTGTGGCTGTTCATGGTTCCAACACCATCATCAAGTTTGCGGATGATACCACGGTGGTAGGCCAGATCACCAACAACGATGAGTCAGCCTACAGGGAGGAGGTCCAGCATCTCGTGAAGTGGTGCACCGATAACAACCTGGCCCTTAACATCAAGAAAACCAAGGAAATCATTGTGGACTTCAGGAAGTCTAAAGGCGGAAGTCACACCCCCATCCACATCCATGGGGCTGTGGTGGAAAGGGTGGACAGCTTTAAGTTCCTCGGAGTCCACATCACGGAAGACCCCTCCTGGTCCCTCAATACCTCCTCTTTGGTGAAGAAGGCCCAGCAGCGTCTATATTTCCTAAGGAGGCTGAAGGGATGTAACCTGTCACCCCTGATCCTCTCTAACTTTTACCGCTGCACAATAGAGAGCATCCTGACGAACTGTATCACAGTGTGGTATGGCAGCTGTAGCTCCTATGACCGGAAAGCCCTGCAGCGGGTAGTCAAAACTGCCCAACGCATTACCGGCACCCGGCTACTGACCATAGAGAACATCTACCAGAAACGCTGTTTACGGAGGTCACTGACCATCATCAAAGACCCTACCCACCCCAGCCACAGTCTGTTCGCCCCCCTGCCATCTGGGAGACGCTACAGATGCATTCGCACCCGAACAACCAGATTTAGGAACAGCTTCTTTCCCAGGACTGTCATCCTACTGAACTCTACAAATAAACTCTAAAGCCTGCACATCTGCCAATGCACTTTATTGTGTTTATGTTTATGTATTACAAGCCAAATGAATGTTGAATGTCTTAATCTAAATGTACACTCTCGGGAGCCGCAAGCCTACATTTCGTTGTACTGCACTTGTGCACTAACAATGACAAAGTTGATTATTATTATTATTATGATATGGGCGTCGCTGGCACGGCCAGCATTTATTGCCCATCCCTAGTTGCCCTGCATGTTACAGTCCGCACTATCACAGATCTACACATTGCTTTCGCTGTATTCTGTGATATTGTTGATGCCTCCTGGAGTAGCCCGGAATGAGCCTGGGCAAAAATGTTCTGGGCTGAAGTGACACTTGAAAAACCAACTGTAAGTTGCAGCCAATGGCCAATTTATGAGGGCAGAATTGCGAAGCAGTGGATTCCTGCCACAAAGACCCTGGTAAATGGTGTTAATGTCTCAACAACACCACTTTTGTTCAGCATTACTATGTTAAAAATTTTGGTGGGAGCTTCCTGCACCGTTCACTTTTGCTGCTGTATATTTGTGTGGTTCGTACTGTGGGCTGAGACCCAGTGTAAACGATCTCCACCCACGTTTCTGACCCATATGCCCTGATTGCTCACGCTCAAAAGGAGTTATGGTGATGGGAAAACCAGCCCTTTTTCAGTCACTAAAACCCAAAGAAAAGTGAATATTTTGGCACTGTACATTTGGAGATTTCTATCCTGATGGATTTTCAGAATATTGGGGGTGGGGGTAAGAGAAAGAACTGCTTTGCATTTGGTTTCCAATCCTTGAGCCATCAGCAGTGGAAAAATGCAAATGCCTATTACTGACTGCTATCGCACTGGCATTCAGGACTGCAGAGGATCTCAATCAACACTAATAAGAATATGATAAAATGATATAGTTTACATCTCCTATTACTTGCAGGCTGTCCCAAGCTATGAGCTCTCTGGACACAGGCCCTACCGTGCATCAGGATGGAGATTCCCCAAAGAGCCTTATACAGCATGTGCTGGGATTCACTTTGCCTTCGATCTTTTTATTTTCTTTCCAGTTTTGAAGAAGGGTTTCAACCCGAAACGTCAACTCAAATTTCTCTCCACGGATGTTGCCTGACCTGCTGAGTTTTTCCAGCGTTCTCTGTTGTTATTTTGGATTTCCAGCATCTGCAGTATTTTGCTATCGTACTAAGAATATGATAGATGTTTACTGGGATACTGGAATATCAATTAATATTCCAGATAATTTAATGGAACCTGTCTGCATTCCACAGATGATATTTATAATGGGCTAGAACCACAGTGACCTATCATCTGATCATCTATCCCTTATTCTCAATATTGTAACCAGACATCTTTTTTTGAAAACTTTAAACATTTATTGCAATTAACAAAACCAACTTTGTTTGAAAAAGGATTTATAAACCTGGAAGTTACAACTCGAGCACAAGATGTTAACGGGGTGGGGGGGGGGGTGAAATGGTGGTCGTGACGGTCCGGTGCTGAGTTCGCTCTCCCTGCTTCGAGCAGCCAGCTCTCGCCGCTCGCTCCCGCAACCGGAGCGAGGTGCTCGGCGAGTCGGGCAGAGGCAGCGCAGCGCGGTGAGCAGCAGCAGCAGCCAAGCCGACCCGCTGGAGCACATCGGCCGGCAGCTCCTCGGCGGGAAGGAATTCCGACTGGGAGGAGGGGAGCCGAGCATGGCGGCCAGAGGCCGACCCGCGAAGAGAGAGAAGTAGGCCCCGGAGCGTGGAGCCGGCGACGGTGAAGAGGAGGCTGAATTGGAGCATTCACATCCCGACGATGTGTTCGGCGAGTCGGGCGGAGGAGCGCAGCGCAACGAGCAGCAGCAGTAGACTCACGACACGCTGCAGCACGTCGGCCGGCAGCTCCATTTCGGGTAACTCGCAGTCCGGATGGGAGGAGGGGAGCCGGGCATGGTGGCCAGAGCGGGAGAAGCAGGCCACCACACGTGGAGCCGGCAACAGTGAGGAGGAGGCCGCGGTGAAGAGGAGGACGGAGCGGCTGAGGGACATCGTGCTCCCACTGCCACGGGAAGCCATTGTATTGACTCTGAACGCGGTGCTGTATGTATAGCTGACGCGTCCCGACGGGGAACAAGCATTCCATTGTACTTGTTACATATGGCAAATAAATCTGATCTGAATCTGTATATACTGTGGTACATGGTTGCTTTAATATTGTGACTGTAGCTTGGGGCACCACTGCTGTCCTCAGTTACTGACCGGCTTTGTGCCACTGAAAGAAGTTTCTCTGGTTCAGAGAGCGCTGGGCATTTGGCTGGTATTTTTAAGAAAGGCAGATGTTCAGATTAAAATTTTTTTTTTTTTAATTCGTTGATGGGATGTGGGCGTCGCTGGCTAGGCCTGCATTTAGTGCCCATCCCTAATTGCCCTTGAGAAGATGGTGGTGAGCCGCCTTCTTGAACCGCTGCAGTCCATATGGTGTAGGTACACCCACAATGCTGTTAGGAAGGGAGTTCCAGGATTTTGGCCCAGCGACAGTGAAGGAACGGCGATACAGGTCCAAGTCAGGATGGTGTGTGGCTTGGAGGGGAACTTGTAGGTGGTGATGTTCCCATGCGTCTGCTGCCCTTGTCCTTCTAAGTGGTAGAGGTCGCGGGTTTGGAAGGTGCTGTTGAAGGAGCTTTGGCGAGTTGCTGCAGTGCATCTTGTAGATGGTACACACTGCAGCCACAGTGCGCCGGTGGTGGAGGGAGTGAATGTTGAAGGTGGTGGATGGGGTGCCAATCAAGCGGGCTGCTTTATCCTGAATGGTGTCGAGCTTCTTGAGTGTTGTTGGAGCTGCACTCATCCAGGCAAGTGGAGAGTATTCCATCACACTACTGACTTGTGCCTTGTAGATGGTGGAAAGGCTTTGGGGAGTCAGGAGGTGAGACACTCGCCGCAGAATTCCCAGCCTCTGACCTGCTCTTGTAGCCACAGTATTTATATGGCTGGTCCAGTTCAGTTTCTGATCAATGGTAACCCCCAGGATGTTGATAGTGGGGGATTCAGCGATGGTAATGCCATTGAATGTCAAGGGGAGATGGTTAGAGTCTCGCTTGTTGGAGATGGTCATTGCCTGGCACTTGTGTGGTGCGAATGTTACTTGCCACTTGTCAGCCCAAGTCTGAATGTTGTCCAGGTCTTGCTGCATATGGACACGGACTGCGTCAGTATCTGACGAGTCTCGAATGGTGCTGAACAGTGTGCAATCATCAGCGAACATCCCCACTTCTGACCTTATGATGGAGGGAAGGTCATTGATGAAACAGCTGAAGATGGTTGGGCCTAGGACACTGCCCTGAGGAACTCCTGCAGTGATTGAGATGAATGACCTCCAACAACCACAGCCAACTTCCTTTGTGCTAGGTATGATTCCAACCAATGGAGAGTTTTCCCCTTGATTCCCATTGACTTCAGTTTTGCTAGGGCTCCTTGATGCCACACTCGATCAAATGCTGCCTTGATGTCAAGGGCAGTCACTCTCACCTCACCTCTCGAGTTCAGATAAAAGTTATACCACAGATATGGTAAATTAGCAATTTGTTCAGTAATAGAATGACCCCAAGTGGAAATGTTGAACCTTCATCCAACCAGCACACATCTGTGATGCAACTTTGGCTGCAAACTTGTACCTGGTTAAGTATGATTAACGTCGGAATCCCAGCACATGCTGTATAAAGCTCTTTGGGGAATCTCCAACCTGATGCACAGTAGGGCCTGTGTCCAGAGAGCTCATAGCTTGGGACAGCCTGCAAGTAATAGGAGATGTAAACTATATCCCTACATTCTCTCCTGCAGTTTGTGAATACTTATGGGAACATTATAGAGAGAGAGTTCAGTGCAATTTTATGTAGGATTTGTATTTGCATATGGTTTGGAGATAAATGGAGACTGAGCAGGCTGTCTTTCTGCACCTTCTCCCACTCCTCACTGAGGTCCCACTCCTCACTGAGGTCCCACTCCTCACTGAGGTCTCACTCCCAGAGGGGTCTGCTTTCTACATACTGATGAAAACTTGGTATAAGTTGGATATCATCAGCAGTCTTCAAAATGATTTTCATCTGAGGTAGATGATGTGTAAAGAATGTCTTGTGACTGACTTTTTTTTTGATGTTTTGTCTGTTTCACAGGTTTATCTGCTTTTTAAAAAAGATGGTGAGAAATGTTTCGGAAGGGAAAGAAACGGCACAGTAGTAGCAGTTCTCAAGGCAGTGAAATCAGCACTAAAAGCAAGGTAGGTTTTCATTGCCAAGGTTTACCCAATCAGGCTTTGACTGATGTTACCAAAGACACAAGAAACAGAATTCCTTGCTTTAATTTATAAGTTGCTATTACATAATTAAAAAGGGTACAAAATTATAGGCTTTGAAGATGTGTTTCTCATCTCATCAAATGTTTTTGTCCTTTACAATACTCCTGTGCAGAGCTTTGGGACGTTTTACTACGTTAAAGGCGCTATATAAATATATGTTGTTGATAATGTCTGTGAGTAAAACAGACTGCTTTATATGAATATTCAGTGGAGAAATGCTGTGGAGGCCACCTGCTCAAAACATGGTTAAAAAGTTAGGTCACGTCCCTCTACCCAGTGCTTCTGTGGTTCAAGGATATTACTTATTAATTAACCTATAACCTTTTCAAATATCTCCAGTCAGTAGTTCAACACCAAATCTTTGTTGGTGTGCCTTGCTTACAAGTAAATTATGCATTGTAATTGTATTGTAATTTATCTTTTCACGGCCTCTAATACCGGTTGAGTACACAGTTTTGTTCCCCTGAAGTTCCAATTCCTGTTTCACCCTCGCAATATTCATCAACCCTAACGTTTTATTCAAAAAAGATTCTCTAATTTTCACCAAACTTGCTAAGTGACCATCTCTTCTCAATGTACGATAGCAAAATACTGCGGATGCTGGAAATCCGAAATAACAACAGAAAATGCTGGAAAAACTCAGCAGGTCAGGCAACATCCGTGGAGAGAGAAATAGAGTCAACGTTTCAGGTCAAAACTCTGACAAAGGGTTTCGACCCGAAACGTTGACTCTATTTCTCTCTCCACGGATGTTGCCTGGCCTGCTGAGTTTTTGCAGCATTTTCTGTTGTTACCTCTTCTCAATGTTGGTTCCTTTTAAAATTGAGTTCACTGGAGGTCCCAAATGTATTGTTACCTCAATGGCTTTGTGGGTAGATGCACTGGCTGATGTGGCATTGAGTCATGGAGAAAGGGTCTGTACTGAATTAGCTGAGATTAGTTGGGGTGCTACAATTAACCTCCGCACTCCTGAACAAGGGAGGCAAGTCAGCTTGGATTTCTACTCCTGTCCGCCATCTAGTGATCCTTGCAGGAAAATTCATGTTACATAGTATTACATCGGATCTACGGCACAGAACCAGGCCATTCGGCCCAACCAGTCCATGCCGATGTTTATGTTCCACTCGAGCCTCCTCCCGTCTTTCCTCATCTAAATCTATCAGCGTAACCCTCTATTCCCTCCTCCCGCATATGCTTGTCCAGCCTCCCCTTAAATGCATCTATCCTATTCGCTTCAACCACTCCCTGTGGTAGCGAGTTCCACATTCTCACCACTCTTTGGATAAAGAAGTTTCTTCTGAATTCCCTATTGGATTTCTTGATGACTATCTTATATTGATGGCCTCTAGTTATTCTCTTCCCCACAAGTGGAAACATTCTCTATCCACATCCAAGGGGCTGTGGTGGAAAGGGTGGGCAGCTTTAAGTTCCTCGGAGTCCACATCACGGAAGACCTCTCCTGGTCCCTCAATACCTCCTCTTTGGTGAAGAAGGCCCAGCAGCGCCTATATTTCCTAAGGAGGCTGAAGGGATGCAACCTGTCACCCCGGATCCTCTCTAACTTTTACCGCTGCACAATAGAGAGCATCCTGACGAACTGTATCACAGTGTGGTATGGCAGCTGTACCTCCTATGACCAGAAAGCCCTGCAGCAGGTAGTCAAAACTGCCCAACGCATTACCGGCACCCGGCTACCGACCATTGAGAACATCTACCAGAAACGCTGTCTACGGAGGTCATTGACCATCATCAAAGACCCTACCCACCCCAGCCACAGTTTGTTCGCCCTCCTGCCATCTGAGAGACGCTACAGATGCATTCGCACCCGAACGACCAGATTTAGGAACAGCTTCTTTCCCAGGGCTGTCATCCTACTGAACTCCACAAATAAACTCTAAAGCCTGCACATCTGCCAATGCACTTTATTATGTTTATGTTTGTTACAAGCCAAATGTATGTTAAATGTCCTAATCTAAATGTACACTCTCGGGAGCCGCAAGCCTACATTTCGTTGTACTGCACTTGTGCACTAACAATGACAATAAAGTTGATTATTATTATGATTATGATTATTTCATAATTTTATTAGGTCACCCCTCAGCCTTC
Source organism: Somniosus microcephalus (assembly GCF_052327205.1). Classification (NCBI taxonomy): domain Eukaryota; kingdom Metazoa; phylum Chordata; class Chondrichthyes; order Squaliformes; family Somniosidae; genus Somniosus; species Somniosus microcephalus. The sequence goes on from NC_140995.1 coordinate 9,732,926, forward strand.
TTTCAAGAGAAAAGAGACCCAGCCTGTTCATACTTTCCTGATTATGTATACCCTCGCATTTCTGGTATCATCCGTGTAAATCTTCTCTGCACCCTCTCCAGTGCCTCTATATCCTTTTTATAATATGGCGACCAGAACTGTACGCAGTCCTCTAAGTGTGGTCTAACCAAGGTTCGATACAGGTTTAGCATAACTTCCCTACTTTTCATTTCTATCCCTCTAGAAATAAACCTGAGTGCTTGGTTTGCATTTTTAATGGCCTTGCTAACCTGCGTCGCAACTTTTAGTGATGTTCCAGGTGAGGACAGGCCCGATTGTGGCTGTGATACCTTTTATGGTTGACTAGCCTGCCTAGACTCAGCCATTTGAGCAAGGTACCATAGGGCTCTGATGGAAATGTTTCTCTACAAGAGTCGGTGCCTGCGGGAGAGAAAATTAGGGGAATTAAACATATTTTTTTTAAACCAGCTCAAAAATAATTGTCCTGTCTTATTTTTAAAAAAAATGAAAATTACTTTTTGACAAAGTCTTCATTATTTTCAAAATGAACATTCTGGAAATTATGTTCATATAATACATCCAAAAATAAAATGTCTCCTGAAACAATATACAGAGAAGCATTGTGTTCGATTTGCTCAGTGGCTTCTGTTTGAAGTTTACCAAATTTCACGTTTAGCTGAGGCACTGGAACAGTGGGATGTTCAATAATTCTAGTCTGCTTCCACTCCTTAAGGTAGTGGATGGTTTTATTCCCTCTAAAAATTTCAGAAGCTAGGAGCTTATTCCAACTTTTAAGCCTAAAATGTATTATAGAGAAATTAGCCTCTTTTAAGTTTACATACGAACTAGGAGCAGGAGTCGGCCACTCGGCCCCTCGAGCCTGCTCCACCATTCAATAAGACCATGGCTGATCCGATTACTCCACATTCCCGCCGACCCCCGATAACCTTTCACCCCCTCGCTTATCAAGAATCTATCTACCTCTGCCTTAAAAATATTCAAAGACTCTGCTTCCACCGCCCTCTGAGGAAGAGAGTTCCAAAGACTCACCACCCTCTGTGAGAATTTTTTTTCCTCATCTCTGTCTTAACTGGCCGACCCCTTAATTTTTAAACAGTGACCCCTAGTTCTAGATTCTCCCACAAGAGGAAACATCCTCTCCACATCCACCCTGTCCAGACCCCTCAGGATCTTATATGTTTCAATCAAGTCACCTCTTACTCTTCTAAACTCCAGCGGATACAAGCCCAGCCTGTCCAACCTTTCCTCATAAGACAACCCGCCCATTCCAGGTATTGTCCAGTAAACCTTCTCTGAACTGCTTCCAACACATTTACATCCTTCCTTAAATAAGGAGACCAATACTGTACACAGTACTCCAGATGTGGTCTCACCAATGCCCCGTATAACTGAAGCATAACCTCCCTACTTTTGTATTCAATTCCCCTCGCAATGAACGATAACATTCTATTAGCTTTCCTAATTACTTGCTGTACCTGCATACTAACCTTTTGCGATTCATGCACTAGGACACCCAGATCCCTCTGCATCTCAGAGCTCTGCAATCTCTCACCACTTAGATCATATGCTTCTTTATTCTTCCTGCCAAAATGGACAACTTCACATTTTCCCACATTATACTCCATTTGCCAGATCTTTGCCCACTCACTTAACCTATCTATATCCCTTTGTAGCCTCCTTATGTCCTCTTCACAATTTACTTTCCTACCTATCTTTGTGTCATCAGCAAATTTAGCAACCATACCTTCGGTCCCCTCATCCAAGTCACTTATATAAATTGTAAAAAGTTGAGGCCCCAGCACTGATCCTGGTGGCACACCACTCGTTACATCTTGCCAACCAGAAAGTGACCTATTTATGCCTACTCTCTCTTTCCTGTTAGCTAGACAATCTTCTATCCATGCCAATATGTTACCCCCTACACCATGAGCTTTTATTTTCTGCAATAACCTTTGATGTGGCATCTTATTAAAAAGTTTAAACTTTTTTTTCAGTTTGCGAATCTGTAACCACCGTGACATGCAAAATTACACCCAAGAGACTGGGTGATGTTCAAGTATTATTAAAAGCGTAGGCTGAGATTTCTCCTACCCTCCGTAAACTTGAGGTGATCCAAACCTCTGCTGCCCGTGTCCTAACCCGCACCAAGTCCCGTTCACCCATCCCCCCTGTGCTCGCTGACCTGGCTCCCGGTTAAGCAACGCCTCGATTTCAAAATTCTCATCCTTGTTTTCAAATCCCTCCATAGCTCCTCCAATTCTGGCCTCTTGAGCATCCCTGATTATAATCGCTCCACCATTGGCGGCCGTGCCTTCAGCTGCCGAGGCCCGAAGCTCTGGAATTCCCTGCCTAAACCTGTCCGCCTCTCTACTTCTCTTTCCTCCTTTAAGACGCTCCTTAAAATCTACCTCTTTGACCAAGCTTTTGATCACCTGCCCTGATATCTTTTTATGTGGTTCGGTGTCAAATTTTGTTTGCTAACGCTCCTGTAGAGCGGCTTGGGACTTTTTACTATGCTAAAGACGCTGTATAAATACAGACCCCATCCACCACAACCTCCTGTGCCGGGCTGAACTTGTTCTCACCTTGAACAACTTCTCCTTTGACTCCACTCACTTCCTCCAAATAAAAGGTTGCTATGGGAACCCGCATGGGCCCTTGCTGTGCCTGCCTTTTCGTGGGATATGTGGAACATTCTTTGTTCCAATCCTACTCGGGTCCCCTCCCTCATCTCTTTTTCTGGTACATTGATGATTATATCGGTGCCGTTCCCTGCCCTCGCCCTGAACTGGAAAACTTCATTCACTTTGCTTCCAATTTCCACCCTTCCCTCACCTTTTACGTGGTCCATCTCTGACTCTTCCCTTCCTCGACTTCTCTGTCTCCATTTCTGTGGTAGGCTTTCGACCAACATCCACCATAAGCCCACTGACTCCCACAGCTACTTTGATTACACTGCTTCCCACCCCGCTTCCTGTAAGGACTCTATTCTATTCTCCCAGTTTCTCCACCTCCGTCGCATCTTCCCCAAAGAACTATTCATGTTGTGTTTCCTGTGCGTCCATTGTGTTAAAACCAAGACAAGCAAAGGACATCTGACTCCTCTAGGGACACAATTTCTGGAAGCATTTATAGCTGCTCTTTATGACTAACATATGCTTCCGATATGTCCTTTTTCCTCAACTGAGGATTCCCCATTACTGTGGTTGACATGGCCCTCGACCGTGTCCGTTCCATTTCCCGTACTTCTGCTCTCACTCCTTGCTCTCACTCCTTCCCCTCCCTCCCGGAACCACATTGGCCTTGTCCTCACCTTTCACCCCGCCAGCCTCCACATTCAACGTATCATCCTCCGCCATTTCCGCCACCTCCAGCGTGATCCCACTGCCCTCCCCTTTCAGCATTCCGAAGAGACTGCTCCCTCCGCGACACCCTGGTCCACTCCTCAATCACCCCAACACCCCTTCCCCTTCGCCCGGCACCTTCCTGTGCAAGCGCAGGAGATGCAACTCCTGCCCTTTTACCTCTCTTCCACTGTCCAGGGCCCAAAACACCCCTTCCAGGTGAAACTTGTACTTGTTACTTCTTGCAATCTAGTATACTGTATTCGCTGCTCACGATGCGGTCTCCTCTACATTGGGGAGACCAAACGCAGATTGGGTGACCGCTTTGCAGAACGTAAGAGTGACCCCGAGCTTCTGGTCGCCTGTCACTTTCATTCTCCGCTTCACTCCTACTCTGACCTCGGCCTCTTACACTGTTCCAACGAAGCTCAACGTAAGCTCGAGGAACAGCACCTCATCTTTTGATTAGGCACTTTACAGCCTTCTGGACTCAACATCGAGTTCAACAATTTCAGACCAGAACCTCGGCCCTTATTTTTTCAGACAGCAGCTGTTGATGATTCTGCCGTTCCCATTTACACTTCATCTAGACCCATCTTTTGTTTCATTACTTGTCCCATTACCATCTCCTTTTGCCTTGCACCATCATCCCTTTTGTCTGTTAATCTCTCCTGCCTTCCATCCTATCCCAGACCTTCCCTTTTGTTCTTTCCTCCCCTCCCCCCTTTCCCGGCCCCTACACTTGCTTAAAACCTGTTACACCTCTAACTTTTTCCAGTTCTGACGAAAGGTCATCGACCTGAAACGTTAACTCTGTTTCTCTCTCCACAGATGCTGCCTGACCTGCTGAGTGTTTTCAGCATTTTCTGTTTTTATTTCAGATTTCCAGCATCTGCAGTATTTTCTTTTTGTACAAGCCACATCTGGTTGGTCTTATCTCTGTGACAATACCTCAGTTTCGAAAGTTGATCAATTATCAACTTTTATACAGCAAGAGAATCCTGAGACTGCACATTGATTCATTTCAGCTCTGGGGGCCTGGGATGGGCCCTGTCATGATAAAAGGCCACTGTACCTGTTGATACCTGAAAGTTGCTGAGCCCTGATTGAAAATGAAGCCACAACAAATAAGATATTCTGGGGAGACATTAGCCCGTAATTTTGTTTTGATTTCTGTTGTTCTGAGGAAGAAATTACAAAGTTAGGATGTGTTACTAATTGGGACTAATTTTTGTGACCCATAGAAACTGCAACAGGAGATCTCAGCAAAGCGGCGCAGTAGCTAAGACAGGGAGTAAAGGATTATAGCTGAAAGATTAACTTTTCGTTTAAGTTAACAGAATTTAGTAAAATTTGCACTGCCTACATTTTTAATTCACTGCATCATCTTGCCTCAGCTGGAGCTGCTTGAACAATTTCTAACTCTCTTGTCATTGTTTTTCTAGTGGGGTTTTTGAGGGGTATGTAAATCACCATTGCTCATTTTTCTACTTGATCTTTGAAACACTGAGACTTGGAATTTTCTGTCTGTGCTGTTGAAACTGGTAATTCAGTTCACCCAAATATCCATTTTGATTCTTTTTATAATCTAGCCCTAATGCAAGTGTCAGATGAATTATTTGAAAGTGGGATACAAAGTGTTTATATTCTCCTGTCACGCATGTCTTCCTAAATACCCTGCATAGACAATACTCTGAACAGAAAGGGTAACCTTCAGATGCTTGTGTGGATGTGCAAAACACTACCCAGGTAGTAAATGTAGCATTTGTGGATTTATAAGTTTAAACCTCTTAACGCCTATTGTGTGTTTTCTTTATCCAGTCAGTAGATTCCAGTTTGGGTGGTCTTTCTAGATCTAGTACAGTGGCTAGTCTTGATACAGACTCCACAAAGAGCTCAGGTATTGTACTGCAACATTCTTCAATCCTTAATTACACTGTAAATGAAAGTTCAGATATACTGTAATATGTGTAATATATTGAAAGCCCCCTTCTGTTCTCAGACCCTAGCTGCTAGTATGTTAGCTTTTTTAATAATAGTCAAAATAGCAGTGGGCAGATGAAGACTCCCATCATTTTACTACAAATGTTTTATTTGTGACTTAAAAAAAATGTCAACACTGTGGCGGTACCACTGGTTGTCCCTTACATTGAGACACACAATTCCCTTTAATTTACCTAACTGTATGTACTTAACTTACTTATGTATGTATAACTTACCTGTTGGGGCTGTTGCCCCTTTAACTTACCTGTTGGGCCGTTGGCCCTTTAAGAGGCAACCTAACGCGCTGACGTCACGCATCACGTGACGCATGCGCGCCGGCCCGTCTCGGTCTTCCAAGACGGCCGCCGGCACAGCCCGGCCTACCGCGACTTCGGCCGCATCGGCCAGCCGACGGGAGCGACGCGATCTCCCGCTCCCGTGGCAAGCACCGGCACAGCCTGGCCTCGCGACCTCGGCCTCAATGGCCAGCCTCCGTACCGGGGAGATGCAACGGCGCAGGTCACATGACCGCCTAAGCGCACGCGAACGTGCTGACGTCACAACGCGGTCACGTGACGCCCAAAGCGCGGGAACACACAGCAGAGCGTGATGACATCATCACGCTCCCCACAGGACTGCGAACTCAGTCCTCGTGGAGTCCCCGCTGGGACAAGACCTACACCACGGTGCTCCTACAGTCATATCTTACCTGATGTAATTAGCCTGTTCCTGTAAATAAACAACTTATTTATAGTTCGTCGAAGTCAAACTCTCTTATTTAGTGGCGATCTACACGAACCGCTACAACACCATAGCAATGTGTTGATATGAAGAGACCAGTATTTAGATTGTTCCAAAACTCTTGAAGTCTCAGAATTAGATCTGTCCACTATCATAATTTAAGCAGATCATTTGCTGGTACAGTCTCACTCTGATGATTCAGCAGGTAAATGCACCAAGTTATGTGACTCTAAGCCACACAGAATAGGAAGATCCCACATCCTATTCTAGTTCTGTACTAAGTTGGGCAATCTTTGCGGTGGTTGAGGTGTTGCTGCTGCAATTGACCGTCCAAATCTTCAGGTTATTGAGGGGGGAAATGATCGGGGTACCCATTCCAAATAGCTAGTGAACCTGCTGGAAACAGAAAGTTGGGACAAGTGTTTGGGAGAATTTTTCAGCTGACTTCACCCTTGGAGTAATGTAGACAGATCCAGGAGGAATAAGGAAGACCTAGGACTTGAGACTATAGAAGGAAGACAAAATGAAAACATGCCAACAGTAGGAAGACGAAGCAGATTCTCCTAGAATAATATTTAAAGCCCTTTTAATGTTAAAAGGTCTCCATCCCTCACACTCCTAAAAACATTTTCCCTGTCTCCCTGTGCTGCATAGCAACTTTCTCCTAGGTTTTTGTCATTGTCACACTTGAGCCTCTAATCTCATCTTCCCCAAAGAACTATTTGACATGAATCTTGTCATTCATGTGGAAAGACTTATGAAATGATACTGGGCGGCCTGCTGGTGGCGCTGTCCAGGGAGAGTATAAATACTCGGGCACGGGCCCAGTTTGCTCAGGACATTCTTTAACAGGAACTAGTGAAGGACACAACTAGACCTCCATGTTGTAAAACAGTTGATTAAAGCCTTGTTTAACGCTTAGACCAAGTGCCTAGTAGTTTTCTTACGTCACTGTTCATGTTGTGTTTCCTGTGCATCCATTGTGTTAAAACCAAGACAAGCAAAGGACATCTGACTCCTCTAGGGACCCAATTTCTGGAAGCATTTATAGCTGCTCTTTATGACTAACATTTTATGACAGCGTTCTCTAGCAGGCCTTACGCATAACGCATTTTCAAACTAATGTTGAGTGCAGAGGCTTTTAATGTGGTTCAGCCCAAAAAAAACGTGATAAGTGAAAAGTGCTGAACTACAGCATTTATTAAAGTGTTTACTTCTAGGAATTAAACCGGTCTTCTTTGAAAATTTCAGTGGGAGATTCAGCTGTTTGTGTATTTTATACAAAATAGATTAAAAAAAAAAATTGTTCATCAGGAAATAAAAATCTGTTGCTTCATTCAAATGGGCCTCCTGGTGGGTCAGTTGAGACGTAGCATCGACCTTCATTTAGATGTTCAGAATGCTCATTTATCTGATCAAGGAATATATGAGATATGGGAGAGAAGAGAGTGAATTGCAAAAAAAATTAAAATTGTCAATGTTTTGTTTTTTCCTCAAAAACTTACCTTAATCTTGCATGAATGAAATTATAGTGCACAGTGCCCCCATTGATGTAATTCATAGAATCGTACAGCACAGAAGGAGGCCATTCGGCCCATCGTGCCTGTGCCGGCTCTTTGGTAGAGCTATTCGATTAGTCCCACTCCCCTGCTCTTTCCCCACAGCCCTGTAAATTTTTTCACTTCAAGTATTTATCCAATTCCATTTTGAAAGTTATTATTGGACCTGCTTCCACCACCCTTTCAGGCATTGCATTCCAGATCCTCATAACTCACTGCGTACATTGGCTTTTCCTCATGTCATCACTGGTTCTTTTGCCAATCTGTGTCCTCTGGTTACCGACCCTCCTGCCACTGGAAACAGTTTCTCTTTATTTACTCTTATCAAAACCAGTCATGATTTTGAACACCTCTATCAAATCTCCCCTTACATTATTACATTACAACAGTGACTACACTCCAAAAGTACTTCATTGTAAAGCGCTCTGAGACATCCGGTGGTCGTGAAAGGCGCTATATAAATGCAAATCTATCTTTCTTTCTTTCTTAACCTTCTCTGCTCTAAGGAGAACCCCAGCTTCTCCAGTCTCCACATAACTGAAGTCCATCCTCCTTGGAACCATGCTAGTAAATCTCTTCTGCACCCTCTCCAAGGCCTTGACATCCTTCCTAAAGTGTGGTGTCCAGAATTGATCGCAATACTCCAGCTGAGGCCTAACCAGTGTTTTATCAAGGTTCATCATAACTTCTTGCTTTTGTACTCTATGGGCTCGATTTTGCCAGGCCCGAGGAGGCGGGATTGGAGGCGCGTGACTTGTTAAAATCGCCAAAAATGGCGGCGGGCCCGATCCCACCTCCATCCCGCCTCTGAGCAATTTTCCCAAATGTGTGTTTTCTCCAAGAGGCGGGATAGGCCCTTAAGAACCACTTAATTGCCTCTATAATCCCATTTTGAGAGGCCTTTCCGATTTTTAGTCATTCCCCCCATCCCTCACGCCTCCTCTGGAACATGCCAGGTAATGCTGGCAGCCTCACAAGTGGATTGCTTACTCACAGCTGCAGCTCCACCATTACAAAGGAGTTTTCAGCAATCATCATTTGCAGGTGGCAGAACTTTGTTGTTTCAGGTCTGGGGGAACTTTTAACAGGCATACTCAGTGTTGTGGAGGTTTGGAGCCTGACACCCATCTCCAGTGTGACCTCCTGGGAAACCCCTCTCCCCACCTTGACTAAGCGCTTCCTCAACTGAGGTATATACCAGAAGCATGGCGACCATTTAATTCCTTTTCTCCTGAACATCAGATTCAGACGCAGAGCAGCCGCGGCAGCAGCAGAACCCTGAACAACAGCACCAACAGCAGGAGCGCTAAGCTGCTGCTCACCCACCTGAAGATGCACAGGCCAGAAGGCGCCAGCGCGCGACAACATTGCTGCCCGGGATGCAAGGGATGCACTCATCCTGGCTAGATTTGCTCAGCCTGCACAATCAAACACTTTAGTCTTGCTCCTTCTTACCAGAGCATTGACAATGGACAACAACCTGCGGAATCCTATCACTGTGACCACCATTCTGACAATCGCAAGGCTCCCTAAGCTCTCAATGTGAAAGTCCCATTTGCGAAATGACACAGGCCACAACTTCAACAGTTTGCCATCAAAACACTTTATAATACAATCACAATGATGGCTGGTCCAAAAACAAAACAACACAGCACCCAAGTGACTACCCTTGTGACTGTGCTTTATCTTCCTCTTACACGTGCTCCTACGTGGTGGTGCTTCCCCTGTGGCTTCAGCAGATGTGGCGGCCCCTTGCTCACTCTCTTGCTGCTCCTGTCTCGACATCTTTGGCGGGCGTCCTCTGGGGTGGCGAACCTGTGCAGGCTCGCCAACAGTCTGCTGCTCCTGCGGCTGTGCAGGGGCTGAGACGCCCATCTCAGTTGGCTGAGGACTCTGGTGGGGCTCTGACCGAGGGCTTTGCTGTGGCATGGTCGCGTGAGCGCTTGGAGAGGAGCCCCCACTTCCTTGTTGTCTGCCACCAACATCCCTCTCATGGGTCAGCCCCACTTCAGAGCTAGCAAGTGGCTTGACAACACCTTGCTCCACTGCAGGGGGGCCATGAGGACCCGTTTCTGCACTAGAAGTCTTACTCCAGAGGACTTGCATGAAGATCTGGTTTGTTTGCTCAGTAGCTGACCATCGCTCCTCAAGAGATGTCAGTCTATTCTGAACAATGACCATGTTTTCAATACCCTGGCGACTAAGCTCCTCCATGGACGTAGCCATTCTCTCCTCTACGGTAGCCAACCTTACCATGGAGGTAGCCATCCTTTCCACGGAGGTTGCCATCCTTTCCGCGGTGATGCGTTCATGTGCCAATGCCTCCACAAAGGCTCTGCTCATGTTCGCGATGGACTCCTCCATTTGCTCCACACTCGCAGCGACCCTGAAGACAAAACTTGCCAGGGACTCCTGCACCTGTTCCTGGAGTTCCAGCACCGCTCTCCTTCTGGATGGACCCGGAGGCACAGGGTCGACATGCAGCGGGGCCGAGCTGGCAGAGTCCTGCGCCCTCCGACTTGGACTCTCCACTGCTGTCCCTGTCTCCACCATCTGCTGATGCTCACTTGTGAGCGGTGATACACCAGGTTACAACATTACTCTATCTCGCGAAGGTCCCACCGAGGTGTGAGTGTCTGCGCTGGTACTGGGTGAGCTGAATTCTGCTGACGCTGCGCCCTCAGAGGTTGCAGCTTCCTCTGAGGAGTCTGGAGGCTCAGGCTGTTCCTCCTGGATAGTGGGGATGGGGGCTTTTGATGGTCCTGTGGGGGAGTAAAGGAAAGAGTCAGAGATGTGAGGTCAAGGTTACATGCACATTGAATATTGCAGATGATCAAAAGTCAATCTGTTAGAGCATCAGAATCATTATCAGTGACTCATACTATGTCAATGAGAGAGATGCTAAACTATTCTGTCACCAGCTTGCTGTGATGCACTCGTCTGTCGTCCCCCACTTGGGTATCCTCCTCGATCCCAGCAATTTCCAGGGCCGCCTCCTCCCAGGGGGTGAGCTGGGCTACTGAGGGTGGCCCTCCTCCTGTCATGGCTCTTTCCCTCTTATTGTGGGCTCTCTTTTCCTGCAATGAGGGACACAAGTGGAGTTTGAGTGAGAATGAAGGAGTGTGTGTAGAGAATCCATAGCATAGATGCTTAGAAGGATACAAAGGACCCTCCCTGTGTGTTGAAAGTTGTTGTTGTCATGGCATCACAGTGATAGGGAGTGTGAGGGCTGCATGGTCGAATAGTTAAATGAATGTGACCATAGAGAGAGAGGGAATGGGTAAGGGTGCAGGGATGTAAGTGTCAAGTGGCATGTGGAGGAAGAGGTTGGCAAAGCAGAGTGCTGGTGAGAGGCGATGGGGATCAGATTGAGGGTGATGGGAAAGTCATACTCACTTTTCCTGTGCGGAGAAGGTCATGAAACCTCTTCCTGCATTGCAGCCAGGTCCTGCGGCTCAGCGAAATGGAGTTGACCTCCTGGGCCACTTGTAGCCACACAGCTTTTGTCTGCTGGGGTGGCTTTTTTCTCCCTGAGGAAGGGAACAGCACCTCCTTATTACAGCTGGCTCCGTGCACCAGAGCTTGGAGGGAGGGCTCATCAAACCGAGGAGCACACTTTTGCTTGATCGTTGACATTTTCCACAATTCAACTCCTTCATATAAATTGCAGAGCCTTTGCAGTCTCCAGAAGAAGCAAGGCTGCTTGCAGGCCTGAAATCCAACAGCATTGATGATGTCATCGGAGGCGACTTTCTGTATGAAAAGACTCATTGGGCCAGTGGTTCCCACACGCAGGAAATCAATTGGCCAATTAGGGGAAAATCCCACTTTTTCAACACATCACTTAGGAGTTGGTGTCCTGACACGATTTCCACCTGACATGCCCCAGCCCGCTCACACTGACACGCCCCAGCCCGCCCACACTGACACGCCCCAGCCCGCCCACACTGACACGCCCCAGCCCGCCCACACTGACACGCCCCAGCCCGCCCACACTGACACGCCCCAGCCCGCCCACACTGACACGCCCCAGCCCGCCCACACTGACACGCCCCAGCCCGCCCACACTGACACGCCCCAGCCCACCCACACTGACACGCCCCAGCCCGCCCACACTGACACGCCCCAGCCCGCCCACACTGACACGCCCCAGCCCGCCCACACTGACACGCCCCAGCCCGCCCACACTGACACGCCCCAGCCCGCCCACACTGACACGCCCCAGCCCGCCCACACTGACAAAATCCAGCCCTATGCCTCTATTAATAAAGCTAAAGATCCCATGTGCTTTTTTTAACAGCCTTCTCAACTTGTCCTGCCACCTTTGAAGATTTGTGTACGTACAGCCCCAGGTCTGTTCCTGCATCCCCTTTAAAATTGTACCATTTAGTTTATATTGTCTCTCCTCAGTCTTCCGACCAAAATGTATCACTTCACACTTCTCTGTGCTAAATTTCATCCGTCATGTGTCTGCCCACTTCATCAGTCTCTCTATGTCCTCCTGAAGTAAGAACATAAGAACATAAGAAATAGGAGCAGGAGTAGGCCAATCGGCCCCTCGAGCCTGCTCCGCCATTCAATAAGATCATGGCTGATCTGATCCTAACCGCCAATCCACTATCACAGAACCATCTCCTGAATCTAACAGAATTAGACACACGAAATAGGAGCAGGATCAGGCTACACGGCCCCTGGGCCCGCTCCGCTACCCACAGGGCCATGACCGATCCGAACCTAGACTCATGTCCAAATTCCTGCCCGCTCCCCGTAACCCTTAATTCCCTTTACTTCTAGGAAACTGTCTATTTCTGTTTTAAATTTATGTAATGATGTAGCTTCTACAGCTTTTTGGGGCAGCATATTCCATGGACCTACCACCCTCTGAGTGAAGTAGTTCCTCCTCATCTCAGTTTTGAAAGAGCAGCCCCTTATTCTAAGACTATGCCCCCTAGTTCTAGTTTCACCCATCATCAGGAACATCTTCCCCGCATCCACCCGATCCAACCCCTTCACAATCTTATATGTTTCAATAAGATCGCCTCTCATTCTTCTGAACTCCAATGAGTAGAGTCCCAATCTACTCAACCTCTCCTCATATGTCCATCCCCTCATCCCCGGGATTAACCGAGTGAACCTTCTTTGTACTGACTCGAGAGCAAGTATGTCCTTTCTTAAGTATGGACACCAAAACTGTACGCAGTATTCCAGGTGCGGTCTCACCAATACCTTGTACAACTGAAGCAATACCTCCCTATTTTTATATTCTATCCCCCTAGCAATGAAAGCCAACATTTCATTGGCCTTCTTAATCACTTGCTGCACCTGCATACTAACCGTTTGAGTTTCGTGCACCAGGACCCCCAGATCCCTTTGTACTTCAGTACTTTCCAGTTTCTTGCCATTAAGATAATAACTTGCTCTACGATTTTTCCTGCCAAAGTGCATAACCTCACACTTTCCAGTATTGTATTCCATCTGCCAAATCTCTGCCCACTTACTTAGCCTGTCTATGTCCCCTTGAAGGTTATTTATGTCCTCCTCACTCACTACTTTCCCCCCCATCTTAGTATCATCTGCAAACTTTGATATGTTACACTCAGTCCCCTCCTCCAAATCGTTAATATAGATTGTAAAGAGTTGGGGACCCAGCACTGACCCCTGCGGAACACCACTAGTTACTGATTGCCAGTCTGAGAATGAACCATTTATCCCAACTCTCTGCCTTCTGTTAGATAGCCAATCCTCTATCCATGCCAGAATATTACCCCCAATCCTGTGATTTTTTATCTTAAGCAATAATCTTTTGTGTGGCACCTTGTCAAATGCCTTTTGGAAGTCTAAATACACTACGTCCACTGGTTCCCCTTTATCCACCCTATACGTTACTTCCTCAAAGAACTCCAGCAAATTTGTCAAACATGACTTCCCCTTCATAAAACCATGCTGACTTTGTCTTATTAAATTATGATTATCCAAATGTCCTGTTACTGTCTCCTTAATAATGGACTCCAAAATTTTACCTACCACAGATGTTAGGCTAACCGGTCTATAGTTTCCAGCCTTCTGTCTACTGCCCTTTTTAAATAAGGGTGTTACATTAGCAGTTTTCCAGTCTGCCGGGACCATTGCCGAGTCCAGGGAGTTTTGGAAAATTATTACCAATGCATCCACAATCCCTACCGCCACTTCCCTCAAGACCCTAGGATGTAAGCCATCAGGTCCAGGTGATTTATCCGCCTTGAGTCCCATTATTTTACCGAGTACCACTTCCTTAGTGATTTTGATCGTGTTTAGCTCCTCCCCCCCTTTAGCCCCCTCTTTGTCCAGTGTTGGGATATTCTTAGTGTCTTCTACTGTAAAGACTGATGTAAAATATTCATTCAGTGTTGACTACATTTCTGAGTTTTGTGTCATCTGCAAACTTTGAAATTATAGTGCACAATGCCTCAAGTAGATTACTAATTGTTTTACATAGGAGCATAGATTCTGCCTATTTTTAAAGGTCAACAATATACGGTGCACAAAGTCATACTGTATCTTTTGATAAATAGATGTAAGTATTTATTTATATAAAAAAACTGGACTCCATGATCGCACATTGGGTAAATGTACTGCGGTCTGTGCTGAGCTCACAGTTGATCTCAGCTGGAAGAGGTGGTAGGGGCACCACAATTGACCTCTGTATGCCCAGGCTAAGGAGGGGAAATATCAGCTGGGGTTCCCAAGGTGGTCTGTGAAGCCTTCTCCCACAAATATACTGCTGAACTCGCATGAAAAATGCCTACTTTGGCAAGCTACCAGAAAATTGCAGTGGCCTGTGGAAAAATACCCCAGCGTGAGTCGAAAGATGAGGGATGAAAACTGGGGGTTTGGGTGGGGGGGGGGGGGAAGTTAGTTGGCTGCTTTTCAATATTTCATAAATTACAGCTTGAATGAAACATCCATCAGTGAAAGCAGAAACACCCGGTGCTAATTCTGTTGGAAGATTTAAAGCAATGCAAGGAATCTATTGTTGCTAATTACTGCGACAACATTTTTGGGCAAAAGACAAATTATGTTTTTGTGCTTTTGTTACAGGACAGAGTAACAATAACTTTGACACATGCACTGAATTCCGAGTGAAGTATTTAGGTGCTATTGAAAACTTAAAAGCCAGTTTATTTGAATGTCTTCAAGGACCACAAGATTTGATTAATTATATTGATTTGGCACAGGTAAGATAATGGAATTTTAAAGAATGATTGTTAACTTATCTGTCGTGAACAAACTTTTCTTTTACATACATAATTTCATTACCTACTGGTTTGTGCTACTCTCCACCTTGTAAGCAAGTTCTGCATAGTACCACTGACCCATCAAATTGACATCCAATCTTTTTCCAAAAGATCCTTGACATGGGCACCAATACTGTGACAGGAAACATAGAAACATAGAAGATAGGAGCAGGAGTAGGCCATTCGGCCCCTCAAGCCTGCTCCGCCATTCAATGAGATCATGGCTGTTCATCCAAATTCAGTACCCTGTTACTGCCTTCTCTCCATATCCCTTGATCCCTTTAGCCTTAAGAAATATATCCAACTCCTTCTTGAATATATTTAATGAATTGGCCTCTACTGCCTTCTTTGGTAGAGAATTCCACAGGTTCACCACTCTCTGGGTGAAGAAATTCCTCCTCATCTCTGTCCTAAATGGCTTACCCCTTATCCTTAGACTGTGACCCCTGGTTCTTGACTTCCCGACCATTGGGAACATCCTTCCAGCATCTAGTCTGTCCAGTCCTGTCAGAATTTGATCAGTTTCGATGAGATCCCCTCTCATTCTTCTAAACTCCAGCGAGTACAAGCCCAATCGACCCAATCTCTCCTCATACGTCATTCCTGCCATCCCAGTTATTAGCTTGGTGAATCTTCGCTGCACTCCTTCCATTGGAAGAACATCCTTCCTCAGATAAGGCGACCAAAACTGCACACAATACTCAAGGTGTGGTCTCACCAAGGCCCTGTACAACTGCAGCAAGACATCCTTGTTCCTGTACTCAAACCCTCTCGCTACGAAGGCCAACATACCATTTGCCTTCTTAACCGCCTGCTGCACCTGCATGCTTACTTTCAGTGACTGGTGCACAAGGACGCCCAGGTCTCGTTGCACTTCCCCTTCTCCCAATCTATTGCCATTCAGATAATAATCTGCTTCCTGTTTTTGACACCAAAGTGGATAACCTCGCATTTACCCACGTTATATTGCATCTGCCATGCTTCTGCCCAATCACTCAACCTGTCCAAATCATACTGGAGTTTCTCGGCATCCTCCTCACAGCACACACGCCCACCCAGCTTTGTGTCGTCTGCAAACTTGGAGATATTACATCTAGTTCCCTCGTCCAGATCATTAATATATATCGTGAATAGCTGGGGTCCAAGGACCGATCCCTGCGGTACCCCACTAGTCACTGCCTGCCACTCGGAAAAAGAGCCGTTTATTCCAACTCTTTGCTTTTTGTCTGCCAACCAGTTCTCTATCCAAGTCAATACCTTGCCCCCAATCCCATGTGCCTTAATTTTACATGCTAATCTCTTATGCGGGACCTTATCGAAAGCCTTTTGAAAATCCAAATACACCACATCCACTGGTTCTCCCTTATCTATTTTACCAGTTACATCCTCAAAAAAATTCCAGTAGATTAGTCAAGCACGATTTACCTTTTGTAAATCCATGGTGACTTTGTCCGATCCGGTCACTTTTTTCCAAGTGCTCTGCTATTACATCCTTTATAATGGACTCTAGCATTTTCCCCACTACCGATGTCAGGCTTACCGGTCTGTAATTCCCCGTTTTCTCTCTACCACCCTTTTTGAATAGTGGGGTAACATTAGCTACCCGCCAATCCATGGGTACTGTTCGAGTTTTATCGAATTTTGGCAGATGACCAACAATGCATCTACTACTTCTAGGGCCACTTCTTTAAGTACCCTAGGATGTAGATTATCAGGCCCTGGGGATTTATCAGCCCTCAATCCCATCAGCTTCCCTAACACCATTTCCCTACAAATACTGATTTCTATCAGTTCCTCCCTTTCATTAGACCCTATGTTCCCCGACATCTTTGGGAGGTTATTTGTGTCCTCCATTGTGAAGACAGAACCAAAGTATGTATTTAATTGGTCTGCCATTTCTTTGTTCCCCATTATAAATTCCCCTGATTCTGACTGCAAGGGACCTACGCTTGACTTCACCAATCTTTTTCTCTTCACATATCTATAAAAGCTTTTACAGTCAGTTTTTATGTTCCCTGCAAGCTTACACTCATACTCTATTTCCCCCCTCTTAAATTAATCCCTTTGTCCTCCTTTGTTGAATCCTAAACTGCTCCCACTCCTTAGGTTTACTGCTTTTTCTGGCCAATTTATATATCCTCTCCTTGGACCTTATGCTATCCCTAATTTCCCTTGTTAGCCACGGTTGAGTCACCTTTTTTGTTTTATTTTTATGCCAAACTGGGATGAACAAATTCTGTAGTTCATCCATGCGATCTTTGAATGTTTGCCATTGCCTATCCACCGTCAACCCTTTGAGTGACATTCCCCAATCAATCCTACCCAACTCGCAACTCGGAGCTGTACCGATGGGATGGGCTCCACCTGAATCAGAATGGGACCAGTGTCCTAGCGGAATGGGTAAATAGGGGGGTGGCAAAGGCTTTAAACTAATAAGACGGGGCAGAGGGATCTACAAGAAATTAAACAAGCCTGAATATAAACAAAACAGGAAAGAAGAGCATAGGACAGACTAAACTAAGGGAGGACATAAATGGCCAGGGAATAAATATAGAACAGGAGTGTAAAAAGATGGTTAAAAATAAAGTTCGAGGAACTGCTGTTATGGCCGGAATTTTCCCGTTGCTGAGTGTGTGGGTTTGGGGGCGAGTCGGCAGTAAACAAAAGCCGAAATTGCTAGCGCATCAGGAACCCGCCGTGAACCGCATTTAACTCGGGCATGTTTGGAGGCCCGCCATGGACCCGATCGGAAGAGGTGGGCGACCTCATTCAAGTCATTAAATGCTTGTTGAGAGACCCTTAAGAGGGTTTTTAATACCAGCTTTTGGGTTTAACTTCAGAGGAGCACAGGTAGCACACACCTCGGGAACCTCGCCTGTGAAGGGGAGGCGGAAGCTCAGTGGCCATTGTGTGCGTCCATTAATTGAGAGCTGGAAAAAACATATAAATAATCCCACATTACACCTGATTACTTGGCTAATGGAAAGGCTCTTGCTGACACCATTTTGTGCAGAGAGTTAGCTGTCAGCAGTTTGCAGGTCACTTCTGCAACCTCGGAAGCCACTCTCACCACAGTGCTAGTCACTATCACAACATTGAGGGTTTGGGCCTCTGATCTCCACTTTATCTACCATCTATTACATCAGCATGGGTGCCGCTTATGCTGTCTCACCTTGGACCTCAGAATCAGACCCAGATGAGCCCCAGCACCAACAACACCAGCAGCAGCAGCCAGTACAACACCAGCCTTCTCCTCAACGACCTGATGCTGTACAGGAGAGAGGGGGTCAGCACAGGGCTGTAGCGCACTGGAGGCGATGCCCCCAACACAGTGTATACAGGTAGAGGATGAGCTTCCTGGACGTGACTGAGCAGCAGTGCTTCGGGAGGCGCAGGCTATCGTGCCAGGTCGTCGCAGACATTTGTAGCTTGCTGGAACAAGACCTGTTGCCCAGAGGACCTGGTGGACACGCCTTACCAGTGGCTGGCAAAGTCACCACCGCCCTCAACTTCTTCGCCTCAGGCGCCTTGCAGGGATCTGTAGCAGACATTTGCAGGATCTCGCAGTCAGCCACACACAGATGCATCACCCAGGTGACTGATGCCATGTTTGACAAGTCAGCCAATTATGTCAACTTTGCCACTGATGAAGCCAGTGTTACTGAGCATGTGTTCTTCTTTGCAGCTCTGGCTGGCTTCCCACAGGTGCAGGGCCTCATTGACTGCACACATGCGGCCATCAAAGCATCCCCTCATCACCCATGAGTGTTTGTGAACCGCTCTCTCAATGTGCAGCTTGTCTGCAACCATAAAAAGATCATCATGCATATGTGCACCAGATTCACTGGCGGCTGTCATGTCTCTTTCGTGCTGTGCCAGTCCACCCTACCTCAGCTCTTAGCACCTCCAAACTTACTGGCTGGCTGTTTGAAGACTAGGGCTATCCACTGAAGATGTGGCTGATGACACCCTTGAGGAGGCCAAGTAATGAGGCTGAGCATTATAATGAGAACCATTGAGCAAGCAATAGGCATGCTGAAGATACGCTTCAGATGCCTTGACAGATCTGGAGGAGCCCATCAGCCAGGGTGTCCAGAATCATCGTCGTTTGCTGCGCACTGCACAACAAAGCGCAGCAGTGAGGATTGGAGCTGCAGGCGGAGCAAGGTGCAGAGCGCACAGCCTCTTCAGAGGAGGAGGAACCTGAGGTGGAGATTGCACGAGGAGGGGTGCACATTGTTGCCCGGGAGGCCAGGGATGGCCTCATCATGGCCAGATTTACTTAACTTGCTCCAATGCGCCCATATGGCTGCCACATGCTGTACTAAGTCCCCCCCCCCCCCCCCAAACAAGACCATAAACCATCCCTACAATGACCAAGCCATTCCTGTCACCCAAACCCCCATTGCTCGAAGTTAAGTAATGTCTCGCCATTCACTCCAAACAACTTCCAAGGTAGCGGGCAAAAATAGACAAGACCGGAAAGTGGTGCAACGAAATACGTTTATCTGGGTCATAAAAATAACTGAAACTTAACACTAACATTTGTTCATACACCCACGTGCATCTACTTGTGTCTTTTTTCTTTTCCGAGTGCTTCTATGAGGTGCAACCGCTGTGGCTTCAGCAGTGGTAGAGGCAGGCTGCTCACTTCCCTGCTGCGACTGGTTAGGCATTTTTGGCGGACGTCCTCTGGGTTTTGGAGCCTGTGAGGGCCCCTCCAAAGTCTGCTCCTCCTGCAACTGTGCAGGGGCAGACTAGTCCATTGGGATCTGAGGTAGCATGTGGGGTACTGACTGAGGGGGAGGCAACGGGTGAGAAGTGGGAGCGCTTTGAGAAGAGCCCCCACTTCCATGTCCTCTCTCACCATCATCCCTCTCACAGGCCACCCACTCTTCCTTAGAGCAGAGAAGGCTGAGGCGGGACCTGATTGAGGTGTGCAAAATTATGAGGGGCATAGATAGGGTAGATAGAAAGGAACTTTTCCCTTTAGTAGAGGGGTCAATAACCAGGGTGCATAGTTTCAAGGTAAGGGGCAGGAGGTTTAGAGAGGATTTGAGGAAAAACTTTTTCACCCAGAGGGTGGTTGGAATCTGGAACTCACTGCCTGAAAGGGTGGTAGAGGCAGGAACCCTCACAACATTCAAGAAGCATTTAGATGAGCACTTGAAACGCCACAGCATACAAGGCTACGGACCAAGTGCTGGAAAATGGGATTAGAATAGATAGGGCTTGATGGCCGGCACGGACACGATGGGCCGAAGGGCCTCTTTCTGTGCTGTATAACTCTATGGCTATGACTTCCCGGCTAGCAAGGAGCTGGAGAGCACCTTGCTGTATAGCAGTGGGGTGATAAACGCTCAAGTCTTAAGTTTATATCCCTCCTAGTGATGAGTTCTATGAGCGTCTGCCATCTGTTGTCCACAGCAAGCATATGCTCATGTGACTGGCGCATTAGCGGCTCCATGCAGGTGGCCAACCTTTCCATGGAACAGCATATCATTGCCGTCGCCTGCGACAGTGCTGCTCATGTTGGAGATGGACTCCTCCATTCTCTGCACATTTGCAGAGCCTTGTGCAATTGTCGTTGCCCCTCCAAGATCACCCTCTTTCTCGATGGCCCCGAGGTTCAGCGTCTGCATGCAGATCAGCAGAACTTGGAACGTGTTGCACCCTCCGGTGAGGAATCTCCACTGCTGTCCCTGTCAACACCATCTGCTCTTGCTCACTTGTGATGCGAGAGACACCAGGTGACAACACTACTCTGTCTCGCACAGGACCGACCGAGGTGTGCGTATCTGCGCTGGTGCTGGGTGCGCTTATGTCTGGTAAAATCTCCTGACAAACATCCCTGCTGCTGACCTCCTGCGATCTCCAACCATGCTGTTTTGGTTTCTTTGGGTGGACCTCCCTGCGTCCTCAGTGCCTGCACCAGAACATCGAGGGATGCATCGCCAAATCTTGGTGCGGCCTCCGCCTTTGTCCATCTATGAGTGACACTTTTTTCATCTTGGTAGTAGTAGCCAGACCTCTGCAAATGACCTTCCACACTCCTTCATCAACTTTCAAATGAGATGTGTGCAAGGCTGCTTTAAATATTGGCGCTGGAAATGGGTCATTGATGACGTCATCAGACCCACTCCATTTAATTGGGCCGGGAAACATGCATGACTGGTTTAATTGGGGCCATTAAGTACAAGTTGCACTGAACATCGCATTCCCAACGTGCTACGCGCCCTGCACGCAGCCCAACTCAAAGGTAAAGATTCTGGCCAAATTGTCTGCACAGCAATGCACACAAGTGTCCGTAATAAAACAGGGGAACTAGAGGCAATATATGTTGCCCGGAACCAGATGCAGTAGAGATTACTGAGACACGCTACAGAAAAATCAGAACTTGGAATTAAACATTACAAGGTATAACATAGTTAGAAAAGATAGAGGAAGAAAGAAAGGCGAGGTGGAATAGCTGCACTTATTAGAGATAACAATGACCCGGAATTTGCGGTCGGAATGACGGTAAACTGGCAACGTTCGCTGCCATTCCGCCTTTGAAACTGACCGCAACTTTGGGATTTGGCACACGCGCAAGCCGATGCAGAAATCCCAAAGTTGCGGTCTGTCAATGACTGCTCCGAAACTGGCTGCACTGTGCCGCCAACACCCTCCCACCCACAGTGCCGGCAATCAGTGAAACTGACAAAAACTTCGGCTCTTCTGCAGTAATTACGCTGTTACAATTCCCCACAATGTTAGACCCAAAGGGATTAGTTGTAACTGGGGTTTCAACAGTGTATTGACTGCTAAACAAATGTTAAGGGCCTGCAAAACTAATTTTAATTTTGTGCAGTGTGAAATTGTCCATTTTAATAAAGATTAACATTTTTAAGAATCTTTTCAGAACAATTTTTTTTAAGCTTGTCCATCTTTATTTTAGGTTTGCCTTTTCCCCATGTGAGAACCCCAATCTTTCTTTTGCTCTCTAACTAATTTTAAGAAGTTAGAATTTTAAGGGCTGACGTACTTCCTTGTTCGTTGTCTGTGAGAATTCTGCCTTTTGATTGGCAGCTTAGACAGCCTGGTGACGACACAGCAATTCGAACAAGGGGATCCCCATTTAGTTCTGTTGAATTGAGTTGTAGGTCGGAAAACCTGAAGTTCTCGACACTGGGATTGCGAGATTTTCGTACTTCTGGGCCATTTCGGGACTGCAATTTCCGGGTCACAAAAAACAAGAGTAAACTAAACACTGATGAGACACCATGGATGAATAAAGACGTGAGGGAAAATTTGAGGGTAAGGAAAGAGGGATATAGAACACATCCAGGGAACTATAGGCCAGTCAGCTTTACCTCAGTGGTAGGAAAAATAATGGAATCCCTACTAAAGGAGGAAATAGAAAAACATCACGAAACAAAGAATGTAGTAATAATGAATAGTCAGCATGGATTTCAAAAGGGAAATTTTGCTTGACCAACCTTATTGAATTCTTTGAAGAGTTAACAGAACGTAGACCAGGGTAATGCAGTAGTTGTAATTTATCTGAATTTCCAAAAGGCCTTCGATAAGGTGTCACATAATTAAACTACTGAATAAGGTCAGAGCATGCTGAGTCAGGACAAATAGCAGAATGGAAAGCTAGTTGGCTGCAAAACAGAGTGTAGGGGTAAAGAGTAGCTATTCAGAGTGGCAGAAGGTGGAAAGTGGGGTCCCACAAGGATCAGTGCTGGGACCACCATTATTCACAATTTATATTAATGATTTAGACTTTGGAATCAAACACAAATTTTAAATTTGCGGATGACACCAAATTGGGGGGATAATCAATACTGAGGAGGACTGCAACAAATTACAGGAGGACATTAATAAACTTGCAAAATGGGCATATACAGGAAACTTTCGATTTACCGGCACCTAAATAACCGGTAATCTCAGTTAACCGGCAAAATTCAGGAGTAGGTTCAGGTAACTTTTATTACTTGCCTTCCTCCATCTGTTGCTGTGCAAGGGTGTGGCTGCAGCTGTTGCTAAGCTACAGAGACACTTGCCATTGTTCTGAACCACAGGGTTTGTTGCTTTATACGGAGCTCTCCGCTCCGTATCTTTTACTATAGCTTTCAGTTATCCGGAATTTTTGATGAACCGGCATGTCGGTCCCGTCCGTGCCGGATAAAAAAAAAAGTTTCCTGTAATTGGCAAATGAATTTCAACACAGATAAGTGTGAGGTATTATATTTTGTAAGAAAAATAAGGAGGTCACATATTACTTGGAAAATAAAAATCTAAATGGGGTAGAGGAGCAAAGGGACCTGGGAGTACAAATACACAAATTACTAAAAGTAGCAAAGCAGGTTAATAAGGCCATAAAAAAAGCAAACCAAGCACTAGGATTTATTTCTAGAGGGATAGAATTGAAAAGTAGAGAAGTTATGCTAAACTTGTATTGAACCTTGGTTAGACCACACTTGGAGTACTGCGTACAGTTCTGGTCACCATATTATAAAAAGGATATAAAGGCACTGGAGAGGGTGCAAAAAAGATTTACAAGGATGATACCAGAAATGTGAGGTTATACCTATCAGGAAAGGATGAACAGGCTGGGTCTCTTTTCTCTTGAAAGAAGGCTGAGGGGTGATCTAATAGATGTCTTTAAAATTATGAAAGGTTTTGCTAGAATAGGCACAGAGAAAGCATTTAAACTTGTGGGGAAGAGCAAAACTAGAGGCCATCAATATAAGATAGTCACCAAGAAATCCAATAAGGAATTCAGAAGAAACTTCTTTACCCAGAGAGTGGTGAGAATGTGGAACTTGCTACCATAGGGAGTGCTTGAAGCAAATAGTATAGATGCATTTAAGGAGTGGTTAGATAAGCATGAGGGAGAAGGGAATAGAGGGTTATGCTGATAGTTAGATGAGGAAGGATGGGAGGAGGCTCGAGTGGAGCATAGACTGGTTGAGCCAACTGGCCTGTTTGCGCTGTATATTCTATGTAACTACATAATAAAGTGAGAGGCATCTTGGAAGTTTTGGAAATTGTTGTAAGTGAATATATTCTGCAATTTGTTACAGCTTTCTCTGTTCTATAACTAGGAAGTCCATCAACTGATTCCATTTTTCCATGCCAGAACTACGATGCCACAAGAATCGACTTGGACTGTTCAACAGATTGTGTTCATGCCCAAAAAATGACAGGATTTCAGCCAAATTGTCACCAACCATATGGATGCCAAGTCTATTGTCTTCATTAATTAACTAGGAATAAATGCAGTGAAAGTCTGCTACTGTTATTTCTTCAAAGCTAGCTATGAAGTGGAGGAACTTCCCATTTTTTAAGAAAGGAAAAAACAGTTGGGTCCAACAAGTCCATCCCTCTTGATTTCTTAAATTTGCAGGATATATTTTCATGATTGTTCATTTTGATACAGCAAAAGTGATGAATTACTGTATACGAAACCCATGTTTTAGTTTGGTAAAATGGCAGATTCCTCTGTAGTGCATGTTCTTTCTATTACAGCAATATGGAAAGCTACCTTTTACACCATCAGAAGAGGAGAGTATTTTATGTGTCTCCAAATATGGTATCAAAGTTGCATCCTCCGATCAATATGTGAGTATATTAATGTTTCCTTCTAATTTTGTTATAATGGTGAGGAACTTTAAAAGAGGCAGGAGAGATGCTCATTTCAAACAGTAATCACTTAGTATCAGGGCAAGTGATTTGTGATCTCCCCAGACAAATCCTGTGAAATCTACACTTGCCACATGCACCACGATTTGTTGACCACTGACTGCAATTTTGCATAAAATGTTTTAAGCGTTGAATGTGCCAATTTGAGCGATTGAATAACTTATTTCTTATATCCTTGGACTGAAGCATTACTGTGATTAGCTAACGTGCACAAAAGTTTACACCAACGTCAACAGCCAATCAAATAGAGACTAGTGCACACCCTTACGAAAGTCACTTCTTTGCTTAAAAAAAAATTGAAAGGGTTTTTGGCTGATCTCGTAAGGCCTACCCCTTCCCGGGTACCAACAACTTGCATTTATAACAATTGCTGTTGCTCCCATGTACTATTTCCCGGTCAAGGCCGATAGACATTTGGCCCTCTGCTTCTGCCGGTGCACAGTAGTGAATTAAATTCCATATCACAAACTTCTGAACTGCTTGCTGTGTTTACAATTAAAGAGCAGGAGGAATTTTTTCCATTGATGGAGATTTGTTAACAAGTGTTCCCCTTCTGTAAATAATGTGAGTCCTGTCTAGCTCCAGTTGCATCATTTATTTGAGTGTAATATACGTTCATCTAAAAAGCTGAACTTTTTGAATTCTAACAGTCTGTTAAAGGAGTCAGTTTCACACTGCTTGAAATAGTGTTATAATGCAATATTCAGATGGTGAAAGTGATAGATGAAACTGAATTTTCCTTGTCAGAAGCCAGGACTTTGTTCAGTAAATCATGTGAAGTAGCATTATATCCTCAGAAGTCATTCTCAAGGGCAGTTGACCATTGCAAATGTTTTCTTTTGGTGTGTACATTCAAACTTATTGTACTTTAGTATTTTTTTGTTGTTCAGATATAATCGTTTCATTGTGTAAAATCTCTGGTTTGGGCATTGATACCTGCCATTTGGAAGGGTTTGTTGGAGTAGCACAAGACTGGTTTGTTTTAATCCACTAGGATTACTGCAAGTAGGATAAGTGTTGATCCTCATAATGCAGATATCTGTTAAATGGGATTATTAAAAGGTACAACCTCCGAATCAATAGGTTGCAGTATCTACTAGGGAGAAAAGGGTGCTAAATGAATATGTTGCTTTAGCCTTCAGTGGTAAAGGAGGATACAGTAGGCGAGTGGTTATGAGTTCAAATCCCATGGCAAACTGTAAAATTGAATTCAATATTTTATGGGCTTCAAGGAAGCAAACCCAGCCAGTCTTTCATGTGACTACAGTCCCACACTATGTAGTTAATTCTTCATGCCCTCAGGGCAACTAGAGGTAGGCAATAAATACTGGCTCGTCAATAACACCCATAAATATATACTAGAGGTATAAGGAAGATTAGAAATTAGCAAAGGATTTACAGATTTCACCATAAATTGTAAGATGATAAAATAATGGTATTGAAGCCATACAAATCTCCAGGCTAAGTAGGTTTCTACCCACAGGTGTATTCAAAGAAATAGGTGAGAAAATTGGGGATGCATTAGTTTGCTGATCTGGTAATCATAGAAACTTAACAGTACAGAAGGAGGCCATTCAGCCCATTGTGTCTGCTGGCCAGAAATGAGCTATCCAGCTTTTGATCCATAGCCCTGTAGGTTACAGCACTTCAAGTACTTTTTAAATGTGAGGAGGGTCTCTGCCTCTACCACCCTTTCAGGCAGAGAGTTCCAGACCCCCACCACCCTCTGTGTGAAAAAAGTTCTCAAATCCCCTCTAATACTTCTACCAATTACTTTAAATCTATTCCCCCTGGTTATTGACCCCTCTGCTAAGGGAAATCGGTCCTTCCTATCCACTCGATCTAGGCCCCTCATAATTTTATACACCTCAATTAAGTCTCCCCTCAGCCTCCTCTGTTCCAAAGCAAATAACCCCAGCCTATCCAATCTTTCCTCATAGCTAAAATTCTTCAGTCCTGGCAACATTCTTGTAAATCTCCTCTATACCCTCTCTGGTGCAATCACACCTTTCCTGTAATGTGGTGACCAGAACTGTATACAGCACTCTAGCTGTGGCTTAACTAGTGTTTTATACAGTCAAGTATAACCTCCCTGCCCTTATATTCTATGCATTGGCTAATAAAGGAAAGTATCTTGTATGCCTTCTTAACCACCTTATCTACCTGTCCTGCTACCTTCAGGAATCTGTGGACATGCACTCCAAGGTCCCTCTGTTCTTCTACACTTCTCAGTAGCCCTACCATTTATTGTGTAATGGTGCTGGAGGAATGGAAGGTAGCAAACGCTACACATTTATGCAAAAAGGGAAGAACATACGATAGATACAAACTAAACTCGCTACAGAAAGTCAAGTCTTAAGTACCCTTTTAATGACATATAAGGCACTGTTTTTCAGTGCCAGTCAACCTCTGACACTGAAAGTTAACTATTACAAGTGTGGAGCCTCATTCCTTCAGGTTTTAATTGTTGGAGATTTTAAAAATGTAAAATTCACCTTTTTTTGTTTGCCTCTGTCTAATGCAATCTTAATTTCCTTCCCTTTATTTCTCTTTCTGTACCTGATTTGACATTGAATTCACACTTCCTTCTCAGTCCTTGCACTGTTAATTTCACAATCCTTCAATCTGATTGGTTAAGGAGATACACAGTTGCTTGCCCCGTTTCCCTGGCAGACATTAGATGCCCTGCCACGGCAAATTATGGCCCATTGTCTTCTCCTCTCTAGTAACAAAGTCCAGAACGAGGAGACATAATCTTCGAATTAGAACTAAACTCGGAAAAAAACTTCTTTACCTACTGGGTTATGAAAATGTGGAGTACAATTCCCTAGAAGGCAATATATGCAAAATTAATGGAGGCGTTTCAAAGGGAGATAAATGATTGGGAAGGAAGGATATTCTGAGATATATGGCGGTAGGCATATATGGCAAGGAAATGGTATCTAAAACAAATGGCAGAGCAGGCTTAATGGACAAAATTGCTTACATCTGTTCCTAAGCTCTTCTCTCAAACATTCCACTAATAAACTCTGGTCGCAGGTTTAATTTAGAAAAACTCACTCCAGTCTCCTTGGTAAAAAATTCCATTTCCTTTTGTCACCCAAATACATTTAATGCAATAAATTCTATTAACACTTTTTCTTTCTTGGCAGGATATTTTGCACAGGCATCCATTGTATTTGATCGTGCGAATGATCTGTTACGATGATGGGTTGGGGATGGGAAAAAGCCTCCTTGCTATAAAAACCACCGATGCAAACCAGAATGAGTATAGCATCTGCGTGTATCAGTGCAATAGCCTGGTGAGAAATGGTTTGGTAACTGTCTTTCTCCCTCTCCCCTCTCGCCCCCCTCCTCTCCTCTATTTTACATTTGACCATATAACCTTATTTTTAAGGAGTGGTTCGATACCTCAACAATTAAATCAGCCACTTCTAACAAGTGAAAGTTATTGCACTATTGTACACTCTTTATACAGGTGACTAAAGTGTGTGATTTGAATAAGGGAAACCAAATAATAATGATCCTGATATGACAAATTGTACATGTTAGAGGTTCCTAAAAGGGACAATTTGATACACATTCCGTCATGATATTTAAAAAAAAAAATGAATCCTGCCTTTAATAATTTTAAACAGTTAAAAGTTTTTAATTTTGAATAAAGTTATCACCAGTAAAGTTAAATATGCATTGTGATTTGACTAACCCAGTCCTTTTATGTTGCAGGAACAAGCTCAAACAATCTGCAAAGTCCTGTTCACTGCTTTTGATTCAGCACTTTCCTCAGAGAAATCATGATGTAGATGATTGTTGTCTAAATGATAATCTGATGGTATCTTATGATATAGATTATTTACCTTATGTTTGAGTTCTCGCAAATACGATTGCTGCCATAGGTCTGTGAACTACTGGAAAGTGTTACAAATTCTGAAAGCTGATGGTGAATGAAGTTGCCAACATTTCAATGTTTTCAATAAAATGAGAAATAATGGAGTTTGTTAGTATTGTGCAAGTCCCCAATTTCACAGCAGTCTCTGTTAATGTAGTACATTACTCAGATTTCATTGCAGAGCGATAGCAGTGTCAATTATCCTCATAGCTCTGTGAAGCAGACATTTTTAGTTTACTCCAGGATCAAAGAAAATACAGGTTTCAGAAATGCTGAATCTGTGTATATACCTCAGCGCTAACAGGAGCAGCTCAAATAAGCAAGCCTTAATTATAAATACTGCCTTTTCATTTTATGACTATTGTATAGGTCAATACAGTTTCTATCGAAGTGGCATTGTATTTCTTGCTCTTTCAATTAAGCATGCAATGAAGTAGCAGCCTTACTTATACACAACTTTCTAGTGCAATTTAAGTTGCTACAAATAAAATCCAGAAAAGTGAATTGTTCTACTTGTTATTAATATCACTGCCACAGATGTGACAAAATAACTTGTGTAACCTGCCATCAACCAAGCAAAATGTATTTTTCATTTGAATGAACACAGAAAGGAAAAGTCCTTCCATAAAATGAAGCCTAATTTACACAACCAAGGGTTGAAAAACTGCTCCCTCAGCCAATTAAGGTGGCAAATAGCCTTGTAAGGTCCCATGTTCAATCCCTGTCGATGCTGAGTTAGCTGATCATCTCCAGGTGACGGTATAGGAGAGGAATGACTACAGTTAGCATCACTACCCCTAAATTAAGGAGGGGAATATCAACTAGACTTGCTGCTGATTGTTATCCAGTAACCCCTGGTGGAATTACATGTGTGGACATCAGATGAGAAATATCCTGCCAACGCTGTCCTGGCTCACATATGAAGAATGGTTCACTTGCTGAGAATGCATTGAGTGGCTAGGAAACTATAGCCCAGAAATGTCAATGTCTTCAGGGTGGGAGAAAAATGATAGAAAATGAAAAGGTACGGAAACATATTTTGTTCATATGGTTGAATTCCAAGATCACAGTTCTGGTAGTTTGTAAAGAAACTAGACAAGTAAACTATGATTTTTAATACTTTGAAAATCAAGTACTATTAAAATTTTTTTAGAGAGTACACCTTTTTTTGGTATTAAGTGATCACTGCATCTTGTGTAGCATAGAAAACAAACCAGCAGCCACTGTAGTTTCAGAGCAGCTCATGTATTTCATCTCCCAAATTCGACAAAAAAAAATGACTCATACAAACTATTCCCAGCCTGGACGCTACTTACTGACTTAAGAGTTGAAAATTCAGCACAAGTGCCATGAATTAAATTTTATTGATTTATTTTAACCCACAGATATAAGGCTTTGTGGAAGTATTTAAAAGTAGATGGTACTTTATTAGATAGTGAATATTTTTGTACAACAAGACTAACAAGATATGCTGGTAGTGATCATCTGCTGGGATTCTACTCAAGTGTGTACTTAAGTGGATAGTATTTTTCTGTTTTCCTCATAACACTGAGTTTGAGGTCAAGTCAATTCTTTAAACTGATCTTGCAGTACATTCAAAAAAAAGTTTTACATCTTCATCCTTAAAAGTTTTAACTTCAAAATTTAGATATTCTGGGCTTATTTCCATGCTAAAAGGGCACAAAGTAAGACTTTAGTCCCTTCCTCTAAAGCAGAAGAGCTGAACAGCAGAGGAAATTTCATGGGCAATTAAGTGGATAAACACACGTGATTCTCACAAATTTAGACTTTAATAGAATGGAATTGCTCTGTACCAAATCTGCTGATTGTTAACAGTTATAGCAGCCTCATCTTGATGCAATGGATGGATATTTAAACATATTTTAGATCATCAGATTTTGTACAGTATTTCATCAGATGCTCACTATTCCTTCACAAATAGCACATTCATTAGGCCTCATCTTCAAAATCTGCACAAAAATCAGCATTAATAATCATTACATTTCTGAATTAACTCCAATGTTAAACTGGGATATACAGTACATTACACATGCTCTAATTGTCAAATCAATGCAATGAAATGCAAAGGTATTATAGGATTTAACATTTACAATATATATACAGTTGCTCTGCAACAAACACCTAGCTGGTCATATTTGTATCCATTTACACCATGTCTCAAACAGGATTTTTTTCTGCTCTAAGTACTACTCAGATGACGACAACAGATGGCAACAGTTACCCTGTCTAGAGATTTTTATGGTCCTTTTAAATCACTCATAGAAAGCAATAGTCCTGAATGATGTCAACATCTTCAGTATTAATTCACATTACATACAAGAGTTACTAACTTCTGCTTTTAGACAATAATTACAGCCACATTTAGTTGAAAGTGATCGGCTACAATTTTTAATTTTACTGCTAACCCAAAATATTTTTCAAATTTTCATTCCTATGCATTGGAAGCCAGACACCTTAAAAAAAAACTGTTGACCACTTATGTAACAAGTCTAAGACTTTAAGAATATTTTTTCAATAACAGGCCAGTAAGATCATTGCAAAAAAGTTTGAGATGAAATTTTACTACAAATGATTTGCACTAAGTGTGTACCATTTTTCATTTATTTTTCTCAATAAACAATAGTTTTAAGTTATGTCCTTAGTAATAAAAAGAATCAACAACAATTTTGTGCAGAACTTAAAAAAAGTCTGCAACAAATTTTGAATATTTTTGCAAACTGATTTAGCTATTTAAACACTTTTGATTAAACCGTTTAATGCAACAAAACACGAACTGTACGACTGTACAAAATACATAGAGGACCTCTAATAACCATATTTGAATTTCCATCACCAATTCTCCCTCTTTTGAAGAAGAGCCACTGTGGGTATTAATGCTGTTCATTAGCTGCCTTTTGAAAAATTCATATATTTACAATACTAGAATCCTGTGTTCATGAATGTAGTTAGGGAAATTTAATTTGCAATGGAAATTACAGCATTTAAATAAAAGTGAACGTGGAAACAGTGGTATTATTTTAGATTTATAGTAGTGTTTTAAGGCTTGAAGTTATGAAGTTCACCCAAACAGCATGCTAAATTCATTACCTATTTTGTGGATTATATCACATCAGTACTAATGTTCTCCAGCTTTGCTCCATATTGCAATATATTTTGATTTTCAACATGTTTTTTGATTTAATTAGTGACATAAGCTATTCATGAACAATTAGCATTCTTTCCATTTCCAAGTACTACATGCACCATAGCAAATTGACAGACATGAAAAGTCCACAATTTATAATGAATCTCCAGTTGTACTGAAAGTGCAAATACTTTAACAAGAATACATATTTAAGAACTATTTACTTATAACATCCTCCAGCTAAGAAGTGATTGGTCTATCGAGCTAAACACAGATGCTTTCCTTGCCATCCGAGGGTGTGGTACCATGCTCTGAATTGTTTTTGCTCAACTTCTTAAAGGGAGCTCAGTCAGCAATGAAGTGCACAAATGTCACAGGGAATACACCCCTCCGCTTCGGGTCTCCATCAATGTGGCCAATCTACACAAAAACAAATATTTCAGTATATTCACAGAATATGGTGCTCGGGGGTAATAACTCTGTTTTTATTACACAGTGGCTACATGCTTTCCCGTGGGTTATCACTTGTTTTAAATAACTAATAGCAGGCAGTAAATTACAAGTTTATAATCTAATGAAGGTATTGTAATGTCATTCAAAATGAAGCTCAAAAATTAGTGAAATTCTTGATATTATAAAAAGTGTACTTGTACACTTGTTTGGAGGAGCATTATTCAATTTTTATCTCTTTACTGGCAGCAGCAGTCATATCCTGACTGCCCATGCCCTCCAAATCCATGGCACAAGTTTCTCAGCAAGGTATATACACTTTGCATCATTGCACCTTTTTTTTTTAAGAACCTGCATGAAATGTCTAGTTTAGTGCTATTACCAATTTAAATACAATATAGCAAATAACTCATTATACAAGTATTTAATAGATCTGATTAGATGCCCAATGACATTGCAATACCTAGTCATATAATGCAGTACCAGAGATTACAAAGCATTACAGTATCAGATCATTTTCATTTTTTCCTCTTCATCCAAGTCATTTCTCTGCAGTCCCTCCACCTCCCTCAACACAAATAAACTCTCCTCAATCAACAGGGCGAGATTATCCACCACCTCACAAAGAATGCTTTTGAAGGGATCTTAGCTGAGATCATCTGATTTGACAATGGAATTCAAATATAGTAGCGACTCCTCTCCACTCCCTTAAGTCCAAGGAACGCAGACTTGAACGTTTATGGCGGACAACTGGTCATTCATCGCCAGATCTGGCTGGACCACATAAAGCACTATCGGGTCCTGCTCTCCTCTGCCAAAACTGCTCACTATTCCAGGATCATCCTGGAATGCAAAGATAACACTTGGCTTTTCTACACTACAATCCATCATCTTAAACCCGTCTCCCCTGCCTCCTCCAACAAGTGCAAGGAGCTCGTGGACTTCTTTGTGGTTTAAGGTTGAGACCATCCGATCAGCTGCTTCTGTCGCTTCCCTCCCCCAGCCCACCGGGCCAAACTACCCCTAAGGTTCTCCTCTGCCCTAGCCCATAACTCGCATCTTTCTCTAGTTTATCTCCCCACATGCCCTCTCCGAGCTCATCTTGCCCACAAGACCCACCCCCTGCTCCCTCGACCCTATTCCCACCAAACTGCTGATCACCTAATTTCCCTCCCTGGTTCCCTCTCCTCAGGTACGGATGATGATTTAAAGTAATCTCCTGAGGTAAAAGTGAGACTGACATTTTTTGCGATTACAAGGCTACCCTTTCATCATGCAAGTGATTACCTCACAAATATGGTACTTTGATGGAAGGGTATAGGATACAAAGTTAGATCTGAACTGTTGCCTGTGCCAGTTAAAAAGTGATTTTATGATCCTTTAACATAATCTTGATGTTACCAAACATCTGCACCACTTACCCACCATTCTGGATCTTCCTCACCATCAACAATAATGATCTCACCCTCTGAGAAAGTGAGCTCATCGGGGTTATCTGCACTACAGTTATAAATTGCTTTCACTCGTCTTGGTTTTGATTTAATCTAAAATAACAGAAAACAAATGAACTAACACAGAACAAAGCAGGCCACAAATACAAATAGAATTATGAATGCTCCAGGTAGAATTAAATAAATGGCTACCTAAAAAAAAGTTTATAGATCTAAAGTTTCTTGAAGATTTAACATTTTTAAAGCAAATGTTCATATGTCTGTACATGCGTAAAAGAATTTTGATTATATAACTCAAGCATGCACAAACAATGGTACAATTTCAATAATGTTGGATATTCCAAATGTTAAAGGAAGTCTGCCAAACTAGCATACAACACCTACTACTGGTACTGCATTCCTGTCCGTCAGCTCAGCATCGACGATGGGGCTGAATTAATTCACTCCACTGTTGTTGGTTTTGAACTAGCTTGACTGCTTCAGTCATCTGTATTCATTTCTGTGACTGGCTTAAATGGATAATTTTTCTCTAGATTTTCAAAAGGCCTTCGATAAGATACCACATAACAGACTAATGGATAAGGTCAGGGGACAAGTAGCAGAATGGATAACTAGCTGGCTTCTAGACAGAAAGTGGGAAGTGGTTTTCCACAAGGATCAGTGCTGGGACCATTATGGTTCACAATTTAAACTTTGGAATCAAAAACACAATTTCTAAATTTGCAGATTACACCAAATTTGGGGGAGGGGTGGGATAGTTAATACTGAGGAGGACTGCAATAAATTACAAGACATCAATAAACTTGTAAAATGGACATATAATTGGCAAATGAAATTTAACAAATATGAGATATTTTGGTACGAAAAATAGGGAGGTCACATATTACTTGGAAAATACGAATCTAAATGGGGTAGAAGAGCAAAGGGAACTTAGAGTACAAATACACAAGTCACTAAAAGTAGCGACACAAGTTAACAAGGCCATTAAAAAAAGCAAACCAAGCACTAGGGTTTATTTCTGGAGGGTTTGAATTGAAAAGTAGGGAAGTTATGCTAAACCTGTATCGAACCTTGGTTAGACCACACTTGGAGTACTGCGTACAGTTCTGGTCGCCGTATTATAAAAAGGATATAGAGGCACTGGAGAGGGTGCAGAGAAGATTTACAAGGATGATACCAGAACTGCGAGGCTATACCTATCAGGAAAGGATGAACAGGCTGGATCTCTTTTCCCTTGAAAGGAGAAGGCTGAGGGGTGACCTAATAGATGTCTTTAAAATTATGAAAGGTTTTGATAGAATAGACACAGAGAAAGCATTTCCACTTGCGGGGAAGAGCAAAACTAGAGGCCATCAATATAAGATCGTCACCAAGAAATCCAATAAGAAATTCAGAAGAAACTTCTTTACCCAGAGAGTGGTGAGAATGTGGAACTCGCTACCACAGGGAGTGGTTGAAGCGAATAGTATAGATGCATTTAAGGAGAGGCTAGATAAGCATATGAGGAAGAAGGGAATAGAGGGTTATGTTGATAAGAGTTAGATGAGAAAAGACGGGAGGAGGCTCGAGTGGAGCATAAACGCCGGCATGGACTGATTGGGCCGAATGGCCTGTCTCTGTGCCGTATATCCTGTGTAATTTGTATCCATTTAATTTGCCCTCATATTAAAGGATGGTCTCCTGCATGACTTTTCAGAAACCTACAATTAAAATTCCATTCTCCAGTTGAGGCTCTCTGCTACTACTACTACACACACCTTTGCACACTAACCCTAGTCTATTCTTTCAATTGTCAGTGATGGTTTTCAACAGGATTTCAAGTAGCTCGTAACATCAGAAATCTTGATAATAGTCTCTACAGGCTGAACGCAAAGTAAAACATGAGATAGAAGTTGAGAATTGGCATGCACGTGTGCATTTTTAAAATCAAAATAATGGGAGCTGTTTTATAAACCACTCCTTTTTTTCATTGACAGATAAGTATAGTATTAAAAATTAAACTACTAAAGTAGCTTACTGGAAATTAATTTGCTACTGAAGTTAAAAAGGTAATTGTGTTTTTTTTTTAAAAAGCAAAGTTTGACTGGAATGAAACCAAGATTTTTTTTTAGTGGTTGTCCAATACATACCATTTGAGACTTTCGTGGCATTGGTGCTGGAGCTTTGTTCAGATTTGCAGAATTAGGTGCATGTCCTGGCTTTTTTGGTGCAGTGTCGGGCCCCAGGAAAGCATCTCCTATTGGAATGTGAACAAATAGCAACTCTGTGAAATGTTAAACAAATAGTTTTGCAAGTTTGAAACAATTTAAATTTTTCCTATCTTGCTTTCTGGCAAGATCCTATAACAACAAACTTGCATTTATATAGTGCCTTTCACAACCCAACGTGCTTCACAGCCATTTTTTGAAGTGTAGTTAATGTAGGGCAACGTGGCAATCAATCTACACACGGAAAGGTCCCACAAACAGCAATGAGATGAATTACAAGATAATCTATTTTGTTGGTGTTGGTTGAGGCATAAATGTTGGCCAGGGCACTGGAAGAACTCCCCTGTTCTTCTTTGAATAGCGCCACGAGATCTTTTACATCCATCTTACAGGATGGTTTAACACCTCACCCAAATTACGATACCTCGGACAGTGCAGCACTCCCTCATAGTACTGCATTAAAGTATCAGCCTAGTTATTTGTTCCAAGTCTCTGGAATGGCATTTGAACCCATGACGTTATGACTCAGAAGCGAGTGCGCTACCACTAAGCTA
Source organism: Somniosus microcephalus (assembly GCF_052327205.1). NCBI lineage: Eukaryota > Metazoa > Chordata > Chondrichthyes > Squaliformes > Somniosidae > Somniosus > Somniosus microcephalus. The sequence goes on from NC_140995.1 coordinate 9,769,234, forward strand.
TATATACTGATTTACAGGGCATAGATTAATGTAGGTTGAAAGCATGGTTGAAGTGCCCGCCAACACTCACTACCAAGCCTCACATGTAAAAGAGAGGCACTTGGCATGGTTCCATAGGCACCACCACCCAAGTATGAGCCACCACCTTACAGGGGAAAAGCTGAGAACACTGGAAGGGGATGGGAACTTCCAACTCTTTTTAAATATATATCATCAAAACATACAGAAAACAACTGGAAGTATTCACTGCGTTTCCAAGTCATATCACAACAGATTAGTGATGTCATTTTCTGCTTTTTTAACTTGGAGAAAAATTGCAAAAAAATGTATAAAAAGATAAAATCTGATAACCTGATAATGTGGAAATAGTTGCACTCGTGAGACAGACTAATTTAGTTTCCTTGTTCATGAACTATTCAGTCAGCCACAAAAAATGATCAAAAGTATGAGACATAGAAACATTGAAATACTCTAAACAAAGTGAGTGTGGATAACTAAGAGACTGTAAAATATAACTGTGTAGTTCACTTTCGCTGTGGCTAGATATCTCATTTATAGAATCCATCATCAGCAATGTTGAGTTCCTGATACAGGTAGACTATCCTTTATCCGAAAACCTTGGGACCAGCCGTGTTTTGGTTTTTGGAAAATTTCGGATTTCAGAAGGTATTACGGGGCAGCACCCCGTAAGCCACCACTTTCGGTTTTCAGAGGTTTTCTGTTTTCGGAAGTGCGGATAAAGGCTGCTCCACTATCCCTTATCCGAAAGGGTGGGGGTCGGCGGGGGGAGAAAAGAATATCGGACAGGCCGCTGCAGCTATCGGACGGGCCGCTGTATTGTTGGGTTCACTCTCCCGGTACCTCCTTCACACTGCCCGGCTTGGCCTGCAATCTCCTACCCAGGAGGGAACTCAGTGACCCTCTGCCCTGCTCAGCGTAAGTCATGCGCCACTCTGGTCATGTTGTGCGCACGACTTACGCTGAACGAAAAAACTTTCGGTTTTTAGAGGGTTTCGGTTTTCGGAAGTTCGGATAAAGGATAGTCTACCTGTACTAAAAAAATGTTTATTCACCTGACTGCAGTGATTGTACAGATCCAGGTACCGTGGATGGTCTTTTAACTGTAGATGTTCGATCAGCACTGTGAACAGATGACAAAGATGTTCTAAAATGAGCATAAAAATTTATCCAGTCATAATATTTTTACTTAGTTACTTCATGTAATTATTTTGGTCAATTCTCCCCAGCCACTTCACTGCATACAGCTTCATTCAGCTGAGGAAGTGGGGATCTTGCATTAGCAAGATGGTCAAACAGAGTCTCTCGAAATCCATAGTACCATAATAGAATGATGTGTTATATACAGGAAATACGCCATCACAGAGAACTAGTCTAACCACCTCCCCATAACATTCAATGGCATTACCATCGCCGAATCCCCCACCATCAACATCCTGGTGGTCACCATTGACCAGAAACTTAACTGGACAAGCCACAAATACTGTGGCAACAAGAGCAGGTCAGAGGCTGGGTATTCTGTGGCGAGTGTCTCACGTCCTGACTCCCCAAAGCCTTTCCACCATCTACAAGGCACAAGTCAGGAGTGTGATGGAATACTCTCCACTTGCCTGGATGAGTGCAGCTCCAACAACACTCAAGAAGCTCGACACCATCCAGGACAAAGCAGCCCGCTTGATTGGCACCCCATCCACCACCTTAAACATTCACTCCCTCCACCACCGGCGTACCGTGGCTGCAGTGTGTACCATCTACAAGATGCACTGCAGCAACTCGCCAAGGCTTCTTCGGCAGCATCTCCCAAACCCGCGACCTCTTCCACCTAGAAGGAAAAGGGCAGCAGGCGCATGGGATCAACATCACCTCCAAACTCCCCTCCAAGTCACACACCATCCTGACTTAGAAGTATATCGTCGATCCTTCATCGTCGCTGGGTCAAAATCCTGGAACTCCCTACCTAACAGCACTGTGGGAGTACCTTCACCACACGGACTGCAGCGGTTCAAAAAGGCGGCTCACCACCACCTTCTCAAATGCAATTAGGGGTGGGCAATAAATGCTGGCCTTGCCAGCGACGCCCACATCGCATAAAAACGAATTAAAAAAAATTCACTACAACAGAGAACTACTGAGATTCACTACAACGGAGAACTAGTGAGATACACTACAACCGAGAACCCTAAAATATATATTTTTCTAACTTTCCCTGCAGTTTTCCACTTTAATTTATTTCTCTCATACTTTCCAGCCATAATTGCTGTAGATTTTTGAGCAGAGAGGGGGAGAAAGTTAACAGAGAATACATTACAGAATAGAAACGGGAACTGAATGAGGTATTGATGAAGAATTTTCTAGGCCAAACCAGAAATGGAACAATGAAGAATTTCACATGGAGGTCACAAGATAATTATAGATGAAGAAGGCTATTTGTTTGTCACATCCATCTAGAAAAATCTACAACCCCTTCATGCAACTGTCGTTCAAACATCACCAAAATTTTGCCACCACATTCCAGCAATTTAGTGCCATTCACCATATTTTAGCTATATATGTGCATTGTCAGTGTTGAAGTAAAAGAAGAAAGATTGTAGTCACAAGCTATATATCTATATAAATATATAAAACCTAATACCTGGATGATGGTTTCTGCTGCGAAATGCGAAGTGGTGGCTGTGGAGGCAGTGGTGGCGGCAGTGGTTTTTTATTCTGAGCAGCTTGCTGCGGAGAACCTTGTTGCTGCTGTTGGGGTTGTGATTGTTTTACCTGCAGACTCATTGCTTCAATGACACTGCTCGTCTTTGCTACTGGAGTTGGTGGTGAAGGGTCTGAAGGATTAAAAAATACCAAAGGCAAAGTGAAGTCTAGGAGGATACTCTGCATCCCCAACTGTTAGTATAGTTTCCCGTAGCTTCAGATTAACTCCCGGGCCCATTATTTTCAATGGAGCTTCTCTGGGACACTCCGCATCAAAGAGGTCATAGAGTGGCCTAGCAGGGATGAAGACTCAACTCAAAGATTTCCATGGAGATAATAAAAATCAACATTTTATAAAAAACACTACATTTGATTCTTGTAACTACATTTTTTATTTCTAATAACATGGACTACTTGGAACAATAAGTACTCCTTCTGAACATCACTTTCCCCTTTAATAGGTTAATATTTTGGTTAGTTCTTCCCAGGTACTTAGTTTCACACAACCTTCATTCTGTCGTGAGGGCCTTATAGCAGCAAGGTGTTCTAAGAATCTCTCAAAATCAATATAACTATAATGGAATAATTTATTATATACAGGAGATAGTCTATGGTGGAGATCTAATGAAATGTACAACAACAACTTTCACTTCTCGAAAAATCATCCGAAGGCACTTCAGAGTCATGAGGACAAAATTCAGGTGCAGTCTAAAAAAAATATTAGGAGAGATGGCCAAAAGTATGATTGATGATGTGGGTTTTAAGCAGGGTCTTGAAGGGAGAGAGGGGTTTAGGGAGGGAATTCCAGACCGTGAGGCCTCGGTGGCTGAAGGCAAGGTGAGACAGTATGTACAAGAGGCCAGACTCCAAGGAAGAGACAGCTTGTGGGGGAGGGGTGGGGTATCGCAGTGATCGTAGAACTGGAAGAGGTTTCAGAGACAGGTGAGGCCGTGAAGGGTTTTAAACACAAGGATGAGAATTTTAAATTTGAGGCATTGGGGGGACTGGAAGCCAGCAAGGTCAGGGGTGATGGGTGAGCGGGACAGGCAAAGCAGCATATAAGATGCATCTTTCCAATAAACCAGACGGATTTCATCAGGATATGAACATTTTTAAAATGTGGGAAATATCTTACTTTTTTGATAATAGATTTGACAGCAGTTTTCACAAACTAATTGATACAGAATAATTTGTTAGAATAGCAGTACCATAACCTGGTATTAAGTGGCATGGATTTAAAAACCAGCTGACATTTGTAATCTGGTTTCTACACAGTGAATTCACTCACTCAAACAAGTCAGCTTGTCATAGAGTGTCAAAAGTTATAGAGCGTACCTACACGCATGTTATATCAAAAGAAAGCTCATCATTAGGGGAGTCTAATAGGCATATTTACTTTTTGGTCAGACAAAAATTGTTCGGGCAGTATACAAAAAATGTTCAAAAATCCGCTCAATAGCGGTTGACCAATCCTACCGCTCATTAGCGTTGAGTGACGTGATGGTTGACCAATCCTACAGTTCAGTGACCTGATGGTTGACCAATCCGCTGTCTGTGGGCAGGCCTAATCCTGCAGCCTCCCGAAACTTCGCCGCCATTTTTTTCATCCCATTAGCGACATCACCAGCCAAACAAACCCCCACATTGCAGCTCCGGGAGCGGGAGGCGAGTTGGGGTCACTTGGGCCGGGCCTCACAACCGCTCGGCCCGAGACAAAGAGCGGCCGGGGGAGCGTCAGCGGCCGTCTATAAACCGCGGCGCGGCAGCCGGGCGCACCGGCTAATCAGCTGGGGTCCGTCTCGGCCCTAGATCCCGGCCGGGCCTCAAGCACTAGGCCCCGCACGTCCACCGCAGCCGGCCTCAATTTTCAAAGCCCTTCCCCGGCTGCCAAAAGATGGGGAGGGAGGGAGATCACAGGGGGAGAGGTAGAGAGGGAGAGGGGACATACAGGGGCAGGGAGAGAGAGGGTGGGGAGAGAGGGGGCAGGGAGAGAGAGGGGCAGGGAGAGGGGGACGGACACAGAGGGGGTCAGGAAGGGAAAGAGTGACAGAGCGCGGGAGCGGCAGCGCCCAGCCGTAAACCGCACGGCCCAAAAAAGCCCTGGCAACGCCGGGCACCCCCAGCTAGTGTATATACATATACACACACACACATAATATATATATATATTTGGAATGTCAAATATGAAATAACATTAACTTGTAAACATCTTACAGTCTTGTGTTTTTTTTAAATGAGTGCTACAAGCATTATGCAGCAACAGCTCCTCTTCAGCTACCAGTAGGATGCCCAGTCCAAAACCAAACGTGCTTACGGCATTTAGATATTCTTTGAAAAAGGACTGTGTGCAGAACAGTCTGTTCACAGGTGCACAAAACACCGCTTGCAAATGCTTTGTACATGTAGAATTAGGTACCAGTAGGTCATTTGCTATGTCTGCAACTGATCGTTTCACACATGTACTGCTTTTTAAAAAATCCTGCAGTGGTAAAATGGACTTCCTTCTATTCAGCTTTCATTTCTCTACATTAGCAGACTATCTTCCCAGGAACAACTGTCAATTTCAAGACCTAATCAAATGTGTCTACGTAACGTTGGATCACATTACCAGTAGAAATCGCACAATTAAGAAAAAGGGAAAATAAAATCTCATTTTAAGTAACTATAATGCCACTAGACTCGAGTGCCTAAAAAGACAGATGTTGACCAAAATATTACAGATCAATAACCAGACACGTACTTGCTGTTGCTGATGTTACCCGGACTGGTGGTACAGGTGGATGAAGGTTTGGTGGGTCTGAAGCAGACCGCTGCCTGCTTGCGGTATCCATTCCGAGTGATGCAGGCTTCCAAACACCGGATGAAGTCGTTGTTTGAACACCAGGAACCAAAGCTTGGACTAAAATCAAAATACTGACAAGTTAGACTCAGATCGCATAACGTATCATAACTTTTGTCTTATAATTTTATTAACTGTTAATTTCATCAACACCTTCTTTGCAAATAAAAGTAATTTCTGTATCAACATTCTAAATTTAACTTACAACAATTTACAGAATGTGCATTGCTAGGCATTGCAAAGGTCTCACATCCTGTTTACACAATGACACCAGTCTCAGGGTATTTATTATTCTTTTATCACTCTTCGCAGCAAATAGAATATTCCACTATTTGTGGCAGTGAAAATGCACCTGCCCTTTTAAGTTATAATACACACCGAGAGAACCTTCCTCACTCAGCTGTGTGTATATCTCGCAGCATTCTGGAAAACACTCACTCAATTCTTTTCGATCATTGACAGCACATTGAGCTGTGTTGAGTGCATGGATAAGTTCTTAGCACTTTTGTACTGGTTCTTTAAACATTTTTTTTTACGTTACTGGACCAGAAAAACAACTTCCCAGTTTATTTTCTGTAGGTTTTGCAAAAGATTTGCAAGGCTTGTAAGGAAAGAAATGATTTGTATTATATAGTACCTCATCAGATCTTGGGATGTCCAAAAGCACTTTACAACCAATGTGGTTATTTTGAAGTACAGTTACTTGCCTGTGTACCAGCCAACTTGCACACAGCAAAGCACCACAAACAGCAAAGAAATGAATGACCAATTCATCTTATTTTGGTGGTGTTGGCTAAGGGAGGACTGTTGGCTAGGACACTGTGCTCATTCTGAATAGTGGGGCCGGAACCCACAACCTTCTGACTCAGAAGTGCTACCGAGCTAAGCCGATGCTTAGTCAAGCTGACTTTGTAAGGTGTGCTGTTTTGATGCAACTTTCCTTCCACTGATAATCCGTTCAGCAATTAAGAAAGCAAATGGTATGTTAGCTTTTGTTACAAAATGATTAGAGTATAAGAGTAAAGAAGTCTTACTACAATTATACAGGGCATTGGTAAGGCCACACCTGGAGTACTGTGTACAGTTCTGGTCTCCTTACCTAAGGAAAGACATACTTGCCTTAGAGGGAGTGCAACAAAGGTTCACTAGATTGCTCCTGGGATGGAGGAATTGCCCTATGAGGAGAGATTGAGTAGACTAGGCATATATTCCCTAGAGTTTAGAAGAATGGGAGGTGATTTCATTGAAACATACAAAATTCTAACAGGGTTAATGCTGGGAAAACGTTTCCCCTGACTGGGGAATCTAGAACACAGGGTCACAGTCTCAGAATAAGGGGTCGGCCATTTAGGGCTGAGATGAGGAGAAATGTCTTCACTCAGAGGGTGGTGAATCTTTGGAATTCTCTACCCGAGAGAGCTGTGGATGCTCAGTCATTGAGTATATTCAAGACAGAGGTCGATATATTTTCGGGAGTTAAGCGATATGGGGATAGTGCAGGAAAGTGGAGTTGAGGTAGAAGATCAGCCATGATCTTGCTGAATGGTGGAACAGGCTCGAAGGGCCAAATGGCCTACTCCTGCTCCTATTTCTTATGTTCTTATGATCCAGAGGCAAAACAGTTGAGGCGGTGGTGACTTTGACAGCCATTGGTAAAGCATGGAGACCAGATCCAGCTGGCAGCAGGTCTTCTTCTAGGAGGCTGCAGATGTCTGCCACTACCTGACGCGACACCCTGAGCCTCCCGAGATACTGATGTTCAGACATATCGAGGAAGCTGATCCACTGCCTGTAGACCCTGTGTGGTGGGTATGACCTCCTGCGAGCTGCAGCTCTCTACTGCTCCCCTCTCTCCTGTGCAGCTACAGGTCTGTGACCAGCAGGTTGCTGCTGTTGATCATGCTGGTCCTCACCTGAGGTCCAATCTAAGGCAGCATAAGCGGCACCCATCCTGATGTGACAGATCAAACCTCCAAAGTGTAGAAGAAACTCCAAAGTATAGAAAGTCAACTCTCAGCAAAAGTACTGTGAACGCCCTTTCCCACTAGCAGGTAAGAAAGCAGCTGTGAGTACTGAGTATGCAGCGTCATATTTCCCAGAAATTGACTGAGCCCCTCAATTGCCGGTATTCTCACCTTGCTTTCACTGGCGAGTTTCAGGAAGCCCGGGAAACCCATGGATCACATGTTAAACTGAAAAAACGATGTCAATATCACTCTAATTGAGCCTGCCTCTTCCGAGGGGGTTGCGCACACATGGCCTAATGCGCGGGAGTGAAACCCGGAAGTCGGTGGGTTGGAGCCAGTTTCCTGACGCAGTCAATTTCACCGGCTTTAACCGCCCCCCCCCCACCCATATTAAAATTCAGCCCTGTAAGTTTCCAGAGCTCTTTATAAATAGAGAAAAATCTAGACCATAAAAAAAGTGGAAATCTGACAGTACAATTTGAACTTAAGTAGTGAATAAGTACCAAAACATATCAGATGTATATGGCTCACCTTTACTTGTGTTCCTTGGTGGAAGTGGAGGTGCATCAGTTACAGAAAGAGGGGGACTGGAGCTCAGTACAGTTCCATATGTCTCATTATTCAGCATACTTGGAATGAATGGTCGCTGTTTATCTTTCATGGAGTTGGCGGAATCCCTTGTCAGGACTGCAAAAGGAATCGGAGGCTGAAGCTGGTTTGCTCCCGACTGATACGATAATTGATAGAAACTGATAGGTCTATTGGGACTGGATTGCTGAAAAGGATAGGTTTTGTTAAAATTGCAATGAGGTTTAAGAACTTTCATTAGACACATTCATTCACACAGTATCACTGGCACCAACTATGCAACATATATTTTATTCTGCATTTCTACACTTGTATGTTTGGCACTTTGAGCAATAACAAACCACAAAGGACAAAAACATTAAGTTCAGTCTTCCACAGTAGGGGGATATCAGTATAAAACTATATTCTTTAAGATACTTTCTTGAGTTATGGTTTGGAAGAATTTATACACTTTGATATGGCTAGCTCGGAGGGATCATAGTCTGAAGGGTACTCAGGAGATCAGCACCGGAATTGCTGCAGCAGTATAATCCTGGATGTGTCAGGACATCTAAAGTAAAGGGGTCCTTCTCTGGAGAGAGTACCATGTGACCTTATCAATGGCTTCCTTCATCAACAGCAATAGATAAAACAGAGCAATGCAAGAAACATTGTAATGGGGAAAAGAAAGAAAATGAAATGGAGAAACATGAGGGACAGAGAACAGAGAGATAGAAAAAGAGAACAAAAGGAGAGAAAGAGAAAACAATGGTAGAGGGGAGGAAAAGAATTGGCATTTACATAGCACCTTAGACATTAAAGATAGAACCAGAGGTAAGAGATAGTAGCTGTTGATTAGACTTGCTGAGTGGATAGGTTCGGGCTAAAGTGGAGGAAGTCAAAGAACAGTCAGAGAGAGGACAGAGCTGAGGGGAACCCACTGACAAAAACTCAATGGATGAGTTATCAACTACAGCAGAGAGAGAGAGAGCAATTTCAGCCAAACCAGATAGCAGCAAATAGTTATGACTAAATGAGTACTTTGCATCTGTCTTTACCAAGGAAGATGCTGTCAAAGTCATAGTAAGAGCAGGTAGTTGAGATACTGGATGGGATAAAAATTGATAAAAAGGAAGTACAGGTAGACTACCTTTTATCCGAACTTCTGAAAACCGAAACCCTCTAAAAACCGAAGGTTTTTTCGTTCAGCGTAAGTCGTGCGCACGACATGACCAGAGTGGCGCACGACCCCGACCCCCGCCGACCCCGACCGACCCCCACCCCCCCCCCCACCGCGGACCCCCGCCGACCCACCCCCGACAAATTTCCCAGTCTTATAAAATACCTTCCGAAATCCGAAATTTTCTGAAAACCGAAACACGGCTGGTCCCGAGGTTTTCGGATAAAGGATAGTCTACCTGTACTAGAAAGGCTGAAATAATAACAGAAAATGCTGGTAACACACAGCAGGTCAGGCAGCATCCGTGGAAAGGGTGCTGCCTGACCTGCTGAGCCTTTCCTGCATTTTCTGTTGTTATTTCAGATTTCTAGCATCTGCAGTATTTTGCTATTGTACTAGAAAGGCTGGCTGTAATTAAAGTAGATAAGTCACTAGGACCAGATGAGATGCATCCTCGGATGCTGAGGGAAGTAAAGGTGGAAATTGCGGAGGTACTGGCCATAATCTTCCAATCCTCCTTAGATACGGGGATGGTGCCAGAGAACTGGAGAATTGCAAATGTCACACCCTTGTTCAAAAAAGGGTGTAAGGATAAACCCAGCAGATACAGGCCAGTCAGTTTAACTTCGGCAGTGGGGAAGCGTTTAGAAACGATAATCAGGGACAAAGTTGACAGTCACTCGGACAAGTGTGGATTAATTAAGGAAAGTCAGCACAGATTTGTTAAAAGCAAATTGTGTTTAACCAAATTAATTGAGTTTTTTGATGAGGTAACAGAGAGGGCTGATGAGGGCAATGCAGCTGATGAGGTGTATATGGACTTCCAAAAGGCATTTGATAAAGTGCCACATAATAAGGCTTGCCAGCAAAGTTGAAGCCCATGGAATAAAAGGGACAGTGGCAGCATGGAGACGAAATTGGCCAAGTGACAGGAAACAGAGAGAAGTGGTGAACGGTTGTTTTTCGGACTGGAGGAAGGTATACAGTGGTGTTCCCCCGGGGTCAGTTCTAGGACCACTGATTTTCTTGATATACATCAATGACTTGGACTTGGGTGCACAGGGCACAATTTGAAAGTTTGCAGATGACACAAAACTTGGAAGTATAGTGAAGAGTGAGGAGGACAGCGACAGACTTCAAGAGGACAGACAGGCTGGTGGAATGGGCGGAAACATGGCAGGTGAAATTTAACGCAGAAAAGTGCGAAGTGATACATTTTGGTAGGAAGAATGAGGAGAGGCAATATAAACTAAGGGTACAATTCTAAAGGAGGTGCATGAACAGAGAGACCTAGGGGTATATGTGCACAAATCGTTGAAGGTGGCAGGGCAGGTTGAGAAAGCAGTTTAAAAAGCATATGTGATCCTGGGCTTCATAAATAGAGGTGTAGAGTCCAAAAGCAAGGAAGTTATGATGAACCTTTAGAAAACACTGGTCCGGCCGCAACTGGAGTATTGTGTCCAATTCTGGGCACCACACTTTAGGAAGGATGTGAAGGCCTTAGAGAGGGTGCAGAAAAGATGTACAGGAATGGTTCCAGGGATGAGGGACTTCAGTTATGTGGATAGACTGGAGAAGCTGGAGTTGTTCTCCTTAGAGCAGAGAAGGTTGGGAAGATTTGATTGAGGTGTTCAAAGTCATGAGGGGTCTAGACAGAGTAGATAGAGAGAAACTGTTCCCAATGGCGGAAGGGTCGAAAACCAGAGGACACAGATTTAAGGTGATTGGCAGAAGAATCAAAGGCGACATGAGGAAAAACTTATTTACGCAGCGAGTGGTTAGGATCTGGAATGCACTGCCTGAGAGGGTGGTGGAGATAGATTCAATTGTGGCTTTCAAAAGGGAATTGGATAAGTACCCGAAGGAAAAATATTTGCAGGGCCGCGGGGAAGTGGGACTAGCTGAAGTGCTCTTGCAGGGAATCGGGACAGGCCGAATGGCCTCCTTCTGTGCTGTAACCATTCTATGACAAATGATTCACTGAAGTGTTACAGAGCAGAATTCTAGAGATGTGTGAATAGGCAACAGAACCACCAGTGGAACGGTCAAGCAGAAATCATACTGGTCATCATGTATTAGTGCAACATGAATAATTTGAAAGGTAACAGCATTTTACATAACTTAAGAGATGCAAATGTTTTAGAGGAATTACGCCAAAGGCAAGACTTTGTTCAAATTTCCAAGGAGGAGGAAAGATTAACTGGGAATAATATTAAAGAGGCAGAATAGGATAGGGGTAAATTCAGGGCACACATCTCAAGTGATATTACAGGGCTGATTTTAGAAAAACTGGATCAATACATTCAGGGTCTGAACTTCGACATGTAGCAGCTCACTTGTTAAGGGCAGCAGACACCAGAGTGAAATACAGTGGAGAGATCAGTAAACTGAATTGGACTTGAAAGTTAGGATTCAATAGTCAAAGCATTAGATGACTTGATTCATTACCATTTTCTACGGTGGGAAGCGTGTTTGAAAAAAATCCAACATTAGAAAGGCAATGCTGAGAAATTATATTAACAGAATATATTGACAATGTTATATTCCTACCTTGTCTTCAATATCATCATCACTTTCATCCAGATCTTCGTGATGTAATCTCCATTCATATTCCACATGTACATGAGCATTAAACTTGCCTGATAGCGACTGTATAAGCTGCATAACAGAATCACCATTTATTTTTTGAAGTCACATAAATATAAGTGGAGATCTTGCACTAATTTTAGAATATTTAATATGTAAATATAGGACGTACCACCTCCTCACACAATGTGTGCTTTAAACGTTTAGCTATATCAAGTGGAGTTTCCCCTGCTTCATTGGCTAAAAATAAAACACAAACTCTTTAGTTAAATGTATGCACTCTCAAATAAGCTGCTGTAGACCTAAGGTGCATCTTATCACAGTTCTCAAGACTTTTGCTAAAAATAAAAGAACTTTAGTTTCAGATTTGGCAAAAGCTACATGATAAAAGATGAAAACTCAGCAACACTGACATATGATGAACTGAAATCTGGATTAAGCTCTTCAATTTAATTCATTAAAGAGAACTGCACAAACATGTCTTTATAATCTTACACATTCAGGGTTCTCTAAACCCATAATTACATTGAAACACTGCACTTATCTCAGATCAGGGTTTCTAAACTGAATATGTTTCGCAGTACTTCACTTTGATCTCTACCCAGATTCATTTTGTGTACTGGTTAGGGTGAAATTATAGCATGATACATTTGCAGAAACCACAGAGGAGTTACATTTGGATGTTTGCATGAACTTGATCGCTCTTTATGGCTTCACAAACTGATATTGAATTGAACAAAGCTGCTCAGTTTATACTGTTAGCGGGAATAGCCCAACTTAAGAGCTGTGTAATTTTCTCATATGTGAATCCAATATAACAAATAGAATGAATTATGAGGCAGATGTGCACGTGTTACTAAGGCGTATTGTGGGGTAGAATGCAGCTGCAAATGCGGAAAACATTTAGACTTCGGTTTTAAAATTGGCACACGAATGAAAGGTACTTTATGGGTGTCTATCACCAAATCACAACAGTCATATTAAAAAGCAAGGCCATTCAGGGCATCGTGCCTGTGTTAGCTCCTCAAGTGAAGCTGTCTATATCAATCTCATTTCCCTGCCCTTTATTGCAACCTTTTATATTTTTCCTTTTGAACTACATAGCCAATTCCATTTTAAATGATGTTATAATCTCTGCTCCAATAGCCACTTGTGGTAATTTATTCTATGCTCTAATAAACGGCTGAGAAAAAAATTCTAGTGTCCCCTTCATTCTAGTGATAATCTGCAAACTATGTACCTCGTTACCAATTAGTGTGAACAATCTTGCACTGGTCACCTTCTTGCAACCTTCCATAATTTTGAAGATCTCCATTAGATTCCCCTGTTCCAGTTAAAAAGCCTAAATATTACCAACTCTTTCTACATAACTTTAGTTACTTACTTGAAGTCTATTGAATTTGACACATTTACACAGGCAGAGATCAAATCGAGCCCACTCTAACCTCAAACATGACTACAGATCAAAGTAAGTAATACCATACTATTTGCAGTTATTAATGCAAATTTACAATAAATGTAAATTTAGCATAAATCAGAAAGACCCTCAAGAAGCTGATGTGCAAAAATACTATTTTTGTTGTAAGTAATTTTTGACTTGCATGTAATACTGTATATGGTCAGATTGAGTCCAACTTGACATATTTAATGTGCAGAAATATTTGTAAGTTTTTATTTTGTTTTGTTCACTTGATTTTCACTGGTCTCGTGTTCCTTTTCTAATTCTAACAAAGGGCGTCTATCCAAAACATTAACTATTTACATTCTCTTTTTAGATGGTGAATGACCTGCTGTGTATTTGCAACATTTTACTGTTTTTATATAAAGCATGCCCTGGTCATCACAGAAGAGACCCTCAAGTATTAAAAGAAACATGATTTTAAAGCAACATACCTATTTCAATGGAAGCTTTGCCCCTCAAAAGCAACTTAAGACATTCCACATTATCATTTAGACAGCAGTAATGCAATGCTGTACTGCCTTTAGTTGTCTGTTTATCAAGATTCCCACTGTTGGACCAAATATTGACAAATTCATATACAGGATTACATTTTAAAAGATAATATTCAAGCACTTGATAACTACATGCAGTACTTTGTTAAAAATAAATTGCCATCAATGTAAACCATGTAAAACAAACATTTAAAAGAATATTTGCAATATCAGCAAGAATACCATTTTACAAAATTAGCTTAGAGTTGGACATAAACATTTCATTAAGATCTCTTCCAGTTCACAACCCCTGTCCTCATCCAGTTGGAAAGTGGGCATCAATTTCTTCGAGATCCTCATGGTTAAACTATGTTAGTTAGCCAAAGGTACAAGTCATTGGGTAAGACTGTGACTACTGTGACTGTTGATTGCCTGTACAGTCCTGGTTAAAATGGCAGATAAGCAAGTTGGAGCACTAATTTTCTGCAGACCCCAGACCCAATGACTATGCTATCAAATAGCCTCGTCATCATCCTTACTATTTTGTAAAAGAGCAAGGTTAAAAAAAATACTTCACAATAAAGTGCTGACCTGTTCTGCACTAAAAAGTCAACTACATGGAGTGATGTTCTGTCCACCAATCTTACAGCAAGATGTAGTGCCGTTTCTCCTTGTTCCTAGAAGTACATATAGAAAAGGAAATAATCTTCAACAGGCTTTTAAATATGCATGAAAAATTCAATGAGCTTTTGGAGAGTTACGAAACACTGGTTAACACTGCCAACTTCTGCATCACTGGTGGTCAACTAAGAAAGCAGAATAATGCATTATACTGTGCATGTAGACTCACCATTAATGATTTTTTTTTTTTTTTAATCACCACTAATTTTACTCAGAGAATGAACCTAATTTAAATATTTTTTTTTAGTATAAATAGCTTGGCAGTTGTGATTTTGTGCCAAAAATTAACTACCTTTTAATGCTTTACTACATGTACATGCAGCAGCCTGTGGCTTAATGATAATTGAACCACAGAACTAACATGATTAAGTTGTTTAATTTTCAGTAAACTCATTCCTGTTCATGTGTTCGTTAGGGAACGGAGCACAAATTCTGACTAGTTAAATGCGACAAAGTATACCTTTGCATGCCGGCCAAGTTTAAAGTTTCCAAAGTTGCCAATTCACTATAACCAATGTAGAAGTGCTGTCTGTATTTGCTATTAGCTGAAGAGTGGCATGGTTTATGCTTGCAATTCCCACATGCTGAGCTCATTAACAAGTGTCATGGGATGACACCAAGTGAAGAGCAGTAAAAAAAATAACCAGCACACCACCCTATACCGCCCTTATCCATGTCCTAACAGCCAATACAGCAACCTTTCTAGAGGCTTTGGCGCAGTCCTCCAATCCAATCAGGCCTCCTGTTGGCTTGGAATGATATGTGGTGTACAAGATTTAAGACAGGACAGAGTAGAAAGAAAAATCTTATATACACACACACAAACACTCACTCTAAGGTCGCGATTTTACCGGCGCTCAGCGGATGGGATGGGGGGCGGTCAGCTGTGAAATTTAAAATGATTGACAGCGGGTTGGGAACCCGCTGTCAAAACGTGCACACCTGCATTTCCAAATGTTGGGTCTGCCAGTGCGGAGCAGACCCGACAAGCAGTGGCGGGGGACCCAATTCAAATCATTAGTGGCTTGTTTACAGCCACTTAACAATGCTTTTTTCCCCAGCTTTTTGAATTTGATAGGTTTCCCGCTGTGCCTAGACCTCGTCTGTGAAGCTGAGACGGGAGGTCACTGACCTTTGAATCAGCTGATGAGTTGACAGCTTCAAATGTCAAGTCAAAGCTCCCAGCTGATTGAGAAACGTTCCCTTAACCACTAGCTTCTCTAAACTGCATTTCCACTACAGATTCAGAATGCTGCAAGTCTTTACACAAGCCTCCATGCAGTCTGATCTCATTACCTCTCCCACCATTGACAGATCGCTTCTGTCATCTCTACTTCACCTGCCATCTATTCCATCAGCATGGGCGCACTTTATACTGTTTCACCTTGGTCCTCTGAATCTGACCACGATCTGCCCTAACACCAGCAGCACCAACAACCACACCAACCTTCTCCGCAATCACCTGATGCTGCACAGGACACAGGGCATCAGCACCCGACCACATTGCTGCCCGGGACATCAAGGATGGCCTCACCATGGCCACATTTACTTCACTTGACGCTGCACACCCTGGCTGCCACATGATGCGCCAAGTTGGCACCACCCCACACCATCAACATAAAGCATTCCTACAATGCCCAAGCCATTCCTTTCACAGTCATCAGCAATGCAGGGGGTACTATTCTGTCTCACCATTCACTGCAACTCACTGAGCCACTTCAAAAGGTGTATTCAAATCTGTCCAAAAACGCAAAGTGTTGAAAATAAAGATTTCAATGTTTGATAGCACATTAACAGAAACTTCACATGAACATTGGCTAAAACACCCAAGTGCCTGCACTTGTGTGTTGTTGGTTGGTAATGATTGGACTAGGATGAGGATGAGTACGAGGGGTGGCTAGTGAGATGGGGAAGTGATAATGTAGATAGAGAGGAATGGGTGGAGGTGCAAGGTAAGTTGGTGTGAGTAAGGATGTGCAGGAGTAGGGTAGGGAAGGCAGAGTGATGGGGATGTGATGAGTGGCACAGCAGGATGAGGGCGAGTGTGGCTTTGCAGTAACGTTTCGTGATCGGAGATCATTGAAAAGTTTGCACCACTGCAGCCTGGTCCTCCCGATGACATCCCTGCTTGTGCCCTCCTCTGCAACCAGGCTGTGTTGGTCTCCTGGGGAGGTCTCTTCCGCCCATCGGAAGGGAAGAGAACCTCCATGCGTGCTATGACTCCATAAGCAAATGGAAGAAGTCATGGGAGAGCCTGGGTGCAGCCGTGCACCTCTGTGCAGGGCTCGTCAGTGTTTGCAGCACCTCAATTCTGTAGAACACTGACAGCACAAAAATCATAGTAAATTTGCGCATGGTTCCTTTAAGGAAACCGGCTGATGACATGTCATCAAATGAGATCATCAGACCCGCTTCCTTCAATTGGCCGGGTAGCTCACTGGGCGGGCTTTTAACAAGCCCAATCAGGGGAAAGTCATGTCGAAGCCCGGGATGGAGACACGACTGGGGCTGGGACCCGCCACCGACGTCGCCCGCCACGGACTCACCAAGGTAGGGAAAATCGCGGCCTAAGAGTTTCAAATAGGGCAGATCACGATATGCCTCTTTCCCTCATCTGAGGTTAAATGATACGCATCATTATGCTCCATCTAAAGACCTAGCTGAGAATGAATAAAAATAAAATCTATACATGTACTAAGTCTTGCTTCTAGCACTTGCAAAGTATGTCACACTTGCAACTGATTTGCTCTGATATCCATAAACAGCAACTATTCAGAAAGAAACAATAAAAAAAGAGAACGCAGTTATTTTCTGCTGGCTTTTGCTGAACTTGATAACTTGGCCTCTCCACTTGCAATCCTTCTATCCTTTTTGGTTAGAAAAATCTCCAAATCAGATGGGGATATACAAGTAACATCCAATCTAGGGACACATGTCCCGCAGCAAAAGCAATTAGCCTCTAATTGACCCCAGAGATGTCTTTTTAATAGCACTTCTCCATAGTGAGTAGTTGAACAGTAGTCCTAGAGGTTCAGAGGAGATTAAACACAGTTCCACCTTAACAGCTAAACATCAAAGCCTTACTGCAGCCCTAAGCTACTTTAGAGGAATATTACAGGAGATCAGTTAGTAACTAATTATCCAAGTGAGTCAGACTGGAAGGTGATTTTGCCACTGGGGAGCTTTTGGAGGCGGGACTCCCACTTGTCGGGTTTCAGTCCCGCCTCCAACAACTTCTGGCCAACCCACGCTATTTTCCCTTGATTGACCTTGTTAAGCCTGCCCAGTGGGAAAGCCGATTGCAGAGAACGTCAACGTATGACGCTTCATCTTTCAAAAATTTTTGACAGATGAATTGTCTTCGTTTGACAGCTCTGTGAAGCTGTCAAACAGTGACATTCTCTGTAGTTTGATGAGGTCTTAAATTCAAGACCTCATCAAACATCTTTCTTTTGCAGAAATGAGATGGTCGTTGCACTGGAGAATGCAACGGCCATCTGTCATCTCCAACGCGGAGGTGCAAGACTCTCCGCATACCCACCAGCTGAAGCCTGCAGGAAGAAAGGTAGGTAAGTAAACTTTTTCTAACACTTTGCACTTACCCGAGATACTCACCTCTCCACACTTGCACCCATCACTTACCTTCACAGCACACTTTTGCACCTCCCGACCCCTACTCGCCTCGCTGACCTGGCGGGAAGCCCGCACTTGAGGGAAAAAAGGGGATAATCCTATTTTCTGCCTGTTAACTACCTGTTAACAGGCAGTTAATAGGCTTTAATCCCTTCCCGCCTCCAAGGAGACGGGACCTGGCGTGGGACGGCTACCCGCCTCCTGGGAAGATGGCATGGAGGCGGGTTGGGCACCCGCCCCCAAATTCTGCCATTTTCCCAGCAGTCCCGCCTCCCCAGGGCTGGCAAGATCGCGCCCCTTGTCTCAGATTTAAACTTCTGATCATGATTTTCTTTCAGCATTGGAACCACCAAAGATCTCCTTCCCCCTATGGTCATAAGTATTTTTTTCTAAATGACTCTATATTTTCTTCTGAACCATTTCAAATTACTCATTCAAACAAGCCTATCCTCTAATTTTTATAGAAAGTTGAACATAATTTTGTGTCAAATAATAATGCCATAAAATAAATCTTACATGTCCATTTGCCAAAGGAATTGGGTCAGTGAGATCTACACCATCAGCATACACCTGAATTAAGGCGAAGATGTCTCTTGACTTGATTGCTTCACATAGACAGCTAAGTTTGGCTGCATTGTCGGTACACTTTTTCCTTGAATATTTCCGTTCCGTGTATTTAGCAGTAATGTAGTCCTTTCGTGCAACCCTATAAAAGAAGAATTTTCCCATGTCTAAACCTCATTTAATATTAGTGACAAGAAACATAAGACTATTTATTCAATTCAGAATAAATGCTTCAAACAAAGTTCCCCCCACCCCCCATATAGACCAACATTTGAGTTTGGACTCGTCTTCATTTGCACAAACAATAAAGGTGCTCCTTAAATAAAATAATTAAACAGTAACTATTTAGGCCATGAACAAACATGTCACAATAACCACTTGCATTAATATAGCGCCTTTAATGGAGTAAAGACATTCCAAGATGCTTCACAGAAGCGTTATCAGACAAAATTTGACACCAAGCCACATAAAGAGATATTAGGACAGGTGACCAAAAGCTTGGTCAAAGAGGTAGGTTTTAAGGAGTGACTTAAAAGGAGAGAGAGGTAGAAAGGCAGAGAGGATTAGGAAGAGAATTACAGAGTTTAAGGCCTAGGCAGCTGAAGGCACGGCCGCCAATGGTGGAGCGATGAACAGTGAGATGTGCAAGAGGCCAGAGCAGTCAAAACACAATGAAGTGCTGTATTAAGTACGCAGCACAAGCACAAGGGAGAGGAGATTAACCATAATTATTCCAAATAGCTTTTAGGAAAAAAAAATGTTACTAGTTTAGGGATAAAGATTGGGTGATGCTAAATAAGTTTCATCATAAACCATCTTTTTAAATTACTGGATGCATTGCTTCATAAGCTCAACCACCATCACTGGAAGTCAGTTACTTTTAAGAAACCTGCTGTTCTGGCACTATTTATTTGCCCCATGCTGCTGTTTTGCCTATAATCAATGACTAATTGTCAGTCTATAATAGGATGCATTAACTGGTGATCGACAACATTCTAACAGCTGAGAACCAAAGGATCAGGAGTAAGGGGCTCAACGCAGCATTTCTTACAATGGGGAGTGATCTCCATCAACGAAAGATAAACAGAAACCGAGAAAGAGAAATAAATGGATAAATCAAGAACAAAAAAATAAATTAAAAAATCAGGGAAAAAAAAGTGAAAATTACCAACTCTCATCAGGAGAAAAAAGCATCTTGGAAGCTACTCAAAATGCAAATCACAATGTGAAGTTCATTGATAATACATGAAACACAACTGTCTACAGAATAAACTCCAGAATCACAAAGCACAATATATTGAACATTTTCAGACAATCTTACTAAATCATCAAAAAAACGTATAATTTGGTATTCTGAAAATGATTTCATAATACTTTTGATCATGAATGTCTTTTTTCTTGTTCAGTTTCAAAACTCAAAAGGTTAAGATTTTATTTTAATCTTTCTTGAAATCCTCAAGTCTACCTGAGAGCTAATAAATGACCCATCGAGTTCGATTCTGAATTCAATACTACCAGCAGTCCCATATACACAAATACTTGGACATCCTTTGTCGTACTTACTTAGTGCAGCTAGAAGCAACGTTACCAACAATAACTTCATTTTTAATTTAGCAGGGAAAGCATGGGGTAAAGCCTGGCTTTCAATTACCACCCCCCCCCCCCCCCCACACACTATAGTTTCTGTCTGCATGCCAAAATCAAGTTATCTTCTTTAAGTGACAAACATATCCACAGAGCAATTAAAAATTGCAAATACAACAAAAAGATTTTTTAAAAAAAATCAGATACCACTTTCAAATGATGTAGACTAGTGAATTTTAAACTCCATACCTACTATTTGTAGGGTTAGTCAACTTGGAAAAAATTGCAGGTGGGACCCTTTCTATGCATCAATAATAATGCACTCTTGAAAAAGAATGAAGGGAAAACTCTGGTGACTTCTCAGATTCACATATAGTGTGTCTATTCCTGTAACAAACTGGAAAAATAGGTGTGTACTTACATGTCACTGTTTGGATTAGGTTTGACAGTTTCATCCGAAGGCAGACTAGCTTCCATGATCTCATTAAATCCTGCATTCCCAATGTTCTTGGCTAGCTGTCAAAAATAACAATTCCCCCATTAGACCCTAATGTATTTAGTCAATCTATTATATATTAAAATTGCTGAATGGGTCACAAGATTGAATTTCAAAATGTATTGAAAATTCCTATCGGGCTCTGTCTATGGGAAAACCATTGTAAACCGGTCACATGTACCTGCAGTACCAGTTACACCTTTTAGGTGCCACTGTAAATGGATGATTTTCATGTTAAATGCATTACCGTGACGTTAGGTAGATCTTTCTTGATATGTGGGCATTGCTGGTAGTGCCAGAATTTACTGCCCATCTTTAGTTGCCCTGAGATGATGATGGTGGGTCGTCTTCTTGAACCATGTGAGAAGGATGTTATTCTTTGTAGCGGTTTTGATACAACTGAATGGCTTAACTAGGCCACTTCAGAGGACAGTTAACAGTTAACCACATTAGTGTGGAACTGGAGTCACATATAGACCAGATGGGGTAAGGACGGCAAGTTTCCTTCTCTAAAGGACATTAATAAACCAGTTGGGTTTTTCCAATAAATGTAAATGACCATGAAGATTCATGGTCACTTTATACTGATAATCAGCTTTCTGCCATGGTGGGATTTCAACTCAGGTTCTCTGGATTAGTAGTCCCGTAACATAACCACCACTTTATATATAGCGCCTTTAACGTAGTAAAATGTCCCAAGGCGCTTCACAGGAGCAAAATTTGTCACCAAGCCACATAAGGGGATATTATGGCAGATGAGGGACGGTTTTAAGGAGCGTTTTAAAAGGAGGAAAGAGAGGTTTAGGGAGGGAATTTCAGAGCTTAGGGCCTCGGCAGCTTAAGGGCGGGTCAAATCCGGGCACTACGCCAGGCGGGGAGATAGAAAATTTGGATATCGCGGAGGGGGGGGTAGGAGAGAAAAGAAATGTGGGTATCATGAGGGGTGAAGGTCGGCCGAGGCTGACCGTGTGGCGGTTAGCTTGTTGGGCCTGGAGGAAACACTCCTGCTCCTTCTGCTATAAAGGCTTACCTCATGGATCCAGCCCTTCTCGCCTTCTTTTACCCGCTGGGATTGCTGAGGCCCAGGTATTGTAGCCTCCACGCGTCAAAATTTATAAAAAGTGAGTAATAATGGAGGGACGCAGCCTCCCTAAAATATTTTAGTGACCGACCCGCCTCCTGAGAGTGGGTTGGCCACCCGGCCCCACCCCACCTCCGTTCATCTCGGCAGTGGGCGGGTTTGGGTCGGGCTTGAGATTTTACATTTTTGTTACCTTCCCAACCGACCCGTCCTTGGGGGTTAAAATTCCCCCCATTATGTCTGGAGCTAGTTTCATTAGCACAACTCTTCCACACAGCTTTCTTCTTAAAAAAAACGAAGTTTCCTCATTTTTATAGCCAAGTCATATCAGTTGTAATTCCTTTTGTTTACACTACATTATATGCAACTTGTACTGCATTTCATTTGCGTGCTTCCCCCATTTGAATGATTTCTCCCCCCTTTTCTGTCTTCTTAGCTTCCTGCACCATATACCTTCCTCAGCAACAGGATGAGCTGGAGACCTGATCCCAGGTTTTCATTACTGCCACTTTATACTATAACCAAGCTGCAAAAGACGCAGAACAGCAACTTGTGTTGACTATTCCTCCAATTTTCTGCAGAAATTTCAAGTTGCATTAAAATAAAAATCTTAATTGAAAGGGACTTACCAAGAGTTCAGACGTTCCTAATACATCTAATGTAAGGGACTGTATTCTGGAGTAGTGAACCCCCAGCTCTCTGTGAATTCCGGAGCATTCAATGCATGTTAGAATTCCCAGATTAGTAGATAGCCATGTAGGGTCTGTTAAATAAAATGTATCAGTCAATTTCAAACTAGCACAAGCATTATTATGAGGATTTTCTGCAGTCTTATACAATAAGGCATAAACATTTAGCAGACCTCTTATCTTAGTCAATTTGACATTGTTGGATCAAAAAATATCTATTTGATTTTAAACTAGTGGGAAATGATTAGGTGTTTTTGAAAAGAACCAAATTAAATTCCCACCAAAATGTCCTGCTTTATATCACCTCCTAATTTTTATCCACTTAAAATGCCTGGTATGGCAGTATGTCAGCCTGCCTCCATTGGCTGCACTTCTCGCCGTTGTAGGTTTGAGCCTCATGTCAGGAACCGAGCACAAAAACTGGCTCGACATTGAGGGCGTGCCGCATTGTTAGAGGTTTGGATGATGTGTTAAACCATGATCCTGTCCGCCTGGTGGATGTTAAAGATTCCACTGCACTTTTCAAAGAGAAGAGCTCTCCTGTGTTCTGACCAATATCACCCCATCAATAAATGGTACCAAAAAACAGATTAACTGGTCATTCTTTGCTGTTACAAACTTACGAAAATGACAGGCAGGTAAAGACCAGCTAGTAAATCAAGCCTGCCCCACACCTCAAGATGGCAAGCGCATCATGACTAAACACTACCCACTCCCTCCCACATATTTATTGGATGTTGCTGGTGCTAAGCCAAAATGAATAGACTGTAAATATGCATTATGTACCCTGTAAATATAACTATATCCTGACAACAGTGAGACTGGTTTTATAAACATAATTCTCCAAGATTGCTTTTGACATACAACTGCATCAAAATTGGCCATACAGCAACAATTATTTTAAAACAGTAGATTGTCAGTTAAGAGTTCAGAATCACAGAATCTACAGTGCAGATAGAGGCCATTTCGGCCCATCGAGCCTGCACCGACACATATCCCACCCTATCCCCGTAACCCCACGTATTTAATCCCCTAACACTAAGGGTCAATTTATCATAGCCAAATCAACCTAACCTGCACATCTTTGGACTGTGGGAGGAAACCGGAGCACCCGGAGGAAACCCACGCAGACACAGGGAGAATGTGGATTTGAACCCGGGTCCCTGGCGCTGTGAGGCAACAGTGCTAACCACTATGCCACTGTGCTGCCCTACCACTATGCCATGGCTATAGAAAAGTTCTATGGCTTTTCTACAGAGAAGAATAACAATATTTCCTTTTGACAATTTCAATACAATTATGTTGTCAAATTACATTTCCAATGTTTTCAAACTTGAAACTGTTGAGAAAAATCTCTGCAATTACATTTTTCACTTCTGAAGTCCAGTTATTTGCTGAAGGTCCCTTATCAAACATTTTTATTTTACAAAATAAGTTTAATTGATGAGAATTTCTGTACTTAAGCAGCCAATCCCACTTACGACTTTTTCTGGATGCCATGTAATATTAACAATAATCCGATGTTTATTGCATAAAATGTTTATAGAATCATGGAACTTATGGCACATGAAGAGGCCATTTGGACCATCTCGTTTGTGCTAGCTCTTCAACTGGAACGGTCTACTTAATCCCATTTCCTTCCCCTTTCCCTCTATTTTTAATTTCTTCCTTTTCAATTACTTATCCAATTCCCTTCTAAATTATGTTATAAGCTCTGCTTCAATAGCCACTAATGGTAAAACATTTTGGGGGAAAAATTGGGTTGCGCCCCCTTTGGGGCGCTAACTTCGCCAGGGCGCTACTTTAAAAAAAAGTTTGCACCCCTGCGCCCGAAATTCACCAGTGGCGCCACAAGAGGGAGGCGGGGTGCTACTGGAAGCACCCCACCTCCCTCTTGGGGTGCTGCGAGTGAATATCGCAGCAACATCGGTGGAGGGGCCTAGCGCAGCACGACCCGGGACCCAGCTGGGCCACCAGGGATTGGAGTGCCGGCAAGAGAGCCTGGCACTCAAGAAAAGTGTCGGGCTCGCAGAGTGCAGCCGGCACTCCGTGCGGGGGGGGGGGGAAGAGTTCACAAGAGGCCGGGCACGGCAAAGCGGGCAGGCGGCCAGCAACGAAAATGGCCGCCCGGCACCTTCTCTTTAATTTGCGCTGCCCCGGCCGCAGGTAGGCCCCCCTGACCCAGTCGGACATGGCGTCTGGCGGCAAGTCGGGGGTGCTACCAAAGATCGCGGCCGGGGCGCGAGCAGGGCACTGTGTACGGCGATGATGTCATCGTTGCGGGGCGCTAACAGTTACCGCCGCTGCTAACCTCCCGCTGAATTACGCCGTGCCCAGGCGCTAGTTGCTTTGCACCCTAAGAGGGCGCTAACGGGAGACGCAAATCAACCGAATTTTTCCCCCTTCATGTTCTAATCACCCTCTATGCAAAAAAACTTTCAACTACCCCTTTCATCTTTTTGTCATAATACTCATCAATTTGCCAACCAGTGGAAATAAACTTATATTACAGGAAACTCTTAATTATCCGGCACCAGCGGGACCGGCGTGGTGCCGGTTTATCAAAAAGTCCGGATTACAGAGAGGTATAGTTAAAAGGTACGAGAACTCCGTACACAGCAACAAATCTAGGCTTCCCTGTTGCTTAGCAACATGTGCAGGAACTCCGGCCACAGACCAAGCGTCCCTGTTGCTTAGCAACAAGTGCAGGAGCCCCAGTTACACAGCCACAGATCCAGGAACTGCCACTAATATGAAGTAAAACTTACCTGAACCTACTCCTGAATTTTGCCGGTTAACAGAGATTTCCGGTTCTTTAGGTGCCGGTAAAGCGAGAGTTTCCTGTATTTACCTTCTTAAAACCCTTCAAGATTTTGACCACCTCTATTAGATCCCCTTAACCGTCTCTGTCCCAGTGGGGAAAAGTCCAAATATTTAAGATTTTCTTCAAAACTGTAACTTTATTCCTGGCCTCAGTCTAGTGAATCTTTTCTGTACCCTTTCCATGGCCAGGGCTGTCTGAAATACTCTAAACTGTGACCTAATTAATGTACTGCATTAATTTATCACTTCCTTGTTTTGATATTCAATGCCTATATAAATAAAACCCAGAACCCCATTTGCCTTTTTGTAGCCTCTTCTACCCATATTCCCACTTTAAGGATCTACATAATATTACACTGCTACATCTCTTTTCATTCTGAATCCACATCAACTGTTGTATAGACAATCTTCAAGCTTAGTCTCGATAATCAATTCCATTACTTTATATATTTGATTTGATCCTTTCACTGTTCTTTTTCCCAAAATGTACCATTTCACATTTCTCTACATTGAACCACATCTGTCACCTATATGCCTACTCCACAAACCGGTCTATGTCCTTTTGCAATCTTTGATATTTTTCCTCAGTTTGCCATATATTTAATTTCACATTATTAGCCAACTTCAGAATCATTCCTCTCATGTCTGTCAAATAATTTATATAAACAGAAAATTTAAGTTCCCAGCTCAGATCCCACCAATCCAAAAAAACTCATTTACCTCCCCCTCTTGCTTTCCATCCCTTAGCCAAGCATTTGACAGCATAATATTTAATCCCCTTTTCATCAATAAAGAAATACTTTCAAAGGTTAAAGTCATAGGGCTGGATTTTGCTACGGGGGCGGGTTGGAGGTGGGAAACCCACATTCGGGCTTGTTGTCCCGCCTCCATGGAGATGTGGCCAACCCACTGGATTTTCCTCTGATTGACCTTGTTGAGCCCGCCCTGTGGGCTCAGCAGGCCAATTAAGGGCCACCCGGCAACAGGTGATGTCAGAGATTGACATTTCATCTGTCAAAAGCTTTTGGCAGATGAAAGATCAGTGTTTAACAGCTGTTTGAAGCTGTCAAGCACTGAAAAACTGCTAATTCAGCCTCAGTCCTTTCTCAGGATAACTTTAAAATCATTTTGCTGCAGAAACCAAGAAGCTGATTTTTTTTTTTTTTAAATCGGAGCTTCTGTGGTTCTTGCAGCCGACTCCCGACACCGGAATGCAGGACTCCTGTAAAGGTAAGTAAAAGTAAGTTAAACTTATTTAAACACTTTAAACACTTGCAAAACACTTACCTTTGCACTCCTGCACCCCTCACTCACCTGAACACTGGGCATCTCGACCCCTCCAAGACCTCAGACCCACGTCCCGCCTCTCAAACTTTTCGTGGTTTGGAGCTGTCGGGAAGCCCACAAACCAGCAATAAAAATCGCGAATAGGCAAAAAACTACCTGTTAACTACCTGTTAACAGGCAGTTTAATTGCCTTTAATCCCTTCCCGCCTCTGGGAGTCGGGTTCCAGCACTTGTCGGCAACCCGACTCCTATGAAATTGACATGGAGGCGGGACCCCCGGATCTCCGATTTTTATCGCCCGCACGCCTCCAACCCGACTCCAGGGGCTTAGGAAAATCCAGCCCATAGTCTTGGGATGAAGTGAGTTTAATTATATTCTCACTCCACCCCATCCAACCTTCTCTCCACAATTCCAGTTAATTATATTCTAATTTCTCAGTTTTAACTTCTCTATGCATCCTTGTACACATCACAAAATGTTAACATGCAGGTACAGCAAGCAATTAGGAAAGCAAATGGTATGATAGCCTTTATTACAAAAGGATTGGTGTGTAAGAGTAAAAAAGTTTTGCTGCAATTATATAGGGCCTTGTTAAGTCGACATCTGGAGTACTGTTTTGGTCTCCTTACACAATGAAGGATATACTTGCCTTAGAGGGAGTGCAACGAAGGTTCACTAGGCTGATTCTTGGGATGGGGGGATTGTCCTATGAGGAGAGATTGAGTAGACTAGGCATATATTCCCTAGCGTTTAGAAGAATGAGATGTGATTTCATTGAAACATATAAAATTCTTAAGGGACTTTACAGGGTAGATGCTGGGAGGATGTTTCCCTTGGCTGGAGAGTCTAGAACTAGTGGTCACAGTCACAGAATAAGGGGTCAGCCATTTAGGACTGAGACGAGTAGAAATTTCTTCGCACAAAGGGTTGTGAATCTTTGGAATTCTCTACCCCAGAGGGCTGTGGAGGCTCAGTCATTGACAGAGATCGATACATTTTTGGATACTAAGGGATTCAAGGATAGTGCACGTAGGTGGAGTTGAGGTAGATCAGCCATGATCTTATTAAATGGGTGAGCAGGCGCGAAGGGCAAAATGGCCTACCCCTGCTCCTATTTCTTATGTTCTACACAAAAGATATGCTCAAGCACAAAAACACTTGTTACTAAATGCTTAAAACACCATTTTTGTTTATATATTTCATATGCAGTGAAGTTCGCCATGAATTTGCATAAATAATTTAAAGAAAATTATAGCGTACCCCAGACTGTAACTCTAGATCGTGTTGTTGAAACTAGGAAGAGTCTTGCTGCTTAAGCACCCAGCAGTAAAACAATTAACTTGAACACATTAATCATACAAATTGCCCCCCCATTCATCTCCTGAGGGCAATGACTCATATGAAGGGAGAGTTCGACAGCCATTGGCAGCCCTCCAGTATCTTGCGCAAGTGGCCATTCTTCATGTTTAAACCTAAACAGTGTCAGCAAGCCAATGGACCATGGGGGAATCCCAGCCAAGCTTTATCCTTCCATACACAACACTCACACCGAAATACTTCCCAGCAATGGGGGTCACTGGACAGTCATCAGAAGCAGGAAACTTGTTAGTGTTTCACCTCTGCCGCCCAGGCACCACCACCGCAGCTGAGATGAGCATAGATCAGTGATTATGGCCAGTGCCTTGTTGCTCTGAAAAGCTCCAACGGTGCTTATTTACACTTGTTTCAGCAATTAACTTTGGTTTAAAAAAATAAAATTTTACATTTGTGATATTGCATGAATGACGGACACAAATTCCAGCTGAGTTGGATCTGGTTCAACAAAAGTAATTATTTTATTTAACTTGTATTATATTTAAATAAAACCAAAGATAATAAATATCTTGAAATAACTCAGAAAATGCTTTCTTTTTGATTATCTGACAAGAGCATCGACCTTACATTGTCTTCTTCATTCTTTCAATGATAGGCATACCCTCATAGATCGTACGAGTAAAGCTCAGCTCGATTGGTTTTGAGGATAATGTGCTGAGCACATATATAAAAATGCCATGACATTGCAATTAGGCATTGCTATATACTGTTTTCTACTCCAACTTCATATAAAGTTCCAGAACCAGTGGCATTATGCCAGTTCAGTTTGAGCTGAAGCTAAATTTCAACTGACTAATTACAAATGCTGTAACCCTAAAACCCTTTGCCCTGCAGGCCTTGCATGGATGAATCGTTGGGAGTTGTGATGTGCATAGAATGCAAATTATTCGAACAATGAAGGCGACCATGCAAGGTAATTATCTTTCTTCTTCATTAAGCATCTTTCACACACTTTAGAAACATACCAAAGTAGTACAATATAGGAAGAGCGAGGACCCTGCAGAGGAACTGTAACACCAACTGTCAGGACAGATCTGCCAGAGATATATGTACGTACAATAGTCAAATCTAAACTGTAATGCTCAACAAGCACCAGGATTTCTGTATTTGGAAGCTTCACAAATACCGTCAACGGGAACCTGATTGAGAGATGGTCAGGCACAAATGTGTAATAGGCACAATGACCCTTAAACAGCCTCTCTAAATCTCCATTCTGCAAGACAGTAATAGTGTATAACATAGTTATCGATTTACCTATCCTTTGTCACTGGGTTGCCTATGGTCTGTTCATCATAGTAAAAAATAAACGCTGATACTTCCAAAATTACAAGAGATATGGCAACTTAGGATTCCATGAGCATTGAAAAGACTCCACTTCTCTATGGTGTAGCAGCAGATGCAACAATAGGACAACAATTTCTTGGGCCAACTGAAATTAGAAAGCATTTTTTTGGTACGAACTTCAGGTGAATGCTGAGGAATAGTTGATCAGAATGCTAAGAAATCACTAACTTTCTGAACCAAAAGCTATGGTCCATGTAAGAACTGAAGATCACAAGATCCCAGGTGTTCAAAAGAAAACTGCCATATAGAGAAGAAAGCATGAGAAATTTCATTTCTTTGCATCAAATATTGTATGCATTTATCATGTCCACACACAAAGCTGGGTGGGCCTTTGCTTTTTGCATGGTATTTGAAGCCTCTGTCAGATGTTGGTATCAACTTAAGGCCCCAATTGTGGAGACACTTGTTTTGTTTTGATGTAAAACATTAATTAGCTCTTCACTAACACTACAGTGCAGATGGATAAAAAAAGTCAGCAGATTGTAATGTGCAGTTAAAACCAAACATGGGAAATAAACAGTGAAAGGGTATTAGTGACTGAGAACTGACTTCCTTGATGAAACAATCCTGTTAATCAGCATTTAATTGCTAATGCAAATTACCTGGTGCCCTGCAATCACAGCATACATCATTTCCAGTCATCCGCTGTACCTCTACAATAATCGCTTTTGTTAGCTCCTGGACAATATTATTTTCTCCTGTGTTATGGTCTCCCTTGAAAGCATTGTTTAAAGCTTCTTCTTTACTGTTCTGCAAAACGGACATCCAACTAAAGAATAGAAAATAAGAGCTATTTCAGACAGCATGGAATTGAAAAGGAAGTATTTCTATGTAAGATTATGCTTACAATAAAAGTTATATCCCTGCTCTCTAGAGATTTTGACTTTGTGCTCATGAATCTCAGGCACTATAAAGTGTCATAAGCTTCCAACTCCTTGATGGTGTTTATTATTTCTTTTTAGTCAGTTTTCCCCTCTTGTTGGATACAATTTAACATGTATCAAGCATTATCTGGTATTTGTATACACTGTGCAACACTTCCATTGAATGAATGTTCTTTCAAGCCTTAGCTTGGCTCATCCACAAGGTGAACACCGGTGAAACTGTCACATATCAGGGGAGTAGTGGGTAATGGGTTGGCAGGGCCTCATTGTGCCACCAAGTCCACAGACAGGATAGAGTTGGAGAGCCCAGTAAAAATATTGTGGGCTGATTAGGCATACAAATGCAAATCATCATCGGATATGAATTTATCAGTTTATTCAATAGCTATTTACAGCAGTTTGAAAGAATAAAAGCACAATAAAGTAAAATATGTAACATCAGTATTAGAACATCACTAATGATTAATTAACAGTCTGAGAAAATCTGGAGAGTCCACAGAGTTAATAGAATGGCTAGCTTCAAAATCTAACTGTTTTATAGCGTTCGATCTATAGGAATGATACCAGTTGCTTGTTCTTTTCTAGCAAGTTAGCTCTGGTGCCATGGGCAAAACCAAAGTATTTGACATTTTTCCTCTGGTTAGATTTATGATTTCTGTTTCAAGGTAATCATATTTGTTCTGTTTCTCGGTCCATGCTTTTTCCAAGGATTAATTACGGTCTTTGAATCTTATCGTAATGTCAACAAATGCCATCTCATTTCCTTTATGGAAGAATGATATCTGGTTTCCAGACAGACAGATGTTCATTTTGATGCATTTAAGGGGAAGCTAGATAAGTACATGAGGGAGAAAGGAATAGAAGGATATGTTGATAGTCAGATGAAGTAGAGTGGGAGGAGGCTTGTGTGGAGCATAAACACTGGCACAGACCAGTTGGGCCGAATGGCCTGTTTCCATGCTGTAACTTCTATGTAAACTTGGCTCAATATGTGATGTCCATTCATACTTGCTTACCTTATCTTTAAATTTATCTAGAATCTTATTGTGTCTTTTGATTCTGGCATCTAGAGCCTAAATGCAGTTTCCAGATACATGAAAGATGATCTCTCTTGCAAGGTTACATCTTTTGCACATCTTATTTAAAATTGGTCTTCTGTGAGAAAGAGTACAGCAGGTTGGTTATATACTGCTTCTCAGAAATAAAAGATTTGATAAATTGGGATTGTTTCATACCATTGCGTAGGTCTGCCCTGTTAGATTTTCTATCATTTTGATAGTATCCTATTCCTGGACATGGAAAAGTTGCCAATTGTGGAATTCCCTTTTCTTCCATTTGGCATATCTGTTTACTGGTTTGGGTACTTTCTGTAACCATTCTGTTTTTTCTATCTGTGGTACTATAATGTTACTTGGGTTTGCTTCCGAGTTATCTTGGTTTCTGTGGTCTCTTTCATTATTGAGTCGAGATGGTCAACAATGGCTTTAATTCTTCAAAATCTCACAACAGTTGCCCTGTTTTTTATCCCTTATATTCGAATAATGTCAAAATTATAGTCTTCCCATTATCAAGGGCTTTGATCTTTTAGATGATAATTTCCAAACAAGGCAATCACAAGCCTCTATCTCGTGTTTGGCATATAATGGACTGTCTGATATTTTACTTGACAGATGCAGAATCTCTTTTACCAGTTTCATCATTATTCTATCAAGTTCGATTCAAGTGTTTTGTGAGACTTCTGAAAGTATAAAATGGAAAAAGATTTGAGGAATTATGAAAATGTTTAGGGTTTAGACTCAGTTAGTTTGAGATCTACTTTCCAAAGCTTACTGATCCAACCAGTTTTTTGGCCCATCTGTTTTTGGAGGCCCCAGAATAGAGATCAATTCTGGTGCTAAGGCATCTTTTAATGTCGCCATAAGGTATGTAGTCAATGGGTTTGCCATTGATAGACCATTTCTTCAAATGGTTATAAATAAAGGTCTTATTTTTTGAAGTCTTCTTCATATTAATCTTTTGTCTCGTCTTATTGTAGAATCACTGAAGGATTTTCAGATTTTTGGCCATTCTAGAGTGTGCGTCATTCATGATGCCAATGTCAACAGCAAAAGCACAAGCCACACAGTTGCTGGACCATTTGTTACGTTTCACGAGAATTCCTGATCCTTCCTTTTCTAGGGTGCAGAGTTGTGGATCCATAGTAATATTTTAAACAGTATAGGTAAAGGAGGGTGTCACTCTTTGACTCCTCAGCTCATTTTGATTGGATCAGTTTTGGCATTTCCACCTTCTATTGTTGATTTATTCATATATAGATTGTCAATTGACATATAACTCTGTTTGGCGAACCCATCCAGTTCGCAGCTTTTCTAGTCATTTTGAGACCAACCGAGTTGAAAGCTATGCAGAGATCAACCCAATTCCAAAGCTTCAACAAGATTGATAAAATCCACCGTAAGTTCTTTTCTATTACTTTTAGCATCTTTCATTATGTTCTGCAAGATTATTTTCATTACATCGTGCTGTGGCTGAATTGAACCCCTTTTGTCTGAGGTTCAGTTTGATGCTCTCAGCCGCCCTCTTTGCTATAATCTTTATGAAGAGGCTTAGCAACACTGGGTCGATGGTGATAGGTCACTAATTTTCTATGCTTTTGGTAGTTCTTTGTTTTCAGTCTTGAGAATCAAGACTGACCGACTCTTTTTACTGTATCTAGGACGGGTGTGCCTATGTCGTGTCTGAATCAGATGCCTTGGTCGAAGTCGAGTGGTCTGTCTGGTTTTATTCTTATTACTAGTTGCTTAAACTAGACCAATGGAAGGCTTGGGTTTCTGCTTTTTGCAATACTTCCTTCACATCCACTAGGAGGTTATTTACTACATGGATATGTTTCACCCTTTGATGGGTTTTTGAATGTGAATTTGGGGTTTGAAGTATTCTGATGAAAACTGTCCACTGGGTCTTATTGTTTTAAGGATCAATTGGAGACTTCCAGATCCTCCTCTGCAAGTGAGGGAATATTCACAAGTTTAACCACTCCTTTTCTTGTAGACTCCCTTAAAAGCTAGATAATCAGAGATCTGTTTATTCATTTTTCATGTTAAAGTGGTTGTTAATTAGCATGTTTGTATTTCTTCTACCTTGTTTCTTCAAATGACCATGTTGATTTTTAGCTCGTTTTTCTCCAGGAATATTTTTAACTGTCCTTTTTTGGTTTCTCAGCACAGGAGGTTACGTCTCTCACGGTGCCCAAGGCCCCTTTGGGTTTTGAACGGTTGGTTGCAAAACGTACATTTTAAGTCACCTTCTGGCTCGGTTAATGCTTCCCTTAGCATTTGGCATGATGGCAGGAGAGGGAATGATGATTTTTTTTATTGCATTTGGTGCATATTGTGATGATGCTTTTGATCTGGTGTTTCTTCTTCATATGGTTCTTAAATAATGTGATAGATTTATATGCTTCTTTGCACTGGTGGCAAAGCAGACCAATCAACTGGGTAAGGGATGATGATTTCATTCTGCCGGTTTCAGTCATCCTTGGGCTCGGTTTGTACACCCGCCTGTTGTTTCTACGCCCTCAAAGCTGTTATTGTCAACTTTGCATATTTCTGTTCCTTTAAGATTTCTGTTTCTTGAGTTATAAATTGTGAATCTTTGAACATACCTGCCTCTTGGATCTTATTTTCAACTAGATGCTCAACTCCATTGTTTTGTTTGTCATCACCAACTTAATTTTTCCAACATTTTGTCAAAAGTAACCTGAATCGGTGTCAATTGGATGGGTAAAATTATGGTTCAAGTATAAAATCCTCCTCTCTTGTTTATGTGAAGGCTGTATGACTGAGAGAACACCAATAAGTCTGATCCTATACTCATCAGATATCCACCCATGCACACTTTTAGCAGTGTTGGCAACCAGGAGTAGGGTATCTGACCAATTTTCATCTTTCTACCACAAAGGAATTGAGGACAAATGTCGGGCCCCACCACTATCTGGGCTGAGATTAGCTAACTCGGCACAGACTAGGAATCAAACCTTGGTCTGTATGGCTTAGCTACACACTGGATAAATTCAGTGAGTTATCAGGAGAGCTCCTTTGATTCGCTAATATGCCTGACACTGTATTTAAATAAACAAAAGACAATAAAATGAAAGATTGTATAAATTTCAAAGCATTTGATCAGGAGGCCCTGGTTTCATTCTTTTGTCCCAATGAGAACTTTTAGATCATTAAAGTAAACTCAGCAATATCACTCTTAGCAATTTATTGTAGCCAGTGATAATTATAAAATGGATATATAATAGAAACTGCTCAAATGCAAGGAGCAGAATGATGGGGCAACACAAACTGTTTCTATTGAATAACTGTTTACGTCCTCATGTGAACTCCTCAGTTGGAGTTACTTTCTTAAATTCAGAGAGAAATTCTCCACAATGACACTAAAATGTGTACAATATTACGTAATTGAATTTTGCTCATTAATACTTTTGGACCATGAAAACTACCATTAATACAGCAGATTACAGTAGCTAATATGGCAGTTCAACAGTTGTGTCCATAATTGCCATTTCACCAGCGCTGCGTGGATGGTGGTTTTACCCTTTTGTGGTCTTCTTAAACCATAAATGTACTCCAACCCCCACCCCCCAAAAAAGTGTTGCCAGTGCAGAAGAGTTCCATTTAATACACTATGTAAGGTCTCTGCCTTTGTGGTAACAATTTAATTTATAATTTGTCAGGAAGGTTTTATAGTAGTCTAGATAGCAATGTACAAACATTGTGGAGTAACAGTTTAATTGAACAATACTGCCTTACTAAAATATAGCCAGCCTCATTATAACTCACCTGAAATTATGTGCCCTGAAACCCAGCTTCTGAGCTGTCAATTATACATAACAGAGTGTATCTTTAAAATGTTATATTCAGTTACGGAGGATATAATTACATGGGAAGGAGAGATTTCTATCTCCTCTTACAACTCATTTTCTTCCCATTATCGTATTGCTCACATTATATGCCAACTTCTTTGGGGGGGAAAAAAACTCATCTTGAACCCAGACCACAAACACTGGTATAGAGGGGAGGTCATCCCAAGAAAGTGAATTTGAGACAATCCTGGAAATTACAGAGTAAGTGGCCCCACCACTTTGGGTATTAGGACAATCCACAAAGTATCCAAAGTGGCCCATTTTGAGCAAGACAGATGCAGGTTTGAACTAGCCAGTTATTGTGAAGGGGCCCCATCCTTCTTGCTTCATTCAGATCATAACAATTTTTACATTTTTTATTTTAATTAGTAACTTATAGCTCAACAATATTGCAACAAGTTTAAAAGTGTTTGTCGCTAGTCAGACTGATCCAGAAGACATGTAGCCTATTCTGTTTCCAAAATAAAAATAATTCTTTGCTACAGAGCCACTGTTATTAAGCAAATCTTCTTAAGCTATTAAGCATTATACACCAGTAGTTTTAAAACTTACACTTGGCATTCCTGTTCATCATCCACTTGAAAATGGTATGTTCTGTCATCTATACATGGACAAAAGAAGATGCATTGCAAATTTAAAATTCAAACCATTAGAAGTAAAGTGTTGCAAATCAGAAATGTGCTTTTATATACTGTTTTGAGTCCCAAAAGACAGACTTTATGTGACGTTAACAGAAAATTCAAAAGAATTATTTCAGGTTTCCTTAAAAATATTTCAATCAATTCAATCTTATGGAAATTCTTCATTATAAAATCTCTCTACACTTTTCCAAACAAACTTGCATTTATAAGCAACATTAATGTAGAAAATGTCTCAAAGTTTATCCCCTCCCCAGGAAAGAGTTTGCTGCCGTGCCCTCCTCCCACCCAAGAAGTTTTCCGGCATTGTTTCCCTTCATCCCTCCTCTCTTCATACTCTTCCTCTTTCCCCATCTTCATCTTCACCCCTTCCACTCCCCTCTTTGGCTCTAGTAATCTCTGATTTCTGAGCCTGCTTGATCTGAATATTGCACTTGATCTCGACGCTGAGTGAGTATCACCTTGGGAAATTGACTAGAATTTGAATATTTTAAGGTAGGTAAAATATGTAGTTAGGGATATTTCCCTTAATTTTTAAGCATAAAAATCTTCAATCAATAATTACATAGGAAATCGTATCTCATGTTTTAATCAAATTAATAGTAGATTTATGCACATATATATTTCTAATATTTTCTAAATAGCTATAGTTTTGCATAGCTTGTGAACATCCCTTAAATTAAGTCCCTATCTATGGAGGTATTTTCCTTGGATCTGATGCACAAGTAATTCAATTATTATTTTTTTAAACATACGTGATATGAGATCAAAACATTTTCTCTCTTCTGGGTTTGCTTTCACCTGACACGTGAGTAGATTGAGCTTTGCTGGTGGTCTGTTAACCTATGAGAAAAGCAGAAATGATTGAAAGCATTCAGAGGAAATTTTGCTAGAACTAGAACAAGCATTGCATCCAAGTGTCAACTACTGCACTGGCACTGCAAGTGACAGCATTTTATTACATGAAATGCAAGCAATAAACCTTCCATGTTATACAATCAAAAGTATTCCTCTTTTACACGCCGCCTAATATTACTATCCATTGATTTCAATGGAGAATAAAATTGGGCAGCATCGCACCCGATGCCATCAGTTTCCCGACGGGCAGGTTACATTAAAATTGCCCCATATGTCACACTGTCCATATTGGTAGAGGGAAAACTGACAGCTTGACTTGCATAAGTTGAATATACTAGTTGATCATAACATGCACAGCAGTCATGAAGAAATTCATAACCCATACTGTACCAAAAGCACAGCTGAAGGAGCAAGTAGGGTAACAAGTAGATCAATGTTAAAATTAATGCACTCCAACAGCTATTCCCAAAGCATCAAGAATTACATGAACATACTGCCATGAACGAACAAAATTGGGCATATTTCAGAGTCAACATGTTTAAATAAAGGATAGTCTCTTAGGTAAATAGCTTGTAATACTGACACTTCTTCCTCTTTTAACCAAAAGCATGTTATTACAAAAAGGAAAGACAGTTTGAAACAGTAAATAAGATGAAATTATATTTACCATTCAAATACATTTTTGCATCCAGCTGTATTAATCTCACTGGTACAAGAAACTACATGCAGCTCACCTAAATGTCATAATTAGATCACTGCAATTTTTGCCCTCTATTCCAAAAGCAGGGAAAAGCTTCAGAAGCTTTGAATTTTTCTGAATAACTGAGGTGTCCCCAAGGCAACAAATTGCCATACTAAGGTTCTTTGCTTGTGTAAAAGGTGATTGATTTAGGTCAACATCTATTTTGTAATCAAGCAAAATATATTGGTTTTCAAAATATGAAAGATGTTCAAAATATGAAAGGTTTTGAGAGGCTCAATAATGAAAGATTGGTTGGTTAATCAGTGACAAGATGCATAGGCCTAGAAATTGGGTTGTGGCGCCAAAGTCGCCTGAGCGCAGGATTTCGCGCAGCGTTCGAGGCTTTAGCGATCGTCAGATATTCAGTTTCATTGCCCCTAGAGGGAGACGGGGCGAGGCTCGAGGCGCTCTGCGTCTCTCTTAGGGCGCTGAAACTGAATATCGCAGCGCAACGTGCCGGAGTGCCACACGCTGCGGCACGGCACGCTGCGGTACTGCAGGCCTTCCTCCCATTGTTAAGGGGGAGGGTCCTGCAACAGCGCGATCCCCGCTCGCAAGTGCCGGCAAACGAGCCCGGCACCAAGGAGAAGTGCCGGGCTCTTGGGAAACAGCCGGCAATGCCGCGGGGGCGGGGGTAGTCAGGAGGCCGGGGACGGAGGTGCTGGCAGGCGGCCACCGAAAAAGGCGGCCGCCCCGCACCTCCACCTTAACTTGCGCCGCTGCCGGCACAGCAAGGCCCCGTGAACCGGGCGCGGGTAGCAAACGGCGCAACTGCAGCGTTCGCTACCAGGCGCAACTGCAGCATTCGCTACAAAGTATCGCGAACAGGGCGCGAAGCACACCGATGACGTCATCGGTGGCGGCGCAGCACAAATGGCTAACGCCACCATTAGCGCCCCTGCTGAATATCGTGGGAGGCGCAGCCAGTGGCGCTTCAGCCACTGACTGCCTCTTTAGGCGCTAACAGGCGGCGCTACTCACCCAATTTTTCCCCCATACATTCAAGATTATCAGGAAAAGACAGGATAAAAAGGATTTTTTAATGCCTTATCATAATGAATGTTTAGCCATCAAGTTTCAATTTTTATTGCTCCCCACCTTTCAAATTTGCCCTGTACCACAAACAAGGCCTGAAGTTTATTTATGGGAAAATAACTTACTCAGAGAAAGAGTTTCCTCACCTGTCTCAGTTACAAAAAGGATCTGTTGATTATTAACCAAGAAAACAGAGCATACAGAAGACACACAAAATTCACAACATAATTCACATGATCAGAAGTATTTTTAAATACCGTTGTCTTAAAACTTGACTAGAAAATATATTCTTGTTAATGGAGAACAGGAGCCCTGCAAAGTTGAAACATTTCTCTTGATTTGTATTGTACACAATTGCTGTCAAGTTGTGCCTGCTTCTAAATTCTACTTTTAAAAAAGCATATTAATCATATCTGACTTTCAAGCTTACATCCACCATGTAGATCACACAGGTTTCTGTATGGTTAAATAGTTATACATACCCTTTACTTCTGCATGTATTTAAATATGCTAATCTGCTAGTCTTTCTTCAATACCTGTAAGCAAGCTCAGTTACATAGAACTTACAGCACAGAAACAGGCCATTCAGCCCAACTGGTCTATGCCAGTGTTTATGCTCCACACAAATCTCCTCCCACATGTACTTATCCAGCTTCCCCTTAAATGGATCTATGCGATTCACCTCAACTATTCCACGTGGTAGCAAGTTCCACATATTTATGGAAACAACGGGGTAGATTTTCATAAAGCTGTCAGGAAGGAGGCGGGACTACAACTTTTGGGTTTTAGTCCTGCCTACATTGACGTCCGGCCAATCCACGCGATTTTCCCTTGATTGACCTTGTTGAGCCCGCCCAGCGGGCTCTGCAGGCCAATTAAGGGCCACCCGGCAACAGGTGACGTCACAGACTGAAATTTCATCTGTCAAGAGGTCTTGACAGATGAAATATCAGTGTTTCACAGCTGTTTGAAGCTGTCAAACACTGACAGTCTGACTTCTAACCTGAGTCCTTCTACACAGACTCCGTTAGAAGTCTCACCGGCAATGAAAGCTGAAGGCTGTCACTTTTGACAGCTCGCAGCCATTTTGCTTTCAGTGCCGGCTGAGTGATGGACTCCCGAAACCTAGAGGACGAAAGGCTGTTAAGATAAGCACAGGTAATTTAAACTTCTTCACACACTTTAGACACACCAAACACACTTACCTTTGCACTCATGCACCCATCACTCACCTGAACACCGACATCACGACCCCTCCAAGTCCTTCAACCCGACGGCCCGCCTGCTCTAACCTGGCGTGGTTTGGAGCCGTCGGGAAACCCACACGACACCCCTCAAAATAGGGATTAGGCTAAAAACTGCCTGTTAACTACCTGTTAACAGGCAGTTAATTGGCACTAATCCCTTCCCGCCTCGGGTCAGCGGGTCCCAGTGCGGGGCGGGTAACCGCCTCCCCAGAAACTTACGTGGAGGTGGGTTTTGGGCAGGATGGTGTCGGGATTCCCGAATTCGGGATTTCACCCCCCCCAACACGCCTGAAACCCCGCCTGACAGCTCCAGGAAAATCGACCCCATCTCTACATCTACCCTATTAAATCCCTTCATAATTTTAAAGAGCTCCATTAGGTCACCTCTCAGTCTTCTCTTTTCTAGAGAAAAGAGCCCATGCCTGTTCAGACTTTGCTGATAGTTATATATATGTTAAACTGTTGGGAACACAGGAATGGTATAGAAAGCAACTTCTCAGATTTATAATGTTGGATATAAGGTTAGATAGACACTTGGGGGGGGGGGGGAAATTGGGTATCGCCCATTTTGGGGCGCTGATATCGGCCGGGCGCAAAGTTTAGCATCCGGCGCTAATTATCACCTCCAATTGCAAAATTCGCCTCTCACCCCTGGAGGCGATTTGAGCGCTAAATTAGGCGCTACACACCTCTCTTAAGGCGCGAACGTCGGGGAGCGAGGCGCTACCTCAGAACGCTACCGAAGCTCAGGCGATGTCCGTTACCATTGAAGCCAGACAGACTGGCGCCGTCCAGTTCTTAAAGGGGAGGGGCCATCTTGCCGGCCCTCCACACCCTGCTCATTGCAGCCTTGAATCTCGGCCTGGAGAGACCTTGAAAGCAATTGTGTTGGAAGCACTAATGAATAGGCCCAGGGAAAGAGCTCGGCGCTTAGGAACCTCAAAAGTGGTGCTGTGGGCCAAAACTCCTTAGGACAGCGTTAAGTCTCTTTAGGCGTCTCTCTCCCTCTCAAACTGCGTGTACCAAAAATTGTGCCGACAAGAAAAAGCAGGAAGCGCCCGCCTTTAAATAGCGCTCAGCCAGCCCCTTCCCGACTTGAAAACATTCCCCTCTACTTGTCGTTCCTAGCGGCAGGCTTAGCTAAGGCAGGGGGCGCGACTCAACATCTGGTCCGGGGTGCGTCCGGGGCATTGCACGTTCGACTGACGTCACGATCTGTGGGCGCAGGAGATCGTGGCGGTAGTGTTTAGCACAACCGCAAAATGACTGGTCAATTTTG
This sequence comes from Somniosus microcephalus, assembly GCF_052327205.1. Taxonomy (NCBI): domain Eukaryota; kingdom Metazoa; phylum Chordata; class Chondrichthyes; order Squaliformes; family Somniosidae; genus Somniosus; species Somniosus microcephalus. Next base: position 9,810,187 of record NC_140995.1, read on the forward strand.
CGAGTGGCACTAAAATTGCCGCGCTCGGGCACTAAATTCCTAGTGCCCCCCGGAGGCGCTAACCATCCAAATTTTTCCCACTTGGAGTTTTATTCAATTTAACTTTGAGGACAAGGTAAAATTTTCCAGAACTCTTTCGCAGATGATAGAATGTTTCAGGTAGACTCATGATTGAAATTTTAAATGCAGGTCCGAAGTACAAAACTGTACCTCATTAGCACTAATTTGGCAACATTACTCAAATACCACAATGATTGCTTGTAGAATCATAGGCCTCGGTATTTATAGGGAGGCAGGGAGAGAGCGGGGGAAACCTGCAATGGTCGGGCACGTGGAGGTCCTGCTGAATTTAACACCAGGACTTCGTTATAATTTTTTTCTTCTGTTTCCTGCCCGGCAGCTGTCGTTGGGGGGTGGGTTAATATCAAGGCAATAGAATTTTACAGCAGAGCGGCAGCCAATTTGCGCACAGCAAGGTCCCATAAACAGCAATGTGCTAATGACCAGATAATCGTTTTTTGTTATGTTGGTTGAGGGATAAATATTGGCCAGGACACCGGGGATAACTCCCCTGCTCTTCTTCGAAATAGTGCTGCGGGATCTTTTACGTCCACCCGAGTGTGCAGACGGGGCCTTGGTTTAATGTCTCATCCGAAAGACGGCACCTCCGACAGTGCAGCACTCCCTCAGCACTGCACCGGGAGTGTCAACCTAGCTTTATGTGTGCTCAAGTCTCTGGAGTGGGGACTGTGAACCCACAACCTTCTGACTCAGAGGCAAGTGTGCTACCCACTGAGCCACAGCTGACACTAAATTTTTTTTTTTTTTTATTATACTAGCTAGTTTAACTGTATTTAAAAAAAGAGGAAGACTTTTTTCCAAAATTATGAGATGGCACCTTTGGCAATTTTTTTTTTAATGAGAGCATATCTCTATTTTATCATGAGCTGCTGGTCTGTACAGGCCACATAATATCTCTGGCCAAGAGGAATGGCAATGAACCTGTGCCCAGATATTCAAAGGCTCGGAGTCAGCCAGCAGAAATGTAACAATGTTCCCCAAGGGGAAGTACCTGGCCTGTGTTCCCCATACATGTCATGGCTGCCGTGATCAGCAGAGCAATAACATGAGAGAAAACAAAATTCATTTCCTGAAGTTCCAAGTGTTGACCACTGGACTGCGAATAAAATGGTACCGGAAACTCTTTGGGATCCGGCACCGACGGGACTGGGATGGTGCCGGATGACGGAGAGGTTATCTACCGAGGCTATTTTTAACAAAACAAAAATAAAAAAATCAAGAAATGTGCAGTATACAGAAATTGGGTACTCCCGGCAGCGCGGGATAGTCAGGCTCCTGTTATTGAGGTGTTCGGACTTCCGACAGCACCAAGAAGCCGAGTAGTGGCAGTTTGGAGAACTACCCCCACTGATTAACTCGGCCACTGCGGGAGACTCAGACTCGGCAACATTTCCGGTTATTGAGGTGTTGTTTTCGGAGTATGAATTTTGCCGGTTAATAGAGAATTCCGGATATTTAGGTGCCGTTTAAACGAGAGTTTTCTGTACTTTTAACATCAACATTCCAGTAGCTTAGTAGTTAAAATATTGGCTTCCGAACAAGATGCCTCAGGGCTGAATCTGTCTACCATGACTGGAATCATTTTCATAAATTCTCACTGGACTATGAGAAGTGCTTCAGCATTTCCGTCTAGAGGGAACAACTGACCCTGTCATCTGACCCTACTACAAGTGCACCTCGCATTAATTATGGAGAGACAATACCAATAATTGAGGAATATTTTGCAGCTTGGATCTTTCCACTTGCTCAGCTGAAGGCTCTTTGAAGCCCAGAGGCTTATTTTACCTCTTGCAAAAGAGGACAGGCAAACTAATACAACACTATTAATTTAAAATTTTAAAGCTTTCTGAATCTCTCATTCACTATTGTAACTACGTAATCTCTCTCTTTCTCTTAGGCAGCGTTGGTGGTACCTCTCCAGTGCTTTGAGGTGCCTGCTGTACATGGTCCATGTCTTTGAGGCATACAGCAGGGCGGGTATCACTGCTGCCCTGTAGACCATGAGCTTGGTGCTGGGTTTGAGGTCCTGGTCTTCAAACACTCTTCTTCAGGCGACCAAAGGCTGCACTGGCACACTGAAGGCGGTGTTGGACTTAGTCATCGATGTCTGCTCTTGTTGACAGTAGGCTCCCGAGGTATGGAAAGTGGTCCACGTTGTCCAAGGCCTTGTCGTGGATTTTGATAATCGGGGTCAGTACTGTGTGGCAGCGGCAGGTTGGTAGAGGACCTTTGTCTTACGAATGTTTAGTGTAAGGCCCATGCTCTCATACGCTTCGGTGAAGGTGTGGACGATGGTTTGGAGTTCACCCTCCGAGTGAGCGCAGACGCAAGCGTCATCTGCATACTGTAATTCGACGACAGAGGTTGGGACGACCTTGGATCTGGACTGGAGGTGACGGAGGTTGAACAGTTTCCCGTTTGTTCTGTAAATTAGCTCCACTCCAGCGGGGAGCTTACTGAGGGTGAGATGGAGCATTGCAGCAAGGAAGATCGAGAAGAGCGTTGGTGCGATGACACGGCCTTGCTTGACCCCGGTCCGTACGTGAATTGGGTCTGTGGTGGAACCGTTGGTCAGGATCACGGCTTGCATGTCGTCGTGAATCAGGCGGAGAATGGCGACAAACTTTTGAGGGCAGCCGAATTTAAGGAGGACTCTCCATAATCCCTCACGGTTGATGGTGTCGAAGGCCTTTGTGAGGTCAAAGAAGGCCATGTACAGCTAATACAACACTATTAATTTAAAATCTTTCTGAATCTCTCATTCACTATTGTAACTACATAATACTTCACGTAGGAAAGCAGAAAACTCCAAATTTATCACCTCTAACTGCTTTATGATCAAGAATGCATTGTGCTGCCACAATTCTAACAAAAATTAATACATAATTTAGAAGTCAAATTACTGTGAGGACAATTCGACCTCCATCCATGGGCAGCACGGTGGCATAGTGGTTAGCACTGTTGCCTCACAGCGCCAGGGACCCGGGTTCGAATCCGGCCTCGGGTGACTGTCTGTGTGGAGTTTGCACATTCTCCCTGTGTTTGCGTGGGTTTCCTCCGGGTGCTCCAGTTTCCTCCCACAGTCCAAAGATGTGCGGGTTAGGTTGATTGGCTATGATAAAAATTGACCCTTAGTGTTAGGGGGATTAAATAAGTGGGGTTATGTGTTGGTGTACGGGTTACGGGGATCGGGTGGGATATGTCGGTGCAGGCTCGATGGGCCGAAATGGCCTCTATCTGCACTGTGGGGTTTCTGTGATTCTGTGATTACTCCCTTTCCCTGTGTCCAAGGATTTTCTCCCCTTCCTCTTTCAATGTCATACTTCTGTAGAGAAGACACCAGGCACACAACCTACTTTCAGACAATCAATTATAGCATTCTTTAACTAGTCACAAATAGGCAAAAATTATCTCAGGAGGTGCTCACTGCTCGTTATAGTCTCTTTACAGCAATATATGGATGTGATAGTGGGTCCAAATTTCATGGTGCAGCCATTAGATACTTTGCCTCAGAATACATTAAATCAAAGATGTAATTTCCAAAAGGAGCAACTGAAAGACTTTGATTTAAATTAGACCACAAATAATTTTTCCCCCTCCTCTCCTAGGAGTAGTGACTCATGCTAGCATACAGTCCACAAAAATCGTCCTCCAATATCATACCCAAGTGTCCACTCTTTATATGTGAGAGTAGACAGTTTTGGCAGTCGACTCAACTGCAGAAGGAATCATGGTCAAGTCCGATAGTGTTACAGGAAACTCTATTATCTGGCACCAACGGGACCGCCGTGGTGCCGGTTTATCACAAAGTCCGGATTACAGAGAGGTCTAGTTTAAAAGGTGCGAGAGCTCCGTACACAGCAACAAATCCAGGCTTCCCTGTTGCTTAGCAACATGTGCAGGAACTCCGGCCACAGACCAAGCGTCCCTGTTGCTTAGCAACAAGTGCAGGAACCCCAGTTACACAGCCACAGATCCAGGAACTGCCACTAATATGAAGTAAAACTTACCTGAACCTACTCCTGAATTTTGCCGGTTAACAGAGATTTCCGATTATTTAGGTGCTGGTTAAAAGAGAGTTTCCTGTAATTTGATGACGACAGGCGCACACTTTCACGAGAAGTCACTTAACTTGGATCAGCCGCAGAAATCTTGGCCCTTTCTCTCCCGTCTCTCCACTCCATTCTGCTCAATTACAACAAGCCTAATTTTGATCTCTCTATTGTTGAGATCAGCTAACTCAGAACAGAGTAGAAATTAATACTGAACTTTCCAGGTATGATCCAATGCCCCAACAGTTAACAATCAGTTGAAATCTTGCACCCTGTAGGGAATTTATGCAATCGGCCATTGGGACAGCTTTACTTAAATTTTCATAACCTTTTTTATTCTATTTCCTTTCACAGAACTTTATAACAAAACAGTTATCGACACTCCAATCTGCACTCGATGCAACTGCACATAATTATCTTGTTACTATGCAATATTTCTATTGCTGGTTTTTAGAAAAGATACCAGTACACCTCTAAATCTCGAAAAGAAACTGAAAAGACGCTGATTTATAAGTTACCTCAAATAAAACTGAAGTCATGAGACTCAAACGATACTAGAAATCTGGTCCAATTCTCTATAGAGAGCAGGTTCTATTTTTTTTACATGAGCTCATCAAAAGAAAGCAACGAGCTGATATGAAAAAGTCTCCAATTCCTATGGTATGAAATACAAAATCGGCAACTTACTGTTCCATGTGAGATTGTAAGATAACCATTTTTTACTGTACACTTCCTTTTCTGCCACACTTTCCTGATTCTGGAAAAAAATACATTAACATTAAAATGTGCACATATTGGGGAAGAAACTGGCCTTCTTTGCGCCTCCAGGGGGTGATAATGGGGCGCTAAAGGCTTACCGACCGGCCGCGGCGAAATTACAATGCCCGAGAACTTCCATGGTGGGTTAGCGCAGGCACTAAAACTTACCGCCTCGATCTCCTGTGCCCCGGAGATCGTGATGTCATCCGGTGTGCAGCGCCCTGTTATCGCCCTGGATGTAAAATACGCTTCCGCCCCCTGCAGCATCGCCGGGCGTCCACAACGGCAGCTACAGGAGGCGTTGTTACCTCTGCTGGCCACTTGGGGAGTGCTAATTAAAGGCAGTGGTGGTCAGGTAGGCCAAAATTTAATAAAGTCCCCAGTATACTATATTTTGATATTTTTCCAGCCCACGATTGATCAGCCCTGCACTCAGAGTACTTGGGGCTGCTATGCGTGTATCGCAGGTGCCGTCGATGACTATTCCCAGCCTTAGCTTTCAATGACCGCAGCATTAGCCCTTCGCTTTAAGGGCGGGAAGGAGCCTGCAAAACCAGCAGCGCTGCACGGAACATTGTGTAGCGCTCTGCCGCTACCGCCCCTCTTGCTCCCTTTAGCGCTGCAATGGAAGTGGTAGCACTTGATTTTGCGCTCCACTTCCCCCTTGGAGCACTAAACCGGAAGTTCCCGTCAGAATCAATTGCGTAGCTCCTGCAAAAGTTAGCGCCCTCCATACTTTTTGGGAATACAACTTATTTTGAATGGAGAATAATTTTGAACCGTTTGTGAACCTCTACATTTGAAATCATTAGGTTGTATCTCCAAAGTTGTTGGAATCTCCCCACTGCTGTTGGTTAGGCCAGAAATATTTGTTTTTCCTGGGAGGTTTGATGGACCGTTGCTTTAGCAAGTTGGATGCCCCTTTGGGAGGAGTTCCCAAGATGAACTTAGAGTGTTTTTCAAGCATTTCTTAAAAGTGGCTCAACATTTTAGAAAAAAAATCTTTTAACTTACCCATCACTTTTTTTATACAGAGACCCACATTTTTCTGTTCCATGTTCTTTGTTCCCCTGAGGCTGATGTAAGCTGTACATTGTGCTCTGGCGAACCTGCGAATCCTAAACAGAGTAATAATTTTATTACTCCTCAGTACACAATTTAAATAAGCTATCTTAATGGAAGACAAGAAGGGATGGTGAAGAGTTATACCTAAAATGCTAACTCTGTTCTCTCCACTGATGCTGACTGATCTGCTGCATGTTTCCAGCATTTTTTGTTTTTGTTATAAGGCAGGACGGTACTCCATTAACTACCAGTACCTAATTAATGCCACATCACTTTCTTTCTTTCTAATTCAAAATTAGTTAAACGTTTATAACTCAGTGAAGAACCACTTGGGGTATTTTATGCAGTTTGTATTTATTGTATCTACTCCAAAATGGGCTAGTGCAAGTTGGAGCGCATCATAGGAGCGTACTTTCAACATAGGTAAAATTGAGTTATCACATGCAGTTCCACATAAATATTGGACAAACTGCAAAAAAGTGATTCTACATACTCATGATCTTCAGCTGAGATAAAAGATACAAGTCTTATGGAGCTGTTTATAGCATGAGAAAGAACTACCATGATGTAGGTCTTGCATATTTCAACATTTTTATTTCCTTCCCCTTAAAGAGGACTAGGCAAGATAATACAATGTTAAGAAAAAACTGGCTAGCCCATTGCAAGTTTTGATGCAGAGTGCATCCCAAAGCATCTGGTCTTCAACAATGTGATGCTTCCAAACCAGCACTGTAGTAGGAAGCTTACTTTGATAACCTATCCAACCGTTGTTTATTGCAATTAAGACACTAAGTATGCCACCATTAGTCAGCTGCAAATCACAAAAGTGGCTTTGATTTACTATCAAAATTTCAGACAAGCATACAATTAAGACTTGCTGATTTTGGATCGACATTTTATTTGCTTGTGGAAAAGAACCTGGACTCAAAAGATGAAAAGCACCAGCTTCATTTATAACAAAAAGTCCCGAAGATTAAAAACTAGATTTAACTATTGCAAGTAGGTGGGTCTGCAATTACAGTAACTAGCAAATGATGCCTGGCTATTTGCGGGGTATTATCACGTGTGCACCAACAAACATACAAGTTTAAAAATTACAGAGCAAAGTAATATAACAGTAATAAAATCCAAGGTCTAACACAGTAATATTTTGCTTTCTTTTTAATCGCAGAATACAGATAACTCAAGCATAAAATATGTCTATATTAAGACAGCATGATCAAATAAGGCTTAAATACAAGAAATATCCTCTGACCAAAATTAAATGGCAAACTATCAACAGGCAATATTTAACAACCAATCAGACAAAACACAAGAACAACTTACTCTCCTAGACTTTGATCACAAAGGGTGAATGCATTTTGGAAGGAAACAAAATATATCCTTTAGTTACAAGAAATTTAACAAAATCACATTAAGAATAGGTATAATACATTGTCTACCAAGTTTACTAAAGACTGGATGAAAGTTATACTGTATTCTTATTATCTAATCAACCACTTCCACAAATAAATAGATCATAATCTACAGAGTATTTCAAACATCACAGGCCTCAGAAATTCTCCACACATCATTTCTGGAGAATGATCTAGTTCCCTGCAAATTAAAGCCCCTTGAGAATATATTTTACATTAAAGCATCAATTTTAAAACATTCGCAGTTCTTCTTTTCCTTTTTCATAATCTTAAAAAAAAATCTAGTTGCCAAACATCAATAACTATGATGGCACAGAAAAATGTTAATTCAATCCCTTCTAGTTGGCTCTGTTTAAAATATAGATTTACTGATAACAATATTTTCTTTTGCCAAACTGGTCTATATGGGTTTTTTAATGTTAACAATGTAGCTTAATTTCTTAAATCTTATTTAATCTTGAGGGTTAGTTCTATATTTAAGTGGATTTGAGCCAACATAGGAATGAGAGTAGCCCTCTCGGCCTCTAGAGCCTGTTCTGTCATTCAATTAGATCATGGTTGATTTGTACCTCAACCACATTTACCCACCTTAGCTCCATATCCCCCAATACCCTTACCTAACAAAAATATATCAACCTCAGTCTTGAACATTTCTATTGACCCAGCATCAACAGCATTTTGTGGGAGATCCAGATTTCCACTATCCTATGTGTGAAAAAGTGCTGACCAATTTCACTCCTAAATGGCCTACTGCTAATTTTAAGAACATAGGGAAACCAAGTAAAAATTAACAAAAATGTTATTACACAATGCATTTCCAGAGTTATAGATGGTGAATTGGTAGCCATCTAGAAGTGTAAAGTTGACGAACATGCGCTTTAGACACAGATATCAGTTAATTCAAGTCTGGTTAACCTAGTAACCACATCTGGAAATTGCCGTTTATAGCTTAACCCTCAGGCAATCAAAGGAGGAAAGAGAAGAGGTGGAGAGACTTAGAGAGGGAATTCCAAAGCTTAGAACCTAGGCAGCTGAAGGCACGGCCGCCAATGGTGGAGCAATTAAAATCAGGGATGATCAAAAGGACACAATAGGCCGATTGCAGAGATCTGGGGGGAATTATAGGGCTGGGGGAGATTACAGAGATAAGATGGGGCGAGGCCATGGAGGAATTTGCTTAACTGGGAGCCAATGGAGGTCAGCAAACACAGGGGAGCGGAACTTGGTGTGAGTTAGGACATGGGCGGCAGAGTTTTAGATGAACTCAAGTTTATTAGGATATAGATATATAAACATCAGGAATAGCTTCATTATTGTTTTTTCTTTATACTACTAAAACACATTACATTAATTTCTATGTAAAATTGTGTCAAGACATTTCTGTGCTTGCATTTCAGCAGTTTTTCCCCATCCACATTTATTTTAATCTTTGTAACGAATATATTTCTATTCTACGTTTTCCAACATTCCTTCCCCCCTCTATTTTTCTGCCAGATTTCTTCCCTCCTTCTCACCTGAAACCTGGGTATGGCTCTACATGTGCCAATCACCCTACATTAATCATCCAAATGAGCATTCTTCATGTGTAAACTTAGACAGAAGGGGCCTAGGTATTCCAAGCGTAACAACAACAGTAATCTATTCATTTTCAATTGGTTACCGTCTGCGTTACAATTGGAAAATCTAGCCTAAAGTTTTAGCAAGCTATTGCATGAATGATTCAATGTCACACAATTATTTCTTTTCAGATCAAAGGACAATATTGCCTATATTTTTCATCACAGTGTCTGGGTCACACTCTAATTGTACCCAATGTGATCCCAGGTCTCTGAACAAGATCACAGTTGCAAACCATTTCTGTGCTTTGGCATGTGGTGCTCCAACTTGCCTCCTGCTTCACCAGTGCCCAGAATTTGCGGTCCTGATTACAGCGAACTGGCAGCGTTCAGCGTCATTTCGCTTTTGAAACTGACTGCAACTTCAGGATTTAGCGCAGGTGCAGCCTAATGCGGAAATCCTGAAGTTGCAGTCTGCCATTCACTGCTCCTCCACAGGCTGCGCTGTGTGCCCCCCTCCTCCTCCAACTGAGCCGGCAATCAGTGAAATCTCTCAAATCATGGAAACTGACGAAACTTCAGCTCTTCCGCAGCAATTACGCTGTTAAATACCCCATTAAAAGTTCAGAGTGATTATTTGCACGGCGTTTTTGATTCCCTTTGCGTATGCGCACTCGATCCGGTCGCACATGCGCAATCCAATATATGAGGAAGCCGGAAGTAGGGCCGAACCATGTTGCCGAGCCTGAAGCTGCTGTCATTGCCGCCTGCCTTGTCTGCTACTCAAGCCTGAGCCTTCTACTCAGGCTTTTGGGTTATCTTTCAAAAATCAACGACTATACTAAAGGAGCCTCCAGGACTTTTGCCTAGAATATTGTAGTGATTATCTGCCCGAATATTTTCGCGGCCTTCTGAGAGTGAGGAAATCGGAGGTGGGAGAGAGAGGGGGGGCGAGATAGAGTGGGGCAGGGAGACTGGGGGAGAGAGGGGCAGAAAGAGAGAAAGAGACGGGGGAGAGAGGGGCAGAGAGAGCGTGTCTGGGGGAGAGACGGGCAGAGAGAAAAAGACTGGGGGAGAGAGGGGCAGAGAGAGAGAGAGAGACGGGGGAGAGAGTGGCAGAGAGAGAGACGGGGAGAGGAAGAGAGAGATTGGGGGAGGCAGGGGGGGAGAAAGAGAGAGCCGACGAGGGAGAGAGCGCGCGGAAGGTCAGGAACTTGGGCGGGAGTAGGAGGTCAGGAACTTGGGCGGGGGGTGTGAGGAAGTCAGGAACTTGGCGGGGGGGGGAAAAGGGGGAGCAGAGGAGGTCAGGAACTTGGGCGGGGAGAGGGAGGAGGTCGGGAATTTAGAAACAGGAGTAGGCCATTCAGTCCCTCGAGCCTGTTCCACCATTCAATGAGATTGGCCCATAGCCCTTAACACCTTTGGTTAACAAAATGCTATCAATCTCAGATTTAAAATTAACAATTCATCTAGTATCAATTGCCGTTTGAGGAAGAGAGTTCCAAACTTCTGCCACCCTTTGCGTGTAGAAGTGTTCACTAATTTCACTCCTGAAAGGTCTGGCTCTAATTTTTAGACTATGCCCCCAGTCCTAGAATCCCCAATTGCGGAAATAGTTTCTCTCTATCTACCCTATCTGTTCCCCTTAATATCCTGAAAATTTGGATTAGATCACCCCTTAACCGTCTAAATTCAAGGGAATACAACCCTAATTTGTGTAATCTCTCCTTGTAACTTAACCCTTGAAATCCAGGTATCATTCTGGTAAACCTACGCTGCACTCCCTCCAAGGCCAATATATCATTGAAGTCGTTAATAAATATTGTGAATACAGGAAACTTTGGTTTATCCGGAGGTTAACTGTCCGGAATGCTCGAGCCACCGGCAAAATTCAGGAGTCGGTTCAGTAAGTTTTTTTTCTTTTCGTTGCTTTTTTCTCACTAGTCAGGCTCTGCAAGGTCTAGCTAAAGCTGTTGCTTAGCTACAGAGACGCTTGCAAGCTACGGCCGACTATTTAGAAGCTGTGGGTTTGTTGCTAGATACGGAGCTCAAAAGCTTCCGTATGTTTTAACATTTGCGCTGGTTTGTCCGGCAGTTTTGATGGGACGGCAACAGCTCGGTCCCGTCAGTGCCGGATATCACAAAGTTTCCTGTAGTTGAGGCCCCAACACAGATCCATGTGGGACACCACTAGTCACCTCCTGCCAATTTGAGTACCTACCCATTATCCCTACTCTCGGTCTCCTGCCGCTCAGCCAATTTCCTAACCAGGTCAATAATTTGCCCTCAGCTCCGTGGGCTTCTACCTTAGGTAACAGTCTCTTGTGTGGGACTTTATCAAATGCCTTCTGGAAATCCATATAAACAACATCCATAGGCATTCTCCTGTCCACTACTTTAGTCACCTCTTCAAAAAATTCAATCGGATTTGTCAGATATGACCTACCTTTCACAAATCCATGCTGGCTCTCTCTGATCAACTGAAAATTTTCAAAATGTTCAGTCACCCCATCATTAATTATAGATGCTAGCAATTTCCCCACAAGGTTAACTGGTCTATAATTCCATGGTTTCCCTCTCTCGCCATTCTTAAAAAGCAGTGTGACATGAATCTAGAGAACTTTGGAAGATTATAGTTAGGGCATCTGCAATGTGCTCACCTACTTCCTTTAAAACCCTGGGATGGAAATTATCTGGCCCTGGGGATTTGTCACTCTTTAGTGCCATTATTTTCTTTATTACTGTTATTTTACCTACATTAATTTTATTGAGTCCCTGTCTCCGATTCAATATTTGTTTCTTTGGGATTTCTGGCATGCTATCCTCTTCTACTGTAAATACTGATGCAAAGTAATTATTCAACATACAATAGCAAAATACTGCGGATGCTGGAAATCTGAAACAACAACAGAAAATGCTGGAAATACCCAGCAGGCCAGGCAGCATCCGTGGAGAGACCTTGAAGGGTCCCAGACCTGAAACGTTAACTCTGTTTCTCTCTCCACGGATGCTGCCTGGCCTGCTGAGTATTTCCAGCATTTTCTGTTGTTATTTTTAATTATTCAACATGTCCACCATTTCCCCATTGTCTTTGACAATATCATCACTTTCAGTTTTTAAGGGGCTAACATTGCTCCTGACCACCCTCTTTTTCCTAAAGTAACTATAAAAATTCTTTGTATTGATTTTGATATCCCTTGCAAGTTTCTTTTCATACTCCCTTTTTATAGCTCTTACTATCTGTTTTGTGACCCTTTGCTGTTCTTTGTATCTTTCCCTATTGCCAGGATCTGTTCTATTTTTTGTATTTTTGTATGCCCATTCCTTCAGTTTTATGCTGTCCCTTACCTCTTTAGTTGTCCATGGCTTTTTTTTTTTGCTAAGTAGAGCTCTTGCCCCTCAGGGGTATAAACTGGTTCTATATCATGTTAAATTCTTTTTTAAACATCTCCCACTGATCTTCTGTCATTTTACCCATTAACAGATTTGCCCAGTTTACTGTGGACAGTCTCTGCCTCATCCGGTTGAAGTCGGCCTTACCTAAATCTAGAATCTTAGTAGCTGTTTGGTGTTTCTCCCTTTCAAACGCTACTTTGAACTCGATGTTATGATCGTTATTAGATAAATGTTCACGCAGTTAGGCTGTTAACTAAATCTGGCTCATTACTCATTACTAAATCTAATAGGGCTTGCCCTCTTATTGCCTCTAGGACATATTGTTGTAGAAAATTATCCCGGACACACTCAAGAAATTCACTACCTTTCCGACAGGTGCTAGTCTGCTTATCCCAATCTATATGAAAGTTAAAATCCCCCATTAAAACCACTCTACATGCTTGTCTAATCTCTGCATTTATACAATCTCGTACTGCAGAGCTGCTACCAGGGGGACTATATACAACTCCCACTACAGTCTTAGATCCTTTCCTATTTCTTAATTCAACCCATAAGGTCTCCACTGGCTGCATACCTCTCTTTAAATCCTCTCTTATCATTGAAGTTATTTCATCCCTAATCACGAAGACTACTCCTCCCTCTCTGCCATTTTCCCTATCTGTCCTGTAAACCTGATATATTTAGTTCCCAGTCCTGTCTGTCCTGCAGCCATGTCTCAATAATGACTACCATGTCATACCCTCCAATTTGAATTTGTGCGTGCAGTTCATTCAATTTATTCCTTATATTCCGTGCGTTTGTATAAACTTGGGCGGTGGGGGCAGGAACTTGTTTGGAGGGGTGGGAGAAGGTCTTAACCCACGAGGGTGAGCCCTGTCTGTTCCAAGTGAGCTCTGTTCTGTCTGGAGTAGGCAGTCAGAATGGCTCGAATTACACTTTGCAAAGTTACTGATTACGTAGGCGGGGAGATCTAATTACACATTCCAGAGAAATTGCTGGGTGTGTCTTGTCCTCCAAGGGGACTAATCAGCAATCAGGACTTGTTATCCAAGGGGACCAATCAGAGCTTTAGGTGTTGCAAATAAACACATCCTTATAAGTTAGACCCTTTTGGATTAGGTGTAACTGGGGTTTTAACAGCACATTGATAGCTAAATAAAGGTTATGGCCCTGAAAAACTATTTAATTTTGTGCAGCATCAAATTTAACCATTTTAATAAAAATTAAAATTGCGAAACTTTAAAAAATGTAATATATTAAAAAAAGTTTGATCACCTTTATTTCAGGTTTGCATTTTCCCCATGTGAGAGCCCCATCTTTGTTTTGCTCTAACATTTTTAAAAAGTTAGACTTTTAAGAGCTTACCCATTTCCTGTCTGAGAATTCTGCATTTTGATTGGCTGCTTAGATAGCTTGTTGACTTCACAGCAGCTTGCACTATGGGATTCCCAATATGCTACATTGATTTGAATTACTTGCCGGAAAACCCAAACTTCTTGACACAGAGATCGTGAGATCTTTGTGTGAAGCTTACTTTGGGGCCAGCGGATTTTTTTAAATTCACTCCTGGCAAGTGGGCGTCACTGGCAAGGCCAGAATTTATTGCCCATCCCTAATTGCCCTCGAGAAGGTGGTGGTGAGCCGCCTTCTTGAACTGCTGCAGTCCGCATGTTGAAGGTACTCCCATAGTGCTGTTAGGGAGGGAGTTCCAGGATTCTGACCCAGTGACGATGAAGGAACGGCGATATATTTCCAAGTCAGGATGGTGTGTGACTTGGAGGGGAACGTGGAGTTGATGGTGTTCCCATGCGCCTGCCTCCCTTGGCCTTCTAGGTGGTAGAGGTCGTGGATTTGGGAGGTGCTATTGAAGAAGCCTTGGCAAGTTGCTGCAGTGCATCTTGTAGATGGTAAATGCTGCCGACACTGTGTGCCGGTGGTAGAGGGAGTGAATGTTTAAGGTAGTGGATGGGGTGCCAATCAAGCGGGCTGCTTTGTACTAGATGGTGTCGAGCTTCTACAGTGTTGTTGGAGCTGCACTCATCCAGGCAAGTGGAGAGTATTCCATCACACTCCTGACTTGTGCCTTCTAGATGGTTGAAAGGCTTTGGGGAGTCAGGAGGTGAGACACTCGCCGCAGAATACCCAGCCTCTGACCTGCACTTGTCGCCACAGTATTTATGTGGCTGGTCCAGTTAAGTTTCTGGTTAATGGTGACCCTCAGGATGTTGATGGTGGGCGATTTAGCAAAAGCAATGCTGTTGAATGTCATTGGGCAGTGGTTAGACTCTCCTTTGTTGGAGACAGTTATTGCCTGACACTTGTGTGGCACGAATTTTACTTGCCACTCATCAGCCCAAGCCTGAATGTCATCAAGGTCTTGCAACATGCGGCCATGAAGTGCTTCATTATCTGATGAGTTGCGATTAAACTGAACACTGTGCAATCATCAGTGAATATCATCACTTCTGACCTTATGATGGAGGGAAGGTCAATGATGAAGCAGCTGAAGTTGGTTGGACCTAGGACACTGCCCTGAGGAACTCCTGCAGCAATGTCCTGGAACTGAGATGATTGGCCTCCAACAACCATAATCACCTTCCTTTGTGCTAGGTGTGACTCCAGCCAGGAGAGTTTTCCCCAATTCCCAGTGACTTCAATTTTACTAGGGCTCCTTGACGCCACACACAGTCAAATGGTGCCTTAATGTCAAGGGCAGTCACTCTCACCTCACCTCTGGAATTCAGCTCTTCTGTCCATGTTTGGACCAAGGCTGTAATGAGGTCTGAAGCCGAGTGGTCCTGGCGGAACCCAAACTGAGCATCGGTGAGCAAGTTATTGGTGAGCAAGTGCTGCTTGATAGCACTGTTGACGACACCTTCCATCACTGTGCTGATGGTTAGGTGTAGACTAATGGAACGGTAATTGACCGGATTGGAGGAGGGAGGTAGATGCTAATCAGCAGGAGGTTTCCTTGTCCTGTTTGACCTGAGCCACGAGACTTCATGGGGTCCAGAGTCAATGTTGTGTACACCCAGGGCCACTCCTCCTGACTGTATACCACTGTGCCACCACATCTGGTGGGTCTGACCCGCCGGTGGGACAGGACATACCCAGGAATGGTGATGGGAGGAGGCTGGAACATTGGCTGAAAGTCATACTCACAGAATCATACCTATGTCAGGCTGTTGCTTGATTAGTCTGTGGGACAGCTCTCTCACTTTTAGCGCATGTCCCCAGATGTTAGTGAAGAGGACTTTGCAGGGTCGACTGGGCTGGGTGTGCCTTTGTCGTGTCCAAAGCCGGTGCCTAGGTCGATGCCGGGTGGTCCATCCGGTTTTATGCTTATTATTGTTTTTCGTAGCGGTTGTGAACAACTGAGTGGCTTGCTAGGCCATGTCAGAGGGCAGTTAAGGGTCAACCGCATTGCTGTGGGTCTGGAGTCACATATAGGCCAGACCAGTTAAGGACAGCAGATTTCCTTCTCTAAAAAGACATTAGTGAACTGTGGTAAACCACTGTTATACCTGTCTGTATGTGTATGTGTATTCCACTAGGTACAGGTCTGGACATGCCTCGGCTGACTCCTCCCACTATTCCAGGTATATAAGTGACTACCTCCCAGTCCCTTAGTATTCTGGACGGGTCGACCACTCGAGACAAGACCTTCATTCTTTAGTTAATAAAAGCCTGATTGTTACTCGCTCAACCTCAGTCTTTTGAGTAATTGATGGCGCATCAATTTTATTAACTAAATTTTTTATAATGGAGAAGATCCTCACACCAGCATGCCTGGACCTGGACAGTCGGGAAGCGGACGCTTCCACCAAGTTTGCTCACTGGCTCACGTGCTTCGAGACATTCCTGACTGTCTCCACTGCGGTCGAAACGGATGCGGACAAACTGTCTGTCCTGTTCTCCAAGGTGAACCACCGAGTGTACTCAGTCATCCGGGACGCGACCTCGTACACAGCCGCCCTCCAGCTCCTCAAGACCCAGTACACGCGCCCTGTGAACGAAGTATATGCTAGGCACCTTCTGGGGAGTCGCAAGCAACAACCTGGGGAATCGACTGAGGAATACCTCCAAGCACTGTCCGTGCTTGGCCGGGCCTGTGGGTGTAAGGCGGTAACGCCCACTAAGTACACGGAGGAACTGATCCGGGATGCCTTCGTAGCGGGCCACAGGTCCAACTACACCCGACAGCGACTGCTGGAGCAGAGTGACCTCACCCTCGACAAAGCCTCCGACATCGCACTAACGCTGGACGCAGCCTTCCGGGGCATGGATGCCTACTCCTCTGCACCGTGGACGCCGCGGGGAACGACAACCTGGGACACGGTAGGACAGCCCCATAGCACCGTGCCACCCCAGCCACAGCCCAGCAACGGCCCAACTACCGCAGCAGTGTCCCAAAGCCAGACAGCAGTATCCCAAGGCCAGAAATGCTACTTCTGTGGCCAGGCCAAACACCCCAGAGCGCGCTGCCCGGCGAAGAATGCGACCTGCTCGGGCTGCGGGAAAAAGGGACACTACGCCAGCGTCTGCAAGGCCAAAGCCACCCCGAACGCCAGCAGCGCCGCGTGTGGGCCGTGCGAGCCGCCATCTTGGGCAACCCCAGCCATGTGCGAACCACCGCAGCAGCAGCCATCTTGGACGACTCCAGCCACATGGGAATCATGGACACCGCCATCTTGGACACCAGCCGGGACGCAGCAGACCGCCAACCCCCCCCCATCTGATACTCGCAGCAACACACCGACCCCTACGCTGGCCTCTGTGACGCTGGACCAAACGAGACCGCACCAGCTAGCTCGGTCCAAAATGGACGTTAAGGTAAACGGCCATGCAATAAACTGCCTTTTTGACTCCGGGAGCAGAGAGAGCTTCATCCACCCCGACACGGTGCGGCGTTGCTCTCTCCCAGTCCTGCCTGCGCACCAGCGGATTTCTATGGCCTCCGAGTCCCAGTCAGCGGACATTGGCGGCTACTGCGTGGTGACACTAGTAGTAGACGGGACTGTGTTCAATAATTTTAAACTCCTGGTCCTGCCCGACCTCTGCGCTGCCGTTCTACTGGGGTTGGATTTCCAGTGCCACCTCAAAAGCGTTACGATGGCGTACGGTGGCCCCCTCCCCCCACTCACAGTCCGCAGCCAGCAGCCTCCAAATTGCCCGCCGCGCACCAGGTGCAACCTCTCCACACTCAGAGTCCCACCCCCCCCACTGTTTGCTAACCTCACCCCCGACTGTAAGCCCATCGCCACAAAGAGCAGGCGATACAGTGCCGGGGACAGGGTTTTCATCAAAACCGAAGTGGAACGGCTCCTGAAGGAGGGGATTATTGAGGGCAGCTCCAGCCCCTGGCGAGCCCAGGTTGTGGTCGTTAAGACCGGCGAGAAACAACGCCTGGTCATCGACTACAGCCAAACAATAAACCGCTACACCCTGCTGGACGCCTACAGTACCGCGTCTTTTCGACCATTGACCTGAAATCAGCGTACCACCAGCTCCCCATCAGCCCTGAAGACCGCCAGTATACTGCTTTTGAGGCAAACGGCCACCTCTATCACTTCCTTAGGGTTCCCTTCGGCGTTACCAACGGGGTCTCCGTCTTCCAAAGGGAGATGGACCGGATGGTCGATCAAAACGAGCTGCAGGCCACTTTCCCTTACCTAGATAATGTGACCATCTGCGGCCATGACTTGCAGGACCATGACGCAAACCTCGAGAAATTCCTCCGCACTGCCCAACTCCTGAACCTGACATATAACAAGGAGAAGTGCATATACCGCACAGACCGCCTCGCCATCCTTGGCTGTGTTGTAGAACACGGGGTCATCGGTCCCGACCCGGACGCGTCCCCTTATGGAACTCCCACTGCCTAAAAGCTCTGAAGAGGTGCCGAGGTTTTTTTTCCTACTACGCTCAGTGGGTCCCCTACTATGCAGACAAAGCTCGTCCGCTGATCAAGTCCACCTCTTTTCCCGTGACGGCAGAGGCCCGCTTAGCCTTCCACCGTATCAAGGAAGACATTGCCAAAGCCACCATGCACGCAGTGGACGAATCCATCCCCTTCCAGGTGGAAAGCGATGCGTCCGACTTCGCTCTGGCCGCCACCCTTAATCAGGCGGGGAGACCTGTGGCATTCTTCTCACGAACCCTCCAGGGCCCAGAGACCAGACACTCCGCGGTCGAGAAGGAGGCCCAGGCTATCGTGGAGGCTGTGCGTCATTGGAGGCACTACCTGGCCGGAAAACGATTTACCCTGCTCACTGACCAGCGTTCAGTTGCTTTTATGTTCAACAACAAGCAGAGGGGCAAAATCAAAAATGACAAGATCTTGAGGTGGAGAATCGAACTTTCCACCTACAATTACGAGATCTTGTACCGGCCTGGGAAGCTCAATGAACCCCCAGATGCCCTATCGCGTGGCACCTGCGCCAGCGCGCAGATCGATAGGCTGAGGGCCCTCCACAATGACCTCTGCCACCCGGGGGTCACCAGGTTCTTCCACTTCATCAAGGCCCGCAACCTGCCTTACTCCATCGAGGAGGTCAGGACCATGACCAAGAACTGCCAAGTCTGCGCTGAGTGCAAACCGCACTTTTATAGACCAGACAGAGCCCACCTGATAAAAGCCACTCGCCCTTTCGAACGCCCGAGCGTCGATTTCAAAGGGCCTCTCCCCTCCTCCGACCGCAATGTGTACTTCCTCAACATCATTGACGAGTACTCCCGGTTCCCGTTCGCTATCCCCTGCCCGGACATGACCAGTGCCACGGTCATTAAATCTCTGAACAGCCTCTTCACCCTGTTCGGTTTCCCCAGCTATATCCATAGCGACCGGGGCTCATCGTTTATGAGCGACGAACTCCGCCAGTACCTGCTCGCTAGGGGTATAGCCACAAGCAGGACCACCAGTTACAACCCCCGGGGGAACGGACAGGTGGAAAGAGAGAATGCAACTGTTTGGAAGGCCGCCCTACTAGCCTTAAAGTCTAGGGGCCTTCCGACCTCCCGCTGGCAGGAGGTGCTCCCCGATGCGCTCCACTCGATTCGGTCACTTCTCTGCACTGCCACCAATGCCACCCCTCACGAGAAAATGTTTGTCTTCCCAAGGAAGTCCACATCGGGGACATCGCTACCGCCATGGCTGACGTCCCCAGGGCCGGTACTACTGAGAAGACACGTGAGGGCCAATAAAACGGACCCCCTGGTCGAGAGGGTCGACCTCCTCCACGCCAACCCCCAGTACGCTTACATTGCGTACCCGGACGGGCGGGAGGACACAGTCTCCATACGAGACCTCGCACCCTCGGGGACCGCTGTAACCCACTACCCATTACCACCCCCCCCCCCCCCCACGACCCGATATCCAACCCCAGCAGCCGGCACGCCCATCCGGTTTTATGCTTATTATTGTTTTTCGTAGCGGTTGTGAACAACTGAGTGGCTTGCTAGGCCATGTCAGAGGGCAGTTAAGGGTCAACCGCATTGCTGTGGGTCTGGAGTCACATATAGGCCAGACCAGTTAAGGACAGCAGATTTCCTTCTCTAAAAAGACATTAGTGAACCAGATGGGTTTTTACGGCAATCTGGTAGCTTCGTGGTCACCATTACCAAAGAAACCATAAAAAAGTCAAATGGGATTCTGGTTTTAAAGCAATGAACACAAAAGCAAGAGGGTGATGATGAATTAGTTAGGCAGCAGTTGGACTTTTGGGCACCTCGCTATAGAAAGGAGATTGAAGCCATGGAAAAGTGGCAATGCAGTTACCTAATGATACCCGCGATGAAAGGACTGTATTCATCTGAGCAAAGAAGCACAAGGGTAACATAATATAGGTGTTCAAAATTCTGAAAATTTTTGAGAAATCAATAGCAACTTGTATTTATCTGGCAGTTTTAATGGAGTAAAACGTTCCAAGGCTCTTATCCTTGCATTTCATATAGTTAAAGACAATTTTCACTTTTTGTCAAATCTAACTAGGGGACATAAGCTCAATACAGGAAACTTTGGTTTATCCGGAGGTTAACTGTCCGGAATGCTTGAGCCACCGGCAAAAATCAGGAGCCGTTTCGTTAGGTTTTTTTTCTTTTCGTTGCTTTTTTTTCCCCACCAGTCAGGCTCTGCAAGGTCTCGCTGAAGCTGTTGCTAAGCTAGAGAGACGCTTGCAAGGTACGGCCGACTGTTTAGAAGCTGTTGCTAAGCAACAGGG
This sequence comes from Somniosus microcephalus, assembly GCF_052327205.1. Lineage (NCBI taxonomy): Eukaryota > Metazoa > Chordata > Chondrichthyes > Squaliformes > Somniosidae > Somniosus > Somniosus microcephalus. The sequence continues at coordinate 9,830,730 of NC_140995.1, forward strand.
TTTGTTGCCAGATACGGAGCTCAAAATCTCCGTATGTTTCAACATTAGCACTGGTTTGTCCGGCAGTTTTGATGGGACGGCAACAGCTCGGTCCCGTCGGTGCCGGATAGCACAAAGTTTCCTGTACTGGCCCAAGTACAGTATAAAGGGAGAGTATAAAATGTTGTTTTTCATGCAATAGACTATTAATATGTAGAAGAATATTACAAGTTACTGTACTATAAAGTTAAGTGAATAATGACCTTTAAGCACAGGGAAATGGGATTAAAACAGATAGGTCCAGTGGGGGTGCTAGTTGCGGAACAGATACAATGGGCCAACTGACTTCATCCTGTATCGAAAATTCTATGATTCTATCCAAAGGAACATGCCATTTTTAGCCACTATCACTTAATTTTAGAATTTTACTCACAAGCTACAAAAGCTCATGGCGCTGAAAACTTTTGCAAACTTAATAGGAAAAATAAGCAGCAAACAAATCAGCAGGGAAAAGTTAATCTCCAGCCAATGGCTCCAAGAAAAGCACTTTCAGTGCTGTAAAATGAAGTGGTTAATATATAATTAATGTTGTTAAAGGGAAAAACAATTTTCCTATTGAATTTTTCTCCCATGATGTTTTCTCACATTGTCAGAAGCAATCAAGATTGGACAAGTTCCTATGGTATTTCAGGAACGCCTGAATGAATCACTTGGTCTAAAACTTTTATAATATACTATATTGATCGGAAGCTGTGTAATGGTCATATTTTCATCAATAATCCAATATTAACTTTGTTAGAAATCAAGCCTTTTTGTAACTTGCAAAGTATATGTGTCCAACCCATAAAGAGGTACAAAAGATTGGAATTAAGGGTATATTTGAAGCAAATGCAGCATTTCGGTAATCACAAAATTCTTCAAAATAAAACAGAATTGTTACAATATTGTAGCTACAAAATTAATAATGTAATTGTACTCAAAAGATTTAATATCTAGTACAAGTCACTCATGCACATAAATATTTGACATCTTAATGCTTTAAAAGAATAAATGTTACTGTAATTAAACTTTGTTTTAAATTTTAACATTTGCTATAAAAGTATGACAGACTTGTTGTCTTGGATAAATATTTAGACAAGTTTATTCTCCGAACGTAAACTACAACAATGTGACTAATAGAATAAAAATGAAGAAGTTTGCTAATAGTACACAGACATGTACATGCACTGGGGTACACAATAAATTGCTCACCTCTTTTTGTTCTACCTGTAGCCCTGCTTTTAGTACATCTCGAAGCTGAACTAGCTGTTTTCTTTCCTCATCCTGCACTTGCTTAATCTGGAAATAAAATCTTTGTGGTCATATTTCACGTAGCAAAAATATTTCTTCCAGCCATAAGAAGCAGATTCATAAAAATTAGGAACATGACTGTTTTTCTCCATAATTATAGATCTACTAACAAAATCACATTCTCACAGTAATCATCAATGGGGTGATAATTACAAAGGAAAATTCACTCACTTTTTGTAAAAAGAATTTTTGGGGCCTGGGGTGTTCCTAACCTCATCCAGTCAAAAAGAAGCTGGTAGAGGGGGAAATGATTCAGAGCCCGAGTCATCCCCAGAGTGCCCAGCGCAGCAACATCTAACAAAATAGCTCAAAGTACAACAATTTTTCTTTGTCCTCCTTATCGCTCTTCATTTAATTATTTCGGCCATCACTTAATTGTTTTTAGTTTTTATCCCTGTTGACGCTTAGATTCTCATGAGCCTTTGAGCTAAATGCCAGAGTACCATTACTGGCGTTAATAAGTTTCATAATGGGATGAGTTTCAGGACCAAGTCATGAGATGTATTTGTGGCAAAAGGGAGGTGGGCTGCAGGAAGGGCAAGGTCCTGCCTACAAGGACTTGTCCAAATACTCTGGAGGGGTCGTGAGCCCAGCATCTTTGCCAAAGTCCCTCACATGAGGACCTAGATTAAGCAGTTGGTGATGAGTAAGCCTGGTACATGGCATTAGACTTGGTTATCTGTTCTGAATATGGGCTTTCAAAAGGCATTTGATAAAGTACCACATAATAGACTTGTTAGCAAAATTGAAACCGATGGGATTAAAGGGGCAGTGGCTGCATGAATAAGAAATTGGCTAAGGGACAGAAAGCAATGTAGTGGTGAATGGTTGATTTTCAGACTGGAGGGAAGTGTACAGTGGTGTCCCCCAGGTGTTAGTGTTGGGACCAATGCTCTATTTGATATATTATATATCTTATATATAAATGACCTGGACTTGGGTAAACAGGGCATAATTTCAAAGCTTGCTGATGACATGAAACTCGGAAATGTAGTAAACAGTGAGGAGGATAGCAACAGACTTCAGGAGGACATAGACAGACTAGTGAAATGGGCAGACACATGGCAGATGAAATTTAATGAAGAGAAGTGTGAAGTGATTCATTTTGGTAGGAGGAATGTGGAGAAGCAATATAAACTAAATGGTACAATTTTAAAGGGGGTGCAGGAACAGAGAGACCTGGGGGTTTACATACACAAGTCTTTGAAGGTGGCAGGACAAGTTGAGAAGACTGTTAAAAATACATACTGGATCCTTGGCTTTATAAGTAGAGGCACAGAGTACAAAAGCAAGGAAGTTGTGCTCAACTTTTATAAAACACTGGTTAAGCCCCAGCTGTAGTATTGGGGCAAATTCTAGGCACCACACTTTAGTACGGATGTCAAGGATTTGGAGAGGGTGTAGAGGAGTTTGACTGGAATGGTATCAGGGATGCAGGACTTCAGTTATGTGGAGAGACTAGAAAAACTGGGGTTGTTCTCCTTAAAGCAGAGACGGTTAAGGGGAGATTTAACAGAGGTGTTCAAAATCATCATGATTTTGATAGAGGAAATGAGAAACGGTTTCCAGTGGCAGACGGGTCGTTAACCAGAGGACACCGATTGAAGGTGATTGGCAAAAGAATGAGTGGCGACATCAGGAAACTTTTTTTTATACAGCGAGCTGTTGCGATCTGGAATACACTGCCTCAATGGGTGGTGGAAGCAGATTCAATGGTAATATTCCAAAGAGAATTGGATAAATACATGAACGGAAAAAAATTACAGGGCTATGGGAAAAGAGCTGGGGAGTGGGATTAATTGGATAGCTCTTCCAAAGAGCTGGAAAAGGTACGATGGGCTGAATGGCCTCCTTCTCTGCTGTATCATTCTATGATCATAAGAACATAAGAAATAGGAGCAGGAGTAGGCCATTTGGCCCTTCGAGCCTGCTCCGCCATTCAATAAGATCATAGCCGATCTTCTATCTCATCTCCACTTTCCTGAACTATCCCTTGATTCCCTTAATATTCAAAAATCTATCGATCTCTGTCTTGAATATACTCAATGACTGAGCCTCCACAGCTCTCTGGGGTAGAGAATTCCAAAGATTCACCACCTGCTGAGTGAAGAAATTTCTCATCTCAGTCCTAAATGGCCGACCCCTTATTCTGAGACCGTGACCCCTGGTTCTAGACTCCCCAGCCAGGGGAAACATCCTCCCTGCATCTACCCTGTCAAGCCCTGTAAGAATGTTGTATGTTTCAATGAGATCACCTCTCATTCTTCTAAACTCTAGAGAATATAGGTCCAGTCTACTCAATCTCTCATCATAGGACAATCCCCTCATCACAGGAACCAGTCTGGCGAACCTTTGTTGCACTCCCTCCCTCTGGCAAGTATATGCTTCTTTAGGTAAGGAGACCAAAACTGTACACAATACTCCAGGTGTGGTCTCACCAGGGCCCTATATAATTGCAGTAAGACATCTTTACTCTTATACTCAAATCCTCTTGTAATAAAGGCCAATGGACCATTTGCTTTCCTAATTGCTTGCTGTACCTGCATGTTAACTTTCAGTGATTTGTGTACAAGGACACCCAGCTCCCTCTAAACACTAACTTTTCCCAATCTCTCACCATTTAAAAAATACTCTGCTTTTCCTACCAAAGTGGATAACTTCACATTTCTCCACATTATATTCCATTTGCCATGTTCTTGCCCACTCACTTAGCCTGTCTATATTCCCTTGAAGCCTCCTTGCATCCTCCTCACAACTTACATTCCCACCCAGCTCTAAGTGTCTGGCACGATGCAAGCTGTCCTAAGCAACACCACCATGCTGAATGCAGGTGCTTGTCATATAGGGGATAAGGAAATTCTTGAGACTTGAGATGTGAGGTACTGTGACAGGTCCAGTAATTTAATAGCTAAACCAAGCAGATCTGCAGTACTCTAAGGCAGTGTTAATAACTGGCTTACTAGTGGAATCTGGAGGAGTGCACAGCCAATGGGGTCTCGGATCAGCTTCAGATAACCCTGCAAGACAACACCCCACTGGGTAGGGCAGTCCGAGCAGGGCAAACAATGGGAAGCAGCTCTGGTTATTTGCACAGTTTTAGTTGGTTAAACTCCAGAAGTACACCTGTGCACACACAGGAGTTCTTAAACCTAGGTTCTGTCCGTCTACACCATAACTCTCTAAACTTGAGTAAGTAGAATGTGCCCCTTGGGAAGAGACTGAATACTACTTAATGGGTCAGCAAAACACACAGTGAGTAGAGATTTCTCAGTAGTTTGATTCAGAGGGTATTAGATATTGTGATAGGTTGCCTTGAGCGTCAAGACACCTGGCTGACCAAAGAAAAAATCAAGACCCAATGTAGTCTGGATGGCCATACCCACCAAGAAGACACCAAGCATTCCAGCAGTCCTGGCTTACCTGGCAATGACTGTGGGGAAGTGTCTTCACAGGGCCTGTGTGAGCAGAGGGGCAAATGCAGAGCTGTGTCGTTAACTACAACAACACCTGCAGCTACCATGCAGCATAGGCTGCCACATTCAATCATAGTGATGGTCAGCTGTGGCTTACCTAATTGGAGGTATGCTAAAGTGCTAGCCTATGGGGATTTTGAGCTGTGGAGTAGCACAATAGACCACCGTCCAAATAATTACCTATTGCAACATTACCTCCATTTCAGCAGGCAAAGGGTTGGGTGCAGGACTGCTCTGTTACTTGCCTGAGATTCGAGCCTGCACCTTGGGAGTTTCTTATCCTTTCATTCTGGTTGCCACTTCTCAGTCTCCTTCCCCTTCAGCCTTGGAAAAGGCTACTGATGGGATGAGATGCCTTTTGAGGGTATCCAAAGGCTTTCAGCACTTTTTTAAATCCTTGTGATACTTCCTTTTAATTCTCCCCATTTCAAATTTCACTTACACACAACTTTCCACCTTTAGTATGCTCCCTGTACCCAACCAAATCCATACTTGAAGCTATGCTAATGAGCTGACCTGAGAGAATAAGGTGCAAACAATACAGTTGGATTTGAGTGTGGTTAAACCCCAACAAAAGCAGAAACTCCAGATTCGAATGTCACCGGGCTATTTAACATGGCTAAACCTGACCTTGCCCCGAAATTCACATACGTGCACTTTCCAGCGGCAGCTACTGCAGAATATTCACGTGTAGGCTTCTCCCTTCCCTCTAGCCCAATGCAATAAGGCCAATTATAAGACCAAAGTGTTGCCCTAGCTGAGGTCATCTGACTCAATAGAGACCAGAAATCAAATGAGACCCCCACATGGCAGCTGTCTTTCATTCTGCCAGCGCAATTCTCACTCCATCTAGAGCCATCCTTTGTTTCTTAACCTGTCCCATTACCATCTCCTCTTGCCTTGAATATCTCTTAATGTCTCTTTTCTTCTCCTGCCTTCCATCCTATCACAGACCTTCCCTTTTGTTCTTTCATCCCCTCCCCCATTTCCCAGCCCCTAAACTTGTTAAAATCTGTTCCCTTTCCTGCTTTTTTCCAGTTCTGATGAAAGGTCTTCGACCTGATACGTTAACTCTGTTTCTCTCTCCACGGATGCTGCCTGGCCTGCTGAGTATCTCCAGCATTTTCTGTTATTTTAGGAGAGACCTGTATGACTTGGTTTTACATACTTTAAGCCATCACAAGAGTAATTTGCATGTTTTCACAATATGCAGATAGTTTCAGTCACAGTAATAATTGCACTTACAGCATGCAAATCTGTAGCCAGCTTTTCCATGGAGGGTTTTAAACTTTCTACAGCCTTCAAGCCATCCTGAAAGAAACTGTTACTAAACAGTTAAACTGGAATACATCATACATCTTAAGCATAAATTATGCTCATATTAATGCCATAAACTGAGCAAACAATGCGACAGATTTTAAAAATAAATACTGCATAAATTCTATTAAAATTAAACATGTAATTAAAACAGTTATGAATTTTTCATAGAACAGGAATAAAAAATGCAAAAACTTACTTGCATTGTGCGTGAAAATATTTAATCAGGTTCTGGAGTAAATCAACACCTTTCTTAATCTTGATCTCATTGACTTTAAGCAAATACTGTAGGAAAACGTATATTTTAAAGCTGAAAAGTCAGAACGATTCAACATTGAACAAAAAAAAAGTGCAACAAAAAAATTCTTGAGAAAGGCATGCAACTGCAGGATCCGATATGATCTGTAAATTTACCTACACAATACATGAACTTTAAAATAAAGTCAACATGGGCTAACTATGCATTACAAATAATCACATAACTTTATGTTGTTTAATAAAATTGCTAAGAAAGAGATTAAGAATGTTGCGCATCAGTTGAATTTGTGTGTGTGTGGATTTAACAGCATCTATAAAAATACAATGAGTTGTGATGACAATGGGGCTGCTGCTCCACCAGACACACAAGAGACTGGGTGCCGGTAACTTTTACTTTTGAACCTGCCGAAGTATTTGGGGTCAGGGCAAAGTCTCAATTTAAATACCTACTGTAGCACCCATACCACTATGGGTACATCGTGAGCACTCCCAGGGATGAGGGAATGCATTAACAGCAGGCACCAATGGGCAGGGAAATTATTATTTTTATTTAAGATCAGCCCAATGACCCCTTTTATAAGTGAGCCAAGATACTGGGGGGTCCACATCAGTAGCCCCAGGTAGGTCCCATTGCACTGCTGTGCCAACCTATATGCCAGATTCATCACAGTGGCCAGGTTGTTCAGCGATAAAGAGGCCAAGGCTAAAGAAAATCACAGAATGCCCGCCCAAGGCCCCGTGGGAATTGCCAACAGGCAGAAATCAGAGTGAAGGCCAAGCATTCCCAAGTCCTGAAAGAAAGCAAGGAATGGAAAAGAAAAAGAAAAAACATCTTATTTATAGAACGCCTTTCACAACTTCCTGACATCCCAAAAGTGCTTTACACCCAAGGAGGTACTTTTGAAATATAGTCACTGTTATAATGTAGGAAAAGTAGCAGCCAATTTGTGCACAGCAAGATTCCACAAACAGCAATGTGATAATGACCAAATAATCACTTTTTAGTGATGATGGTTGAGGGATAAATATTGGCCAGGTCACTTGCTCTTCTTCAAAATAGTGTCAGGGGATCTTTTACGTCCACCTGAAGGAGCAGATGGGGCCTCAGTTTAACACCTTATCTAAAAGATGGCACCTCCAACAGTGTAGCATTCCCTCAGGACTACACTGAAGTGCCAGCCTAGATTGTGTCTCTGGAGTGGGATTTGAACCTCTGAGTCAGCCTTCTAACTCAAGAGGCAAGAGTGCTACCACTGAGCCATGGCTGACAGCTAAATTAGTGCTATTTGCCATCCTCCCAAACATAAGTGAAACTATAGATCATTGAATTGCTTCACCCAATCTACACTAAGGAGTAAGCAGTGACATTTTGATTTACATATTTCTGCTTGAGATGAAGCCCAATTACATAAACTACTTTGGACAAACTGTACATGACTACAATTTATGTTTAGGCTGCATACATCAATTTTACATTGAGGCATGCAACCAGATGCTGCATGCAAATAAGCTTCAATTAGTCTACAAGACTGTAATATAGTTTTTTTTTTTTAGATCAGCAACTTATTTTCCCCAAGTGTAATCTACTGACAGGCAATGACAAAAAAAACCCACAAGCAGCTACGTATTTTACAGCTGTGGTTGAACAAATAATTACATAATTATATATCCTGCACAAAACTAACAATTACTCAGAATTGATTTACCTCACACATCTGTAATTGAAAGAACCTCCGTTCTTTCTCCATTTCTTCGGCGATTTCTGCTCCACTTATTTCTGTACGGATCATACCATGTTGTTTGGCATGTTCTTTTTTCTCCTTTTCAATTTTAGTACTGCAAAAGAAACAAAGTATTGTATTGTAGTCATATCAAATATTAGATTACATTTTTCCAGTTTAACCTTCAACTCCCACCCATACATTATTTTGTCTTGTAAATCCTTACTGACTGCTTCAAAGGCAGACATATTAATGACCTCGACTTGAAATGTTGCTTCTAACATCTTGTGAATCTGAACCCCTAAATCCTTATGCTCTTCCACAGCTTTCACCCATTCAAATACACTTAATTACATTTTGGTTAAAAAAAAAGGTACCACCTCACATTTACTGACATTACCCTCCATCTGCCACAGTTTTACCCATTCCACTGTCTTATCAATATCCCCTTGCAGATTCCTTTAGCCCTCAAAATTATTTACTATGTCTCCTATTTTAATATCATCTGCAAATGTGAACAACATTCCTCTACTCCATATCCAAATGATTGATGTACACAGTTAATAAAAGCTGTCCCAGAACCGAGCCCCGTGGGACATTGTTACCCACTTCCAACTACGCTGAAAAACTGCCTTTAATTACTGCTCTGTTTCCTCTCTTCTAACTAGTTTTTAATCCAATTTGCTACGCTCCTCCCAATTCCATATCCCTTAATGTACTCAGTCTCCTGTGCGGTACCTTGTCAAAGGCTTTCAGAAAGTCCATGTACACCACATCCACTTCAATGCCCCCATCCACCATATATGTCACTTCCTCAAAGAACTGTACCATGTTAGGTTTGTCAAGCACAATATTCCTCCTTTCTGAAGTGTTGGCTGCTACTAATGATTTTCTATTGATCTAATATTTCCCCCTTCTGGGGGAAAAATTCGGTTGGTTAGCGCCTCCGGGGGAACTTAGCTCCAGAGCGCAGCAATTTTAACGTCACGGGCGAAATTGACCAGTCGTTTTGCGGCAGCGCTAAACACTACCCCTGCGCCCACAGATCTTGACATCAGCCAAGCGTGCAACGTCCCGGACCGGAAATTGAGTCGCACCTCCTGCCTTAGCACCTGCCGCTAGGAATGACAGGTAGAGGGAAACATTTTCAAGTCGGGAAGGGGCTGGGGGAGCACCTTAAAAGAGGTGTGTAACGCTCGATTTAGCACTCAAATCACCTCCAGTGGCGACAGAGGTGAATTTTGCAGTCGGAGGTGATAATTAGTGCCAGGTGCTAAACTTTGCGCCCGGCCGATATTAGCGCTCCAAAATGGGCGATACCCAATTTTTCCCCCTTAGTAATTAAATATCGCAAAATTTTCCCTACTACAGATGTTAAGCTAACTGGGCTGTAATTACCTGGGCTAGTTTGTCTCTCTGAGAAAATGGCTATTACATTGGTCACTCTTGTCCTCCGGCACACAGCTACTCTCAATAGAACCCTAAAATATAATTTATAGGGCCTAAGCTACTACTTTCCCATTTCTCTCAGGATGCATGGATATATCCATTCAGGTCCCAGCACTTTGTCCTCCTTTAGCTTAACACACTTTTTGAATACTTTCCTTTTATTTATTATAATAATAGCTCTCATCTCCCTTTTAACCAATTCAAGATTTACCTCCTACTCAATATCCTTCTCTTTTGTAAATACTGAAGCAAAGTAGTAGTTAAGTAGCCCTGCCAATTTCTGAGTATCCTCTACTAACTCACTATTTAACAATTCATTTTTTAAAGGTTACATTTATAAAGTACATAGCTTTTCTTTTTAATTTTTTTTTTTTTTTTAAGATTCTCTTCTCATTTTCCTGATCCCTTTTCTTAACTTTTCCCTTATTTTCTATTAACTCTGATTTTTATTATGCTTATAGACTCTATATGCCCTCTTCAATTTTAGTTTGTTTCTAATCTCTATTTGACCACAGCATTCTGAAACTTGAAGTAATCTTATTTTTAAATGCCATATATTTATTCTGCAACTTTTTAATGTCCCTTTCAAAAATTAAAGAAGAGAAACAAACAAGCTAGAAAATACAGGTGAGAATATCAATTAGACAGCAACAATTAATGGGAAAGAAAACAAGGAAAAAAGTAAATCCAGTATTCAGAAGGTAGGCATTCCTCAACATTTTACCAAAACTTATAGACAACCCTGCTGTTGAATGGCCAATTAGCTTAATCAGTGCAAGATCTTAAATGTCTGAGGACAGTGATTCAAAGACTTCTTTAAAGCAACTTGAAAGAGGGTCAGCAAATGACATTTGTGCACAGGGAAAATTCATTAACCAAAGTTACTCTGTGTTGCATCTGTCCCTGACTCATATCTACAAGGCCATCTTTAGATCAGCCAAAAGTTACACTGGCAAATAAGATTGCCCCGAATTAATATAGAAACTAATCAACTAATACAGAATGCAAAAATACATGCACCATGATCAGAGGACCAATGATTTGCAAATATGTAAAATTTAGAAAATATCTACTGAACTTGACAGAAATTTCTGAAGAGTAGGCTATCCAAAGTGCAAATCATTAATTGAATGGAGTTGGAACTTCTTTCCTGGCACCTGGAGGCACCAGTGGAAATCAGTGCCAATAGCAGGAGGAATGCAAGTGAAATGTGGTTCAGAATGAGGCCATATGGTGTAGGTAGCTCTCGCCTCAGAGTCAGAAGATTGTGGGTACAAATCCCACTCCAGAGGCTTGAGCACAAAAATCTAGGCTGACACTGCAGTGCGGTACTGAGGGAGTGCTGCACTGTTGGAGGTGCTGTCTTTTGGATGAGACATTAAACCGAGGCCCTGTCTGCTCTCTCAGCTGGACTTAAAAAAAAAAAAAATAATGTCATTTCACTATTTCAAAGAAGAGCAGGGTAGTTCTCCCGGGTGTCCTGCCCAATAATTATCCCTCAACCCATGCCACTAAAACATATTGGCCTAGAAATTGGGTATAGCCCCGCTTGGGGCGTTAGAATTGGCGCAGCGCAAGTTTATAGCCAGACGCAACTTATCGCCGCCTGGCGCGATATTGGGTTGCATCGCCCCTAAAGGTGATTGAGGCTCGAATTCAGGCGTTACACGGGACTCCTAAGGCACTAAACTTCCAGCGCAACCCAATCTCGGAGCGGACGGACGCAGCGCAGGTGCTCTCAATTACCGATGACCACGAGACTTCCAGGCGCCGGCCAGCTCTTAAAGGGGTGGGTCAGTCAGCTTCAGCATCCACACTCTGCGCCTTGCAGGCCTCAGAATCGGCGCAGACCCTTCTCTGGCGCTAAAATCATGGACCAGATGGAGAAGGTGAGACAGAGAGCAGAGCGCTTCACCAATGAGACTCTGGAGCAATTGGTGGCCGCAGTGGAGCGCCGGCGACATGTTCTCTACCCAGACAATGGCAGGAGGCCGAATCATAAGGACTACCGACGAGCTTGGAGGGATGTATGCCAGAGGGTCAACTCGAGCAGCATGGTGACCAGGAGCCCTGTCCAATGCAGAAAGAAATTCAACGACCTCGCTCGGGTCGTGAGGGTGGGTGTTGTTTCTGCAAACTTCTGCATCCCTTCATTTGCACCCGACTTTATGGCTACAGGGTGGCCTGTGCCCCATTGGCCATCTGCCAGCAAGCACCCATGGCCCTTTCTGGGCACACACATGCATATTTGACTCAAGGCGTCATGTAAGGGCTCTTGCACCATGGGGGGCATGAGATGATCACTCAGGGCATCAGGTAACATAACTTCCCCTCCTTTCCCCTGCAGTCCAAGCTGGCGAGGATTGGCAAAGACCAGCTTCGCACCGGTGGAGGACCTCCACAAGTGGTCACTCTCACGGATCTCGAGGAGAGAGTTCACCAGATTCTTGGAGGACGTCTGAGTGGTCCTGTAACCACTGCAGCTGCTGACCCCATTGTCGACAGCGATGGTAAGGTTCTCACCTTTTACAACTGTCTCCTTCCACTTGTTCCCCCCGCCAGCATGCTTGCTCACTGTGGACCCATGTCATAGCCTTGCCGCAATCTGGCATCCCTTGCTGTAAGCTGTCCTTTTGCTAAAGCCACTCTTCCACCTCCCTGCTTTCAGATGCTGCATCACCAGCTCGGGAGCCGGGCCCTCAAGCTGCCAGTGCCAGTGCCTCCAAAGGCTCATTGAGAAAAGTACTGTCCAACAGAAGGTCAGCAACTCTCTCCAGCAACGATCAGAATGGCCAGCCCAAATGGCTGCAGCTTTTATACTAGTGCTGTCCCCTTTAAATAGCGCTCCCAGAGTCTGAGAAGGGCTTGGGAACGCTCCATCCAACTGTCACTAATAGCGCCAGGCGGAAAGGTTGCGGGCGCTACCGAATATCCGGTCCGGGGCGCCAAAAAAGCGTTGCACACTGAAATGACATCATGATCTGCCTGCGCCTGCGCGCAAAGAGTTAGCGCCGGCGCTAAAAGGATACTCAATATGGGAGGTGGCGCTATATTCACTGCGCCCGCCCGAAAATTGGGTAACGCCCCAATTCTCGGGCTCTTTAGGCGCTAATCGCTGGCGCTACCAACCGAATTTCTAGGCCATTATCTCTTCATTTATCTATAATAGCGAAGATATCGCCTAAGGGCATCCTGAGGTAATGAAAGGTGTATATAAATGCAAGTTCTTCTTGTGGAAAGACTACCTAGCAAAATGAATGCATTAATAATAAAAATGCACCACTGTTATTCCTAGGTTAGTAACAATACTTAAAATAATCTTCTTGCAAAATAGGTACTTTAATAGAGTTCAGTAATTGTACACCATTCATGAAAATTCTTAATATTTTAAACTAGTTTAGAATAGCTGTACTCAAAATTGTACTTGATCCGAAATGTTTGTCTTTGTGCTTTAAACAAAAAGAGGAACCAAACGAGTGATGTAAATTCTGCACCATTCAGGGCTAAAGGCTTCACAGATAAAGTTTGTAAAAACAGCACTTTCTGGTATTATTTTTAGCATTTTTCTGACACAGCAGAATTAATGGACAGCCATCAAGATACATGAAATAGAAAATGTCTTATTTCACAAACAGAAAATGTTATAACTTCACTACATTAAAATGTTAAAAAAATAACATGTTAACATTTGTTTCTCACTCTTTACAGTGCTCATATGGATTACCACCCAATCTAGATAGGCCATCTGCTCTGGTGTCTCGGCAATGTCACTCATGAACAAATCGTTGAGGCTTCTTTCAAAATCACACTCCATTAAAAAAAACTGTTACTATATCATGTACAAGTCTTTCAGATCTATCTATATATAGTTTACATCCTCAATTATAGAAACATTATACTTTTTCATAAAAAGCAATACACCAAATGCTTCAATTCCTGTTGAACACCCATTTACAATGCTTATTACAGATCACAGAACAGTGCAGATATATAACTTACTACTGGAAAACATATATTCAAGACTTACACTTTTGTTTCATAGTCCTTCCAGGCTTTATCAAAAGGCTTCTTAAGATCCTACAGATGAAAGCAGTACAAAATATGACAAGGTTTTGTATCTATTTTCTTAAGCATATAATTTATATAACAGAACATATTTAGAAAAGACAGAGAGGGGAAAAAGGGGAGGTGGAGTAGCTGTACCTGTTAGGGATAACATAATGGCAGTAGAAAAAATGACGCAGCAATCAGCAAGACAGAAATATAATCCATGTGGTGGATAGAGATAAAAGATAATAAAGGATTAATCACACTAGTAGGGGTAGTCTACAGGCCATCTAATAGTGGAAGAGAAGTGGAGGAAGAAATATGCAAACAAATTAGGGAAATGAGTAAAAAAAGCATAGAAGAACAATCATGGGGGATTTCAACTACCCCAATATTAATTGGATAGAAGAGGTAGGTAAAGGGGATAAGGGAATGGAGTTCCTACAGTGTGTACAGGACACCTTTCTAACCCAATATGTAAAAAGCACAACAAGGGAGGATTTGTTATTGGACCTAGTAATGGGGAATGAACCAGAGCAGGCAAGAGAAATAAACGTAGGGGAACATCTAGGCAATAGTGACCATAATATAATACGCTTTAAAACAATAATTGCGAAGGACATAAGTATGACGAAGACCAGGATAACAGATTGGAGAAAAGCTGATTTTGAGGGGCTGAGAAATGAACTTGAGAAAATAAAATGGACAATAATATTGGCAAACAATGACATAGAACATCAATAGGAAACATTTAAAACGGTGTTCAACAGAGTGCAGGAAAAATATATTCCGTTTAAAAACCAGGAACAAGCTAAACACTAATGAGACATGATAGATGAATAAAGCCATAAGGGAAAAATTGAGGGCAAGGAAAGAGGCATACATTAAGTGCATGGACAGCAGGGGAGAACATGATAAGGGAGAATATGAAAAGATTAGGAAGGCAAAGAGGAACTATGAAATTAAATTATCAAGGAACATAAAACAAAATAGTAAAATATTTTACAGGCACATCAATGAAAAAAAAAGGAAGCTCGAGATGGGAATAAGGCCACTAAGGGATGGACAGGACAATACCACAGGCAATGATAGACAGATGGCAGAAATATTAAATAATTACTTTGCTTCAGTATTTACCAGGGAGATAGAACAAGTGGACATGACATTGGATCAAGAGATTAGTAATGAAATAACTGCATTTAAAGTAAGAGAGATATATTAAATAAACTAATCAAACTCAGAGGAAAAAAAACCCATGTCAGGATGGATTACAACCGTGCAATTTAAAAGAATGTAGGGAAAAGATATCAGAGGCATTACTACACATGGTTAATAATTCATTAGAAAAAGGTGTAGTGCCAGAGGACTGGCAGATAGCTGACATAATACTTATATTTAAGGGAGATAAAACATGTCCAGGGAACTATAGACCAGTCAGCTTAACATCGGCAGTAGAAAAAATAATGGAATCCCTATTAAAGGAGAAAATAGAAGAACATCTAGAAGCCAAAAATATAATAACGAATAGTCAGCATGGATTTCAAAAGGGAGTCTTGTTTGACCAACCTCATTGAATTTTTTGAAGAGGTAACAGAGAGAATAGACATGGATAATGCAGTAGATGTAATTTATCTAGATTTTCAAAAGGCTTTTGATAAGGTGCCACATAACAGACTAATGAACAAGGTCAGAGAATGCGGAGTTAGGGGACAAGTAGCAGAATCGATAGCTAGCTGGCTTCAAGACAGGAAGCAGAGTGGGAGTAAATGGTAGCTATTCACAGTGGCAGAAGGTGGGCAGTGATGTTCCACAAGGATCAGTGCTAGGACCACTGTTGTTCACAATTTATATTAACGATTTAGACTTTGGAATCAAAAACACAATTTCTAAATTTGCAGATTATACCAAATTGGGGGGGGGGGGATAGTTAATACTGAGGAGGACTGCAACAAATTACAGAAAGATATTAATAAACTTGCAGAATGGGCATAATTGGCAAATGAAATTCAACACAGATAAATGTGAGGTATTAAATTTTGGTAGGAAGAATAAGGAGGTCACTTATTACTTGGAGGGTGCGAGTCTGGGTGGGGTAGGGGAGCAAAGGGATCTCGGAGTACAAATACACAAATCACAAAGTAGCAACACAGGTTAACAAGGTCATAAAAAAAGCAAACCAGGCACTAGGATTTATTTCTAGAGGGATAGAATTGAAAAGTAGGGAAGTTATGCTAAACCCATGTCGAACCATATAATAAAAAGGATATAGAGGCATTGGAGAGGGTGAAGAGAAGATTTACAAGGATGATGCCAGAAATGCGAGGCTATACCTATCAGGAAAGGATGAACCGGCTGGGTCTCTTTTTGCTTGTAAAAAGGTTGAGGGGTGACTTAATAGCGGTCTTTAAAATTATGAAAGCTTTTGATAGAGTGGATACAGAGAGAATGTTTCCACTTGTGGGGAAGAGGATAACTAGAGGCCATCAATATAAGATAGTCAACAAGAAATCTAATAGGGAATTCAGAAGAAACTTCTTTACCCAGAGAGTGGTGAGAATGTGGAACTCGCTACCACAGGGAGTGGTTGAAGCGAATAGTATGGAAGCATTTAAGGGGAGGCTAGATAAACATAAGAGGGAGAAGGGAATAGAGGGTTATGTTGATAAGAGTTAGATGAGGAAAGACGGGAGGAGGCTCGTGTGAAGCATAAACGCCGGCATGGACTGGTTGGGCCGAATGGCCTGTTTCTGTGCTGTATATCCCATGTAATCCTACATAATTCAAACCTGGGACATTCAAGTTTGCTACCTTTATCCACTCGGCCAACCAACTATTGACAAAGCGTCTCATTCAATAAATCATGGAATCATAGAAATTTACGGCACAGAATGAGGCCACTCAGCCCACTGTGTCTGTGCCCCGCCGAAAAAGAGCTATCCAGCCTAATCCAGATTCCGCCCACTATGGGGCACAATGGACATGATCTTCACCGCACGTCAATTACAAGAGAAATGCAGGGAACAGCACCAACCGCTGTACATGGCCTTCTTTGATCTCACAAAGGCCTTCGACACTGTCAACCGTGAGGGATTATGGAGTGTCCTCCTCAAATTCGGCTGCCCTCAAAAGTTTGTCACCATCCTCCGCCTGCTTCACGACGACATGCAAGCCGTGATCCTGACCAACGGCTCCACCACAGACCCAATTCACGTACGCACTGGGGTCAAACAAGGCTGTGTCATCGCACCAACGCTCTTCTCGATCTTCCTTGCTGCAATGCTCCATCTCACCCTCAGTAAGCTCCCCACTGGAGTGGAGCTAATTTACAGAACAAACGGGAAACTGTTCAACCTCCGTCGCCTCCGGTCCAGATCCAAGGTCGTCCCATCGTCTGTCGTCGAATTACAGTATGCAGACTACGCTTGCGTCTGCGCTCACTTGGAGATCGAACTCCAAACCATCGTCAACACCTTCACTGAAGCGTACGAGAACATGGGCCTTACACTAAACATCTGTAAGACAAAGGTCCTCTTCCAACCTGCCCCCGCCACACAGTACTGCCCCCCGATTATCAAAATCCACAACAAGGCCTTGGACAACGTGGACCACTTTCCATACCTCGGGAGCCTACTGTCAACAAGGGCAGACGTCGACGACGAAGTCCAACACCGCCTTCAGTGTGCCAGTGCAGCCTTCGGAAGAGAGTGTTTGAAGACCAGGACCTCAAACCCGGCACTAAGCTCATGGTCTACAGAGCAGCAGTGATACCCGCCCTGCTGTATCCCCTCAGAGACATGGACCATGTACAGCAGGCACCTCAAAGCACTGGAGAGGTACCACCAACGCTGCCTCCGCAAGATCCTGCAAATACATTGGCAGGTTAGGCGCACCGACGTCAGTGTTCTCGCTCAGGCCAACATCACCAGCATCGAAGCTTTGACCACGCTCAATCAGCTCCGATGGACGGGTCACATTGTCCGCATGCCCGATACGCGACTCCCAAAACAAACGCTCTACTCGGAGCTCCGGCACGGCAAGAGAGCCCCAGGTGGGCAGAGGAAACGCTTCAAGGACACCCTCAAAGCCTCCTTGAAAAAGTGTAACATCCCCATCGACAACTGGGAATCCCTGGCCCAAGACCACACAAAGTGGAGGAGAAGCATCCGGGAAGGCGCCGAACACCTCGAGTCTCTTCGCCGGGAGCAAGCGGAAGCCAAGCGCAGGCAGCGCAAGTCAACCGAAGCATCCCACCCACCCGCCCCTTCAACCACCGTCTGCCCCACTTGTGAGAGACTGTGGGCCCAATTTTGTGCATTGTGTGGGAAATGGTCGGATTCCCCGAATGTGGGGTTCTGACACAAAAAAAAGTCAGCCAGCTGCACGCAATTTTCCCTCAAGTGGCCAATTAGTTTCCAGCGTGTGGACAGCCTTGCTAATTGTCCATTTCTAGTCAGAAAGCACCACAGTATGATGTTATTATTCGTGGTGCTTTCAAGGTCCACAGCAAGCATTGCTTCCTCTGTTGGCTTCCAAACGAACCATACAGGATGGCAGAGGAGCCTGCAGCAGTTGTGGCCAGTGCCAGACCCCGAGCTGCCTCCAAATTCGACGAAGCTTCACTGCAGGCATTATTGGATGGGGTTAGGGCCCACAGGGAGGTCCTCTTCCTGCCTGACCCAGGGAAGAGGCCTCCCACTGAGACCAAGGCTGCATGGATGCAGGTGTCAGCAGATGTCAACTCGAATGTGCATGTAACCTTGGCATCACATCTCGAACACCTTCCTCTGCTCCCCCACAGGACCATCCAGAGCCCCCGTTCCCACTGTGGAGGAGGAAGAGGCTGTGCAGACAGACTCCTCAGAGGAAGCTCCAACCGCTGAGGGCGCAGCATCAGCAGAAGTAAGCGCACCCAGCACCAGCGCAGACACTCACAACTGTGGGGGGACCTTCGGGACATAGTGTATTGTTGTCACCTGGTGTTTCACAGCTCACAAGTGAGCCTCAGCAGATTCTGGAGACAGGGACAGCAGTGGGGAGTCCTCGTCGGAGGGCGCAGGACTCTGCCAGCTCAGCTGCGCTGCATGCTGACCCTCTGCCTCTGGGTCCATCCGCAAGAGAAGAGGTGATGGATCTCCATGCACAGATGCAGGAGTCTCTGGCAGGTTTTGTCTCCAGGGTCGCTGCGAGTGTGGAGGAGTCCATAGCGGCCATGAGCAGAGCCTTTGTGGAGTCATTGGCGCATGAATGCATCACTATGGAAAGGTTGGCAACCTCCATGGAGGAGATAACTCGCCAGGGTACGGAAAACATGGCGAGTGCTCATAAGAGAATGACATCTCTTGAGGAGCGTTGGCCATCTATTGAACAGAGAAACCAGACCTTCATGGAAGTCCTTCTGAGTAGGACTGCCAGTGCAGATACGGGTCCCCATGGCCCCCTAAAGCGCAGCAAGGTGCTCTCAAGCCACTTCCAAGCGCTGGCCCCTTCTGGCCTGTGCAGCTTAAGGTGAGTGAGCAGCAGCCTGGTGCTCCTGGTGCTCATCCTGCTGTTCCTGGTTCTGCTGCTGCCGCCTCTGCTGCTGGAGATCCTCTAATGGCAATAAGGGAAGGAAAAAAAGGCGTCCCATGCTTCTCGTAGATGCCTCTGCTGAGGAAGCGCTGAGTGAGGGTGGCGAGAGGGGCTTCCCAGGAGATCAAACTGGAGAAGTGTGTGAGGCTCCAACCTTCCACAGCTGTGCCTAAGCCTTGAAGAAGTAGCCCCAAGCCTGCAACAACAAGGTCCTTCAACATACAAATGCTGTCCCTTTAAATCACAGCTTTCCCGAATGACCTGCAGCTGAGAGCAAGCAAGCCAGCAAGCTTCACGCCAGGTTTCATCAGCAGGGTTCCCCGCAGGCGTGTTTAGCGTGGGGAACCCCTGAAAATCGCAAGGGCACCCTAAAATGGCATTAAACATGCCAATAATTGCTGATTAGGGTCCCGACGGCCAGTCCTGCCAGTGGCAGGCAGGATTGAATCGGCTCGCGGAGAAACGGCGGTCCGAAAGTTGGACGGGGCGGGGAATCGGGGGGGGGGGGGGGGGGGGTCGCGACCCCCTATTTCGGCGATTTTCGGCCCCCGCCCGCCCGAAAAGCCACCCAACGGCTTGCAGAAAATCGGGGCCTGTAGGTCCCGCATTGGACTCATCTGTCACCTGCAAACTCATCCTTAATGTGGAAGCAAGTCATCCTCGGTTCCGAGGGACTGCCCAAGAAGAAGAATTTCTGAATGCTACGGCAAAAGGACCCAAAACGTAGAAATATTTTAACTGGGCAGTCAATATTTTCTAAATACAATTATCTCCACACACTTGGTACAACGCTAAAAAGAAGTCTGACAAGTTAATGCTGCTCTATTTCAAATAGAATTGCTCAGCAAAAATAAGGGCTAAGCACTTTTGTTCTTCTTGAGCCAGTATGCATACAGCATAATTCATTTTCCCAAATTGCTTTTCACTTATATGGGTAATTAGAGGTCAAAGTTGAAGTACAGTATCTTTAAGTCCAACTTTCAATTCTGAGTAAATTCAGAATACTGTACTGTAAGTTGGTTCAAGGAAATCCATCTTAGAGAAAGTTTCATGATTTGTCATATTACTACCATTTTAAACCGTGTACATTTAACTGTTTGCTCATGCAAATTTATGTACCATTTGACATGCACCACTGTGTAAATTCACATTTGCAGGTAAAATAAATACCCATGAATCACCAGTCCCATTGACAACAGACAATGGGCAGCTCCACTCAACCTACTAAGGGGATTAGAGTACTGAAAACCAAATTAAAATATCAAAAGCACAGTATAAACACTGCAAAAAAATCACTTTAAAAAAAAAAATGGTTACTTGTTAAATCAGTCAAATACATTTGCTATAATTTTTATTTTTCAGTAAGCAAAATATATTGATCGAACACTCAGTTGATTTTTTAGCAATTAATCAAATGGCATAAGACCGTCATAACAAAAAGAAAACCCAAGTGTCTTTGCTAATCTATTGGAGTCTGTATTCAAATGCTATCAAAATAATTAAATTATGGCCTTTCTAATGCTGTTAGTTTCATTTCTGTGCACAGTACAAAAAGTTGATTAGCAAATTAAATTTTCAATCCAGCAATTAGTTGTTTGTTTCTTTGTGGCAATTTTTTTTTGCTGTGAAATAAAGGGTTGCATAACAGATCAAAGGGCACAACATTAGGTTCCCTCACAAATATACAGCTTTCATTTTAGTCCCCACCTCAAAGCCCCCCCACCCACCACTTTCTCAATGCTCAGAAAACCGAGAGTAGGAATAAACGGGTCACTTTCAGGTTGGCAGGCTGTAACTAGTGGGGTACCGCAAGGATCAGTGCTTGGACCTCAGCTATTCACAATCTACATCAATGATTTGAATGAGGGGACCAAATGTAATATATCCAAGTTTGCTGATGAGACAAAGCTAGGTGGGGATGTAAGTTGTGAGGAGGATGCAAGGTGGGTTCAAGGGGATAAAGACAGGCTAAGTGAGTGGGCGAGAACATGGCAAATGGAATATAATGTGAAGAAATGTGAAGTTATCCACTTTGGTACAAAAATAGAAAAGCAGAGTATTTTTTAAATGGTGAGAGATTGGGAAATGTTGGTGTTCAGAGGGACCTGGGTGTCTTTCCTGTACGAGGACACCCAAATCTCTCTGAACACCAACATTTAATAGTTTCTCACCGTTTAAAAAATATTCTGTTTTTCTATTCTTCCTACCAAAGTGACTAACCTCACATTTCCCCACATTATACTCCATCTGCCTCCTTATTATCCACTCACTTAACCTGTCTATGTGTCTTTGCAGGCTCCTTGTGTCCTCCTCACAGCTTACTTTCCCACCTAGCTTTGAATCATCAGCAAACTTGGATACATTATACTCAGTCCCTTCATCCAACTCATTAATATAGATTGTAAATAGCTGAGGCCCCAACACTGATCCTTACGGCACCCCACTAGTTATAGCCTGCCAACCTGAAAATGACCCATGTGTCCCTACTCTCTGTTTTCTGTCCGCTAACCAATTCTCTATCCGTACTAATATATTACCCCCAACCCCATGAGCCCTTATCTTGCGTAATAACCTTCTATGTGGCACCTTATCGAATGCCTTTTGGAAATCCAAATATACTACATCCACTGGTTCCCCTTTATCTACCCTGCTAGTTACATCCTCAAAAAACTCTAATAAATTTGTAATAAATAAACACAATTTCCCTTTCATAAAACCATGCTGACTCTGCTTAATCATATTATGATTTTTTAAGAGCCCTGTTACCACTTCCTTAATAAAAAGGATTCCAGCATTTCCCCCCTGACTACTGATGTCAGGCTAACTGGCCTGTAGTTCCCTGTTTTCTCTCTCCCTTCTTTCTTGAATAGCGGCGTTACACTTACTACCTTCCAATCCAATGGGAGCGTTCTAGAATCCAGGGAATTTTGGAAGATCACAATCAATGCATCCACTATCTCTGCAGCCACCTCTTTTAGAGTCCATGGATGTAGGCCATCAGGTCCAGGGGATTTGTCAGCTTTTAGTCCCATTAGTTTCTCAAGTGCTTTTTCCTCTACTGATCTTAATTACTTCAAGTTCCTCATTCTCATTAGCTCCTTGGTTCCCCACTATTTTTGGTATGTTTTTTGTGTCTTCAATTGTGTACAAAATATTTGTTTAAAGTGGAACTATATTCATTGAGAATTTTGGAATATTTCTTGAAATGTTTGTTACTGCTTATCTACCATCATACCTTCTAATCTAATTTCCCAATCTACCTTAGCCAACTCGCCCCTCATACCGATACAATTGGCTTTATTTAAGTTTAATATTCTAGTTTCGGACTTAAGTATTTCACTCTAAAAACCAGCGTGAAATTCTACCATACTATGATCAGTCTTCCCCAGAGGATCCTTTACTGTGAGATTACTAATTAACCCTATCTCATTACACAATACAGGAAACTCTCTTTTATCCGGCACCGACGGGACCGGCGTGGTGCCGGTTTATCAAAAAGTCCGGATTACAGAGAGGTATAGTAAAAGGTACGAGAGCCCCGTACACAGCAACAGATCCAAGCTTCAACAGGTGCAGGAACCCCGGTTACACAGCCACAGATCCAGGAACGGCCATTAATATGAAGTAAAACTTACCTGAACCTACTCCTGAATTTTGCCAGTTAACAGAGATTTCCGGTTATTTAGGTGCCGGTAAATCGAGAGTTTCCTGTTCAAGAACTAAAATAGCCTGTTCCCTGGTCGGCTTCCATGACGTATTGTTCTAGGAAACTGTAACAAATGCATTCCATGATCTCCCTCCAGACTACCTTTCCCAATTTGATTTGCCCAGTCTATATGAAGATTAAGGTCCCCCACAATTATTGCATTACCTTTGTTACAAGTTCCTATTATTTGTTGATTAATATTCTGTCCAGCAGTATAGCTACTGTTAGGTGGCCTATAAACTTCTCCCACCAGTGTTTTCTGCCCCATGTTATTACTTATCTCCATCCATACTAATTCTACTTCCTGATCTTCCAAGCCAAGATTCTTTCTCACTACTGTCCTTATGTTATCCTTTATTATCAGGGCTACCACCCCTCCTTTTCCATTCTGCCTCTCTTTCTGAAACGTCAATTACCCTGGAGTATTTAGATCCCAACCTTGGTCACCTGGCAACCACATCTCTAATGGCTATTAGATCAAACCCATTTATCTCTATTTGTACCACTAATTCGGCTATCTTGTTATGAATGCTTCATGCATTCAAATAAAGAGCCTTTAATTTTAACTTTTTACCATTATTCCCTTTTTTTCACCTTATTCGCTGAAGCACTATTACCGTCAAACTCTCTGTCCCTTCCTGTCACACTGCTTATCTTTACCCAAATCGCTACACTGCTCCATTGCCTTGACTTTTCTCTTGAGATTTCTAAATGTCCCCTCAGCTGACCCCTCCCCGCCCCTTTTTAGTTTAAAGCCCTATAAATGAGTGGGGGGGGGGGGGGCGCGGGGGTTAGGTAGAGGGGTCAGGTGATGGGAAATTTAAGTATGAAAAGGAAGAGAATCTCCATCCCTATCCAAATACTATTCCATACTGCATGATATGCAAGTTTACCCAAGACAAAAATCCAACGTCTGGTAAATTTAACAAATGTCTTCCATTGAGGAAAACTAAATAAACGTATTAAACACATAGCAAATAAGGTGGAGCATTTGCTTCATCCTTGGATATGTATGTCAATCAGAGGCTCATCACTATTTAATGAACAGGGTTAGTACAATACTGGAGTAATATTCTCAATCAACCAACCCCTGCCTTTTAAAAACAGCCACTGTTCCTATGATGACTAGGTCATGATGTGAACTCACTCCTCCAAATATACATACTTGAATGCAAATCCAATTATCACTGCTCTGTGATGCAGTCATTCCAATCAACCATCAAGGGGACAAAATCCTTAAACTAAAGCTTGAGCACAGAGCTTGGAGATAGAGCTGGATGCATCGCAATCAGAGTGGAAGGAATTTGGCGAGTCGGAATTCGGTGGAGAGGAGGAAGGTGGTTTCTCACGTCCAACTCAGGAGGAGGAGTGAAGCCACAGAACCAAGGACTCTAAGTTAAGTATCTAGATATCTAATATTTAGGTTCTGTGTGTTTAGTATCTCAGTGGTTCTTGTTAAACTTGAGTAAGTATTTTTGTCTTTTTTCTCTCTCAGTTAGGGCAGTGGGTTAAACTAAGAAGTTTAGTTAGTAGTCTAATAAACAGAGACATGGCAGGGCACCTCAGTACTGTCGAATGCACATCCTGTGCCATGTGGGAACTCCAGGATGCTTCTCGTGTCCTGGACAACCATGTGTGCAAGAAGTGTCGTCAGCTGGAGGAGCTCGAGCTCCGGGTTTCAGAGCTTCAGCAGCAGCTGGCGTCATTGCAGTGCACCCACGAGGCTGAGAACTACGTGGATAGCACATTTCAGGAGGTGGTCACCCCAGAGCTTAAGAGTTTGCAGGCAGAAAGGGAATGGGTGACTGCCAGACAGACAAGGAGGACCAAGCACAGGAGTCCCCTCACTCTCTAACCAGAGGGCGATGGTTCCTCTGGGGAGTACAGCCAGAGCAAAGGCCACAGCACCGTGGGTGGCTCAGTTGTACTGGGCGGGGGAGGAGGAAGGTCAGGAAAGCAATAGTGATATGGGATTCAATAGTTAAGGGAACAGCCAGAAGTCGTGGTACATATCAGTACCAATGACACAGGTAGAAAGAGGGATGAGGTCCTGCAGGCAGATTTTAGGGAGCTAGGAAAGAGATTAATAAGCAGGACCTCAAAAGGTAGTAATCTCTGGATTACTCCCGGTGCCACACGCTAGTGAGTACAGAAAAAGGAGGATAGAGCACATCAATGCATAGCTGGAGAGATGGTGCAGAAGGGAGGGCTTTAGATTCCTGAGGCATTGGGACCGGTTCTGGGGGAGGTGGGACCTGTACAAGCTGGATGGGTTGCACCTCAACATGGCCAGGACCAATATCCTCATGGGGGGTTTTGCTGCTGCTGTTGGGGAGGGTTTAAACTAGCTTGGGGATGGGAACCTGAGTTTAGATTCAGAAGAGAGAAGCAAAGCTGGAAATGGTATGCAGAAAATTAGTAAGTGAGTTTGGAAGGGAAAGTAAATAAAGGCTAGAAAATAGACAACAAAGGGGCTTGGCAGTGCTTAATGGTATATACTTCAATGCAAGGAGTCTAG
Source organism: Somniosus microcephalus (assembly GCF_052327205.1). Taxonomy (NCBI): domain Eukaryota; kingdom Metazoa; phylum Chordata; class Chondrichthyes; order Squaliformes; family Somniosidae; genus Somniosus; species Somniosus microcephalus. The sequence goes on from NC_140995.1 coordinate 9,856,116, forward strand.
CGAATAAGGCAGATAAGCTGAGTGCACAGATAGACACGTGGAAATATAGAGTCATAGTCATAGAGTTTTACAGCACAGAAAGAGGCCCTTCGGCCCATCGTGTCTGCGCCGCCCATCCATCCCTGTCCAGTCTAATCCCATTTTCCAGCATTTGGTCCATAGCCTTGTATGCAATGGCATTTCAAGTGCTCATCCAAATGCTTCTTGAATGTTGTGAGGGTTCCTGCCTCTACCACCCTTTCAGGCATTGAGTTCCACATTCCAACCACCCTCTGGGTGAAGAAGTTCCTCCTCAAATCCCCTCTAAATCTCCTGCCCCTTACCCTGAATCTATGCCCCCTTGTTATTGACCCCCCTACTAAGGGGAAAAGTTCCTCTTTATCTACCCTATCTATGCCCCTCATCATTTTGTACACCTCAATCAGGTCCCCCCTCAGCCTTCTTTGCTCCAAGGAAAACAACCCCAGCCTGTCCAGCCTCTCTTCATAGCTGAGGCGCTCCATCCCAGGTAACATCCTGGTGAATCTTCTCTGCACCCTCTCCAAAGCAATCACACCCTTCCTATAGTGAGGCGACCAGAACTGCACACAGTACTCCAGCTGTGGCCTCACCAGCGTTTTGTACAGCTCCATCATAACCTCCCTGCTCTTATATTCTATGCCTCGGCTAATGAAGGCAAGTATCCCATATGCCTTTTTAACCACCTTATCTACCTGTTCCGCTGCCTTCAGGGATCTATGTACATGTACACCAAGGTCCCTCTGACCCTCTGTACTTCCTAGGGTCCTACCACTCATTGTGTATTCCCTTGCCTTATTTGTAAGTCCAAAATGCATCACCTCGCACTTTTCAGGGTTAAATTCCATTTGCCACTTTTCCGCCCATCTGACCAACCCGTTTATATCGTCCTGTAGCCTGAGGCTTTCCTCCTCGCAATTTACCACCCCACCAATTTTCGTGTCATCTGCGAACTTACTGATCATACCTTTTACATTCTCATCCAAATCATTTATGTAGATCACAAACAACAAGGGACCCAGCACCGATCCCGGAGGTACCCCACTGGACACAGGCTTCCAGTCACAAAAGCAACCTTCGACCATCACCCTCTGCCTCCTGCCACTCAGCCAGTTGAGGATCCAACGCGCCAAGGCACCCTGGATCCCATGGGCTCTTACCTTCTTGACCAGTCTCCTATGCGGGACTTTGTCAAAAGCTTTACTGAAGTCCATGTAAACCACATCCACAGCATTTCCCTCATCCACCCCCCTAGTCACCCCCTCGAAAAATTCAATCAGATTTGTCAGACATGATTTACCCTTGACAAAGCCATGCTGACTATCCCCGATTAATCCTTGCCTCTCCAAGTGGAGACTAATTTTGTCCCTCAGAATTTTTTCCAATAATTTCCCTACCACAGATGTTAGGCTCACTGGCCTGTAATTCCCTGGTTTATCCCTGCTACCCTTCTTGAATAATGGTACTACGTTAGCGGTTCTCCAGTCCTCTGGTACATCCCCTGTGGCCAGAGAGGTTCTGAAAATTTGTGTCAGAGCCCCTGCAATCTCCTCCTTTGCCTCCCACAGCAGCCTGGGATACATCTCGTCCGGGCCTGGGGATTTATCCACTTTTTGGCCTGCTAAAACCGCTAGCACCTCCTCCCTCTCGATGCTAATATGTTCAAGTATGTCACAGTCCCCTTGCCCGATTTCTATGTCTGCATCGTCTTTCTCCATAGTGAACACAGATGCAAAAAATTCATTTAAAACCCCGCCTACCTCATCTGGCTCTACACACAGATTGCCACTTTGGTCCCTAATGGGCCCTACCCTTTCCCTGGTTATCCTCTTGCCCTTAATATACTTATAAAACATCTTAGGATTTTCCTTTATTTTGCTCGCCAGTGTTATTTCATGGCCCCTCCTCGCCCTCCTAATTTCTTTTTTAAGTACGCCCCTGCACTTTTTATACTCCTCTAGGGCTTCTTCCGTCTTTAGTCTTTTGTAACTGCCAAAAGCCCCCCTTTTATTCCTAATGCATTTTTGTATATCCCTTGTCATCCAAGGTTCCCTTTGCTTGTTGGTCCCACCCTTGACCTTTACAGGAACATGTTGGCGTTGTACTCTCTCTATTTCCCTTCTGAAAGTCTCCCACTGTTTTGATGTGGATTTTCCTATAAGTAGCTGCTCCCAGTCCACTTTGGCCAGATCCTGCCTTATCATATTAAAATCAGCCTTCCCCCAATTTAGAACCCTTATTTCCGGGCCGTCTTTGTCCTTTTCCATGACCACCTTAAATCTCACCGAATTATGGTCACTGTCGCCAAAATGCTCTCCTACTGACACTTCCACCACTTGCCCGGCTACATTCCCTAGAATTAGGTCCAGTACCGCCCCCTCTCTTGTAGGACTTTCTACATGTTGGCTCAAAAAGCTCTCCTGGATGCACTTTAAGAATTCTGCACCCTCTAAGCCTTTCACACTCTGACTATCCCAATTTATATTGGGGAAGTTGAAATCCCCCACTATTATTACCCTATTATTTTCGCACTTTTCTTGAGATTTGCCTACATATCTGTTCCTCTATCTCCCCCTGACTGTTTGGGGGCCTATAGTACACTCCCAGCAAAGTGCTTGCCCCCTTTTTGTTTTTAAGTTCTACCCATATGGCCTCATTAGAGGAACCCGCTAATATATCATCCCTCCTTACAGCAGTAATTGACTCCTTAATTAATATTGCAACACCCCCTCCCCTTTTACACCCCCCTCTGTCTCGCCTGAAGATTCTATACCCCGGAATATTGAGCTGCCAGTCCTGACCCTCCCTCAACCATGTCTCCGTGATAGCAACAATATCGTACTCCCATGTGTTCAACAACAACTTCAGTTCATCCACCTTATTTGCAAGACTCCTTGCATTAAAATAAATGCCTTCCAGCCCTGCCAGATTCTCTTTTGCCTTCACATATTTGCTCTGCCTTCCCAGCTGACTTGTTTTTCCCTCTGTATTTGGCTGTAAATCACCCCCTACTATAGCTCCACTCTGTACCCCATCCCCCTGCCAAGTTAGTTTAAACCCCCCCCAGCAGTGCTAGCAAACCTCCCCGCAAGGATATTGGTTCCCCTCTGGTTCAGGTGTAAACCGTCCGACTTGTACAAGTCCCACCTTTTCCAGAAGCAGACCCAGTGATCCAGGAAACTAAAGCCCTCCCTCCTGCACCATCCCTTTAGCCACGCATATCAGTTATTACTGAAATGTGGCTGAAAGAAAGGCAGGAACAGTAGCTCAACATTCCTGGTTACAGGGTTGTCAGACAAGATAGGGAGGGGGATAAAAAAGATGGGGGGGTTCGCAATATTAGTTAAAGAAACAATTACAGCTGTGAACAGGGATGATATGTTAGAAAGATCATCAAATGAGGCCATATGGGTTGAACTGAAGAACAATAAAGGGGCAATCACAATGCTGGGCGTGTACTATAGACCCCCAAATAGTCAGAGGGAGACAGAAGAATAAATATGTAAGCAAATTTCTGAGAAGTGCAAAAACAATATGGCAGTAATAGTAGGGGATTTCAACTACCCTAATGTTAACTGGGATAGAATCAGTGTAAAAGGTATAGAGAGTGCAGAATTCTTAAAATGCATTAAGGAGAACATTTTTAGCCAGTACGTAGCAAGCCCAACAAGAGAGGGTGTGGTTCTGGACTTGGTTTTAGGGAATGAAGCAGGGCAGGTGGAAGGGGGGAAATCAGTGGGAGAGCATTTTGGTGGCAGTGATCATAATTCAGTTAGATTTAGCGTAGTTATGAAAGAAGACAAAGAGTAAATGTTCTCAATTGGAAAAGTGGACTGGAAACAGCTACTTGAAAGTAAATCAGTGTCAAAGCAGTGGGAGGCATTGAAGGAGGAGATAGTGAGGGTTCAGAGCAAATATGTTCCCACAAAGAAAAAGGGTGGGACTCCCAAATCTAGAGCCCCCCCTGGATGTCAAGGGATATACAGGATAGGATAAGGTAAATAAGGGAAGCTTATGTCAGATACCGAGAGCTAAATACTGCAGAAAGCCTAGAGGAGTATAGAAAGTACAGGGGTAAAATTAAAGGAAATTAGGAAAGCAAAGGGAGGGCATGCAAAAATATTGGCAAGCAAAATCAAGGAAAACCCAAAGATGATTTATAAATACATAAAAAGAACAAGAGGATAACTAAAGAAAGAGCAGGGCCTATTAGAGACAAAAGAGGTAACCTGTGTGTTGAGGCAGAAGACGTGGGTATGGTTCTTAATGAATACTTTGCAGCTGTCTTCACAAAAGAGAGGGACAATGCGGACATTGTAATTGAAGAGGAGGAGTGTAAAATATTAGAGGAGATAAACATAGTGAGAGAGGAAGTATCAAGGGGTTTAACATCTTTGAAAGTAGATAAATCACCAGGCCCGGATGAAATGTATCCCAAGCTATTAAGAGAAGCAAGGGAGGCTCTGACCATAATTTTCCAATCCTCTCTGGCTACAGGTGTGGTATTTGAGAACTGCTAACTATGTACCATTGTTTAAGGGAGAAACCAAGTAATTACAGGCCAGTCAGCCTAACCTCATTGGTGGGCAAATTATTGGAAAACATTTCGAGGGACAGTATTAATCGTCATTTAGAAAGGCACGGATTAATCAAGGACAGTCAGCATGAATTTGTTAAGGATGGGTCGTTTAACTAACTTGATTGAATTTTTTGAGGAGGTAACGAGGAGGATCGATGAGGGTAGCGTGTTTGATGCAGTCTACATAGATTTTAGCAAAATTTTGACAAGGTCCCACATGGCAGACTGGTCAGAAAAGTAAAGGGAAAGTGGCAAGTTGGATCCAAAATTGGCTCAGTGGCAGGAAGCAAAGGATAATGGTTGACGGGTATTTTTGTGACTGGAAGGCTGTTTCCAGTGGGGTTCCGCAGGGCTCAGTACTAGGTCCCTTGCTTTTTGTGGTATACATCAATGATTTAGACTTCAATGTAGGGGGCATGATTAAGAAGTTTGCAGATGACACAAAAATTGGCCATGTGGTTGATAGTGAGGAAGAAAGCTGTAGAATGCAGAAAGAAAGAGGTCAATGGACTGGTCAGGTGGGCAGAAAAGTGGCATATGGAATTCAATCCGGAGAAGTGTGAGGTAATGCATTTGGGGAGGGCTAACAAGACAAGCGAATACACAATAAATGGTAGGATACTGAGAAGTGTAGAGGAACAGAGAGACCTTGGAGTGCATGTACACAGATCCCTAAAGGTAGCATGACAGATAGATAAGGTGGTTAAGAAGGCATACAGGATACTTTCCTTTATTAGTCGAGGCATAGAATGTAAGAGCAGGGAGGTTATGCTTGAACTGTATAAGACACTAGTTAGGCCACAGCTAGAGTACTACGTACAGTTCTGGTCATCACATTACAGGAAAGATGCGATTGCACTAGAGAGAGTACAGAGGAGATTTACGAGGATGTTGCCAGGACTGGAAAATTTTAGCTATGAGGAAAGATTGGATAAGCTGGGGTTGTTTTCTTTGGAACAGAGGAGGCTAAGGGGAGACTTAATTAAGGTGTATAAAATTATGAGACACCTAAATAGAGTGGATAGGAAGGACCTATTTCCTTTAGCAGAGAGGTCAATAACCCAGGGGCATAGATTTAAAGTAATTGGTAGAAGGATTAGAGGGGAGTTGAGGAGAACATTTTTCACCCAGAGGGTGGTGGGGGTCTGGAACTCACTGCCTGAAAGGGTGATAGAGGCAGAAACCCTCATTACATTTAAAAGGTACTGGGATTTGCACTTGAAGTGCTGTAACCTACAGGGCTACGGACCAAGAGCTAGAAAGTGGGATTAGGTTGGATAGCTCTTTTTCGGCTGGCAGACATGATGGGCCGAATTGCCTCCTTCTGTGCCGTAAATTTGTATAATAAGCGTTCTACCACTCAAATCTGCTTCGGATTTATGATCTTAAGAATCTGGCGAAGATATTTGCTCATTGACCTGGATAACACTAATTTTACAAAGGGACTTCGCTTAATAGATGATATTGAATATGATACACCATGGCTAAAAATACCTGAAATGTCAATTTATACTTAAAAGACAATAGACCAAATCAAATTGGCCATTTCTTCAGGTACTGAAAAGCATGGGCTTTAGGTCGACGTTCTGTGCCATTCGGTTATCTTTACTTTTTATTCTACCTTGGAAAAATAACTCCAATTAGGCAATAATTTGTGAGTATACCATAAAAAAAGCAGCAGATAGCATCACTTAAACGTTGCTGTTCATTAACTCACCACTAATATTCTCGAAGCGATGAATAAATGATGTTTAAAAAGGCATGTCTATTTCAGGAATTCAGGAGAAAGTTCTTTACTCAGAATGTGGAACTCACTACCACACGGAGTGTTTGAGGTGATTAGCATAGATGCATTTATGAGGAAGCTAGATAAGTACAGAAGGGAGAAAGGAATAAAAGGTTAAGGGGTGATTTGATTGAATTTTTTTAGCATTTTGAAAGGAATTGATAGGGGTAGATGGAGAGAAACTATTTCCGCTGATGGGAGAGTCTAGGACAAGGGGACATAACCTTAAATTCAGAGCCAGGCCATTCGGGAGAAGTTAGGAAACACTCCTTCATGCAAAGTGTGGAACACTCTCCCACAAAAAGCAGTAGATGCTAGCTTAGTTAATAATTTTTAATCTGAGATTCATAATATCCTTGGCGAGCAAAAATCTTGAGATATGGAGCCAAGGCAGATATACTGAGTTAGGATACACAACAGCCATGATCTCACTGAATGGCAAAACTGGCTCGAGGGGCTGAATGGCCTACTCCTGTTCCTAGGATATGCTGATACGGTGAGATGAAGTAAGGTGGAAGGAGGCTCCTGTGGAGCATAAACACCAGCATAGACCTGTTTCTATGCTGTAAAATTCTATGTAATTTCAAAATCCTGTAGCTCTAGCGCAAACATTTACTGATTCTTTTGAGATTTTTTTTACTAATTCTCGTGCACATAATGGGAAAAAGCAACAATGTGGAAAACAAAACTAGCATTCTAACCAGTCTTTTCACTCATAGACCCCTGGATCTTTGCTACAAGGTACTAGTTTAAAAAAAAATGTTGTCATATAATATTCACAAATCTTCAAATTGGAAACAATTAGGAGTTTTTTTTTTGTAAAGAGAGCTACAAAATAAAGAAACCAAAAACTTACCCCTTTAACTCCTTTTAGATCTCCCTTCAGTAAGCTATCCAGAGGAAAAGTGATGATATTGTTCATATTCTGAATCTGTATGGTGATAAATATCAATTTCATTTCTGATGTTTAAAAAAACTCCACAATTATAGCAGTTCTCAGCAAGCCCTTCTTGCATACTACCATTATGGAACATCCATGCAAATGATACAATGTTGTACAATGCCTCAGTAGTTGCGTAATGTAACCATGCTAATGAACCATTTTGGATGAATTACTTGATTTGCAGGATTTAAAAAGAAAAATGTAGTTTCCTAGGAACGATTTGCACAATTTGAAGCTGGTTTGTTCTTGTTAATTAGTTCTTTTTCAACTATTAAATGCATTTGGAAGTAATGACGTAAGGATTTGATGGGAGGTGAATGGAAGAATTGTAGACCAAAACTATTGTTTGAATTTCGTGGTGAACCCATGCACATTTGGAAAAAAAGCTTCCACTATCAAAGGGGGGAAAAAAATGGTTTGAGATGGATCCTTTCAGGGAAAAGGGTTTCTTTCATATTTCAACAAGCTGGATTATGGAAATTGTACTTATAATTTGAAAATGTTTGATGTGCAAGTATGTAGAAGGTTTGTTTTCGCTCCCTCACACACCCATACTCGCACCATATTCTAAGTCAAAGAGTTAAAAAGCTACAACATACATGATAACTTAGGCGTCCCAGGTCTCCTGCCTCTTTCTGCTGCAGTTATGGCCGTGCGGCACCCAGACACAGGGGTGCCCCTAGAAAACGGCATGGAGTTTGCACTAAGATACCCAGAAGCAAGCTAAAAAGGATCAAACATCTCCTTGCACAGCACAGCAGTTTTTGGTGGCTGCTCTCTAACACGGCCTGGATGCATCTCTGGTGTCAAAGATCTGGGACAGGAAATCCTGCTGCATCTGGGCCTTGACAGGTTCCCGTCCAGCACTGAGGCAAAGGGGAAACCAGGAAAATCATCCCTTAAAAGTCACGTGATCCACTTATTGCACAATTTTAAGAAATAATCCAGTGTTCCACACCACAGTAACATTCAGTTTGTGTGCAGAGTTTACAGTTTACTTGGGAAAGGCATCAAGACTTAGTATTTCACCAAGAATTATTTACTGTGAGCTTTATGAGGCATGTGTGGGGTGCTGCTAACTTAATGCCTGGTCAGACATCAAGTACTGCCTCCAATCACATACATGGTGTCACTTTCCTTAAGGTCTTTAAAAATATAATGCTGAGAAAGATGGAATAAGATGTTTTTACCTAGTTACACCCTTTCTACCCACAGGGAATGCCTTTCTGTACATCCTTCACCCACAATCAGATAAGGATCCATTCCATAATTATTTCACCATTGTTTATCGCAAACGGGATCTGCAGTTACTACTGTGCTAGACTTATTTGTCCCATTACTCAGTCCTGAGAGCTGAAGCCTACCTCCTGACATACAGCCGTAGAAGGTAAAATGGAATTGTGCCAGATCCAGAAATGGTGCTCACTGTAAGGCCTTGAAGATAATCTACTTGGATGCTGTGAATGTCTCCCTCACACTTAGAAAACCTGATGATGTCCATCACTTAGTTTTTTTTACTCCTGATTTGTTAATTGATGGCTGCAGCTTTAAGTGCTAGAAAATGATTTCCAGTGATCCTCTGTCACTAGAAAATTTAGTTCCACAACCTGGTTAACAACGATTGCAATATAAAATAGTTTCTTTGTGGGTTAGTCAGTGTCAGCTGGTGCCAATAAAATACAAAGAGATATAAACAGGGATTTCCAAACAGGAATCACCATTTGACCTCAACACCAAAGCAGTACACACCACTGATTTTGTGTTGAAGTTGACTGGTGACTCCTGTTTGGAAGCTACATTTCAGTCAGCTTAATACAGGTAAAAACAGAGCAGTTGGGGCTAGCACTTGCCTCATCATATGTTCCATAGTAGCTTTTTCCTTGTTTTTCTCTGAAAATAATAGTTCACAGGCTCTTCTGTACAGCTCATAATACTTTCAATGCAGAGATATTTCCCGGGGATGTCATCAGTCCTCACATAGCGGATCCATTATCCAATATGAATAGCGCTTTACTGGTCTTTCCAGTATGCAGCATACACATAACCCAACAGCTGATTGCCTTGGAAACTTGAACGCACTGCTTTCCCAAATTCTGTTGTAATTATTTTATACATTCTATTTTGATCAAATATATACAGGACTACAGTATGCATAATTATAACTGTTCAAGAATTTAGATGCACAGGGATACAAGTTTATAGCCTTACCAGATTTTTGAAAAGTGCAGTTAACTCTTTTGTGAAGACAGCAAACTTCAGAAAAGCTGTGCCTAGATCAGGATCATCACGGCAGACATAGTTACCGCCAAACTTCTCTAGTGCTTGTGTGTACTGTTCTTCATTTTCTACATGGCCTGCACAGAAAGAAAACTATTCACAAAACAGTAATTTCCATTCAGTCTGTGACATTGCAACAGTGACCTCAGCTACTTATTACTAAATCTGGGCAGTTCAGCATTAAAACATGTAATTATCTTTAACAAAGTAACAGTCACATCAGTGGAACAGACATGAAGCTACAAAAATAAAATTATTGCATTTCATTGCATTATTTTAAATGATCCAATCTGATGAAAATTAAAAAATCCCTGATCCCAAGTGCAGTTGCATTAAGTTCAAGACATGAGAAACCCAACAAAAAACCACTATTAACAAGGTATAAAATAAATGACAGTTCATTTAAAATCTCATTCCTTAATTTTGGCATTTCTATGAATGTAATTATCAATATTAAAAATCTTACATCTGTAGGCACTTACGTCAATTTTGCATGTTCATATGTTCCGGTTAGCTTTTTCATTACAAATTCTTATTTCCACATTTGTAATGGAAACTGTCTATGAAAACTCGCCACTCTGTAACTACCTCCTCTCCCCACAGAGGTGCTGCAGCAGGAGGATGCAATTACAGCTTAACAAGTTTAAATTTACAGTTTACGCCATAAATGTGGGCATAGGAATTTATAATGGAATATAAAAATGACTTCAAAATAACAAATGCATTACATCCACATGCCCTAGTCCAATTATCACCCACGCTCTAATACCACTTTGCCCGAGGACTACTCTTGGTTTAGATTCTCCGCGTGCAAAGCCATGGGATAGCAACTAATCACAGAATCCCCACAGTGCAGATAGAGGCCATTTCGGCCCATCGAGCCTGCACCGACACATATCCCACCCGATCCCCGTAACCCCTACACCAACACATATCCCACCCTATCCCCGTAACCCCACGTATTTAATCCCCCTAACACTAAGGGTCAATTTATCATAGCCAATCAACCTAACCCCCACATCTTTGGACTGTGGGAGGAAACCGGAGCACCCGGAGGAAACCCACCCATGTAAAAGCAATGATATTTCCTACAATCAGACAGTAAATTAAATTGCAATATCACTCCTTACCAAATCAAACAATTGCTACACAAGTAGATACCCATCAGTTTTAAATTCTGGTGTAAACATACAAACAAACCAATCTCTAATTAAGGGTAAATCATTCTGGCCTTGAAATTGCACCATGGGACATAAGGATACAAATGCTAAGGGCAGGATTTTCATTGGGCCGTTGAGGCAGGATTGGAGGCACGTGGGGGGTTAAAATCTCGAAATCGGGGGGCACGAACCCATCTCGCCCCCAACCCGCCTCCATGCCAGTTTCAAAGGAGGCGGATACTCGACCTGTGCTGGGAGCCGCCTCCCCGAGGCAGGAAGGGGATTAATGCCAATTAACTGCCTGTTAACAGGTAGTTAGGCAGTTTTTAGCCTAATCCCTATTTTTATTGCTGAAGTGTGGGATTCCCGACGGCTCCAAACCACGCCAAGTTAGCGAAGCGGACCGTCGGGCTGAAGGGCTTGGAGGGTTCCAGATGTCCGGTGTTCAGGAGAGTGATGAGTGCAGAGGTAAGTGTGTTTGGTGTGTGTAAAGTATTTAAAGACGTTTTACTTACATTTACAGCCTTCCTTCCTTCAGGTCTCGGGAGTCCCTCATCTCACCGGCACAGAAAGCAGAATGGCCGTGAGAATGGTCAAAAGTTGCAGCATTCAGCTTTCTGTTCTGGAGAGATCGCTAAATCAGCCTGAGAGGAAGGAATTAACTTAGTGTACAGATTGTCAGTGTTTGACAGCTTCAAAAAGCTGTCAAACACTGATATTTCATTTGTCAAAAGCTCTTGACAGATGAAATGTCAATCTGTGACGTCACCTGTTGCCGGGTGGCCCTTAATTGGCCTGCTGAGCAGACTCAACAAGGTCAATCAAGTGAAAATCGCGTGGGTTGGCCACAACTCTATGGAGGCGGGACTACAACCCCGAAAGTTGTAGTCCCGCCTCCTACACGCCTCCAGTATCAAAATCCAGCCCTTAGTGTTCATCTGAATTTACTTATAGCAGGAGCTTTAACCCATTTGAATGACTTGTTCTGCACTGCTAGCATTTTATGTTTTTATTTCAAACTTCCATTTATTTTAAATGAGTTAACAGTTTGGCTAAATTAGTGGAGAGGAAATTCAAAAAAAAATTAAGTGTTCATATAGTAATATCCTATGGTGGAATTTCAAGGCCGTAACCTTTTGTACAGGTCATCTCCACACTTGGGTTTGTTACTGCATTGTAAGATACTCCAGACTGCACTATCCTTTATAATACGATGATTAACTGGTTGTGAATGTCTAGTTTTGCTATTTCTATTTCAGACTTTTAGCATTCACAGTTCCTTTAATCTCAATTACAAATCATATTTACAAATCTAAGGGTTGGATTTTCCAAGCCCCGAGGAGGCGGGCATGGAGGCGGGACAGCCAGTAAACTTGGAGAAAGTGAGGGCGGATGGCAAAGCCACCCCCATCCCGCCTCCGTGCCCTTTTGCCAGGAGGCGGGAAGATGTGCAGCTTCGGGTCCCGTCTCCTGGAGGCGGGAAAGGCATATAATCCTTTTGACGTGATCTGTCAGTGACTTCCTCCCTAAATTGGCCTGCTGAGCCCGCAGGGCGGGCTTAACAAGCTCAATCAGGGGAAAATCCCTCTGGTTGGTCAGGCGAGGATGGAGGCTGGACATTGACACGACAAGCAGCAGTCCTGCCTCCAACTCACCTCCATTCACAAAATCCAGCCCCAAATGTCTATCTTCCACAGCCCTACCAGCAATGGATTCACTGTGTTCCATACATCATCATCTTCTATATTTATAAATGTTCAATCCTGTTCTTTAATTGAGACATTAACTACCAATGTTGGGACTTTAGTTTACATATCCACTACTCGAGTCTTGCCAACATAACCTAAACAGATATGATGCTTGCACAACACCCTCAAGGATACTACAACACACTACACTATGAAGTGAATGGATGCAGGGTTGCATCTGCAATTCCCCACTGAATTCCTGATTATAATCATCATGTACTGTTAACAGTTGTTATGTAAAGGGCCAGAGGCACATGAAGCAGTATTCAACCAAGGGCCAACAGGGAAGTGGGCCCCAAATGGCATTCAAGCATATTATGAATATCATTGCACTACAGGTATATGGGAAAATTTCTAATCTCTCTTTTTACATAAACCTGCTAATTTTGCACTTGTGTCCATTAGCCTTGCTATCACAGAAAGAAAAAAATAAACTGAATTTGTATAGTATCTTTCACATCCTCAAGATGTTTCAAAATGCTTCACAGACAATGAATGTGAAGTTGATTCCACATTATTGTGTAGGCACTCCCAACAGCCAATTTTTGTGCACAGCAAACTACACAGGGAGCAATAGGACAAATGGCCAGTTAATCGGCTTCTTGCGGTATTGGTTGTGGGCGAAATGTTAGACAGGACACTGGGAGAACGCTCCTACTCGTCTTTAAATAGTGAACAAGTAGACGGGGCCTCAATTTTAACATCTAATCCAGAAGATGGCCCCTTTGACAATGTAGCATTTCCTCAGTACTGCATGGAGTCGGTATAGACTTTGTGCTCCAGTGACTGGAGTGAGGCTTGAACCCAGAATCATTTGATTCAGAGGTCAAGAGTGTTATGACTGAGCCAAACTGATACTTGAATGAAAAAATGGGCAGGAAAAGGATGATGAATGGGTGATAGTAGCTCAGGGTTACAGTATTAATATGGAAATACATGAAGTAATCAAAATAAAATCAAGGAACTAGAGAACACCAATTAAAATGGAGGATATAATGTTGTAGCCTTGAAAGAAACCGCTTCAGCCAGGGAGAGATTGGAAATGAAATATTTCTGCTTTTAAAATTTTCAGGAGAGGTACAGAAGGAAAAAAGGGAGAAAGATGCACTTATTAATTAAGGTCATGATTACAGCAATAAAAAGGAGTTTTAATTGACGGTTGTACTCAGACGGTTCCTGTCTGGGTTAAGTTTAATAATCATAATAAATGGGTCTGTTACCATATAGAGAATATACTATAGACTACCAAACAGCGGAAATGCAATGGAGGTTGAGATTTGTAGGCAATTTGGCGATGCTTTCAGTCATAACAGAGTTGTAATACTGAGGAACTTTAATTATCCCAAAATAGAATGGAATTAGGCAAAAGTTTGAGGTCAAAATAGGGAGCAGTCCTTAGAATTCATCCACAACTGCTTTTTTTCAAATCAGCATTGCATGACCAACCAAGAATGAGGCAGTGTTAGATCTGGTTCGAAGTCGAGAAAGCAACCTAAAAATAGAGAGAACGTGTGAAAAATAAATTGGCAATAACCTCATTAGATTCACTTTGAAAACAGATGATGAAAAAGGGGAATCAAAGATAAATTTGTTATGACTGGAAATTTCAGTGCGATGAATGCAATTTAGCCCAGATTAATTGGTTGGAAAATAGATCAAACAGCAGACCAGCAGTGGGTGATTTTTCAGTGCAATATGACCAAGTCCTCCCCTTCTCCACCCTCCATAAACCTCAGCTCATCCAAAACAATGCTGTCCATATCCTATCCCACACCAAGTCCCGCTCATACAACACACCCATCCTTCTTGACCTACACTGGCTGTCGTCCCAAGACCGCAAATTAAAAATTCTGATTGTAACACGAGCCCACTGCTTCCCACAGCATTTATGTAAAAAGTATAGAATTTGTGGTTGATACACAAAAATTAAAATTTTAAGTAATGAAAACCAATACCACATTCTACAATATAGCATGGCTGCCTGTGTCCTGAATTCACCTCGTGTACATTCAGTCCAGTTTCTCAGCAATGATACAACATTGCAACTGCAAATGTACAATCGCACATGGATGCACAGTTGTTCAAACTTAACACTGATAACTGAGATTAATCTAACCAGTCAGAATAAAATGATATGGTGGCAACGGCTGTCAATTATATTTACCACCAAAGCACTTTTACCTCCGGAGACAGAAAGCAAAACAACATTGGGAGGTAAAATTCTGCACCTCCAGAGGCCTCGTGCTACTTCAAGAGGATAAAATAAATATTTTTTCTTACATCCATGATTTTGTCTCCCTCTAGATGGTTATTTATTCTGAGTTACAGTTCCACAAAAGGCAACATCATTCTGTTACTTTGCAAAAATTGACATTCATCAAGCTTGGATAGTGTGTACTCGCTGCTTATTCAACTGTGGAGGCCATCAGACCAAAGCCTAATTCTGTTTCCACTTGTTATATGTACATATTTCCAACAGAGTGACAGAATAATGATCAGACACTAGGATGCTTTACCTTAGAGTGCTGCTGTAAACTAAACAAAGTGGCACCAGGCTGCCAGAGTGTACGAGATCCAGCTTAAGAGATTTTCGTGAACACCCCCAGAGGTAGCGCAGCATCAATGGTACTGTAGTATAAAAATTTAAAAATCAAAAGAACAGGGAGTGCTATTTTCTGGCTGCCAGTAGGCTGAGGATCCCACTCATGTAAGCCAGTAATTCATTTTTCCAGTCACTTCCATAACCATAGGGAAATTAGAACAGCTAACAGAGAAAAAAAAATCACAAACCTCTGGGTGCTGAAGGGAGAGAATTGGCATCTAATCATTAGTTTCCAAAGAAAAAGGTTACGCCCACAGTGTCCGCAAGAGCACAGAAGGATGAACAAAAACAATTTTAAAAGGCTGTAATGGGCAGGGAATGCGCACCATATGGTTCATCATCTATGCCTTCAACAACAACAAACATTTATATAGCGCATTTAACGAAGCAAAACGTCCCAAGGTGCTTAACAAGAGTGATATCAATAAAAACATTTTTGACACCGAGCCACAGAAGGGGATGTCAGGCAGATGACAAAAAGCTTGGTCAAAGAGGTAGATTTTGAGGAGCATCTTAAAGGAGGAGAAGTAGGGAGGCAATGGAATGAACCAGTCACATCGCTGGATTCTTAGACTAGCTATTTTCTTGGGTTTAGCATCCAAGATTGCTCACATTTGCCAACCTCACATCCTCTAGGATGCAAAGTGAAACATAGGAACAAGAGTAGGCCATTCAGCCCCTCAAGACTATCCTGCCATTCTATTAGATCATGGCTGATCTGTACCTCAACTCAATGTACCTCAACTGCATGTTACAAGAGGCCTGGAAATAGGTGGTGCATCCGATCTTTCAACTGGGTAATAGTATATGGCAATCCAGAAAAGAGGACTAAAATCATTTTGAAATTGAGGCGTTGCCAGATTGGGAGACAATGTAGGTCAGTGAGCACAGAGGTGATGGATAAACTGGACTTGGTGCAAGTTAGGATGCGGGGAGCAGAGTTTTACAGAGGGTGGAAGACTGGTCAGGAGAGCATTGGAATAGTCGAGCCTGGAGGTAACAAAGGCATGGATGAGGGTTTTGGCAGCAGATGAGCTGAGGCGAGGTGGAGACAGGTAACATTACGGAAGTGGAAGTAGAAGGTCTTGGTGAAGGCGACGATATGAGGTCGGAAGCTCAGCTCAGGGTTAATTAGAACGCTGAGGTTGTGAACAGTCGGGTTCAGCCTCAGACAAGGAGGGGGATGGAGTCGGTGGCTAGGAAATGGAGTTTGTGGTGGGGACCGAAGTCAAAGGCTACGGTCTTCCCGGGTTCAAATCTGGCCTCGGGCGACTGTCTGTGTGGAGTTTGCACATTCTCCCCGTGTTTGCGTGGGTTTCCTCCGGGTGCTCCGGTTTCCTCCCACAGTCCAAAGATGTGCGGGTTAGGTTGATTTGGCTATGATAAATTGACCCTTAGTGTTAGGGGATTAAATACGTGGGGTTACGGGGATAGGGTGGGATATGTAGGGGTTACGGGGATCGGGTGGGATATGTGTCGGTGCAGGCTCGATGGGCCGAAATGGCCTCTATCTGCACTGTAGATTCTGTGATTCTGTGATTCAATAAAGCACATAAAAATGAGAGATGAGATAAAAAATCAAAGATAGAGAAGAGTATTGGGATAGATGGGGGGTGCGGAGGGGTGCCTGGATAGCAAACATAATTTGTCACAATAAGGTAAAATCAGCTTGAAATAGGAAGGAAAGTGTAAACCAGACAGATATGGGTTTGTAACTAGACAGAAAGACTGAGCTAGATGAGCAAGATGATGGTGAGCAAAATGAGACAGAGGAGCAGTCTTTATCATTAACTGATTTTCAAGATAATGGATTGCCCTTAACCAATAATTAATTAGTTACCTCAATGAAACAGAGAAAACAGAAACAGCTGGAAATAAATAACTATACTGAGGAACTTGGGTGGAGAAAATGGCTAACCACCTAAAACAGGCGCAAGGATCACAAGTATACGATTAACCCGCACCCGTTCATTGAGTTGCAAGCAGTATGGCAAATTCGTGCTGCCTGCTGTTTTACAGGATTGCAGCCTGCAGTATCTGCGCTGTTCAATGACCGCACGTGGCAGCAGGGGGCCCAATATCACAAGTGGTTAGCGCTGCTTAAAGGCAGCCTGCACCTGTTAAACAGGAGGTGCATTGTGGCTGCACAAACTGGTGGGATTCATTTGAAAACTGATTCTGTGCTCGGCTACTTTGAGCAATGGTTGAACATGCGAGAAAGCGTGCACCAAGGTTTCCAGACACTGCACTGGAGGTCTTGGTGAAAGAGGTGGAAAGGAGGAGCGATGTCCTGTATCCGCAGGGAGGCAGGAGGCCCTCCAGACAGATGTTCAGGTGGCAGTGAGAAGTAGTAGTGGCATAGGTCAACGCCATGTGTTGCTCCAAGATCATGGTGCTGTGCAGGAAGAAGTTGAACAATCTCACACGAGTTGTCAAGGTCAGCGAGTTCATCTTCAAATGCCACATCCTACCAACTGCACCACTAGCCTCAGCCACTGCTCAATTCACTATATCCCCATCACCCACCTACCAACAATCGCTATCAATCAGTACTCAACATTAGCATTCATACAATTTAACTCACTCTCACACTTAGTACTGTTGCAAGCCTCACACCCACTGGCAGCTATTCAACCAGGACAGCCACATCACCCAAACATACTGCAGGACACTCAATGACACACTTTCCTTTTTCTTGCAGGAGAAGGTGGTACGCAACAGCAGGCAGCAGCAAAGAACTGGGGGGACAAGCATACTTGCATGTTTTAACCTCCATGGGGGAGAAAGTGCTGGCTATCATGGGAAGGGGCAATCGCTGAGGACATGGCTACTGGCAGGACTGAAGTGATTAATGTCTCTCATCCCGCTTCTCCCTCATCCCTCAATCTCTTCTGACTGAAGCTGCAGAGGGTGTAAGCACACACTTTAGTTTTTCCTCTCCCCTCACCACAAATCAATCCTTGTCCCTTTTTCATTTCAAATACCCAAGAACTGGAACCTACCCAGTCAATGGAGGAAGAGGGAGAAGAAAGTGAAGATGAACAGACACGGTCATTCGATCTTACAGTCGCAGCCACCAGCTCAAATACTGACACTGCGCGTATTTTAAAGGCTAGGATAGTGGAGGGAACTGTATGTGGTGAGACACCGGGCACAAGTGCGCAGGAGCCAGGGCTGGAGAAAGGATAGCGCAGGTGCCAGCTCGTCGGAGGGCAAGGTCGCACATTAGTTTTGCTTCAGAGGACTCAGATGAGGGGTTCGATGGGCCAGGCTACAGAAGGCAGCTAATAGGTATACACAACCAAATGCTTGGCGCACTTGAAAGCCTGCACTCAATGTGAAGGAGAATCTAAGCGCAGGGCTTGGAGCTCATCCTTTCCAACATGGAATGGGTGGTCACATCCATCAGCACACCTGTGGAACCCACCATGATGCAGCGCCTGATGGCCAGTGTCACAGCTTCCATTGCAGCACAAACAGCTTCAATCAAAGAACTGAATGCTGCAGTGGAAGCTCAGACTACTGCCATCATGGCTCTGGATATCACTGTTCAAAGGGGCTTCCAGGGCATCACAGCAGTCCATCAATCTGTTCTCCAACAGATCAGTAGGATTGTTGAAGCGCCACCCCGGAATAGTGGCAGTGGCTCCATGGAGCACGAACCTGATGTCCTCTGTTCCTACCCCCTGCCAGTGCCCTTGCTGTTGCCTGTCAGCCAGCGAGTCCAGACTGTTGCAGGCCGAAATGGTGCAGTCTGAAGCTGGGCCTTCTAGGCCCTGAGCTGCTCGAGGTCACCCTTCCAACGCCATCTGCAGTCTCCTCAATAGGTCAGCAGCCTTTCACCACCCATGCTGCAGCCACTGGGGAAGCACCTCGTAGGATCACTAGGAGAGGCAAAGATACAGATAAGACAGGCACTAAGGGAATACACGAGGATGATTAGTTTATTTTTGTATGCATTATGTCATGATTGAATTTATAAATTTGGATTGTAATATGCATTTTTTGGTGGTTTTTATTTTTGTTGCCGGAAAGAGGACGATGTGATGGTCAGTGATCGAGGAAAGGTAAGGAGTGTGGGACTGTTGGTGAATGGGGAGGTGTGGTTGCGGTTACTGGTATCACTCATTAATTATTTAATCACGTAGCGCCTGGGCAGAAAGGGGTTGTCTACGCTGTATCCTCTCTTTCTCTTCCTCCACTTCCTGTTGCACTTCCTCCTCCTCCACTTCCTGCTTATTAGCTTCTTGCCTGTCCAGTGGTGGCAAGGGCTGTTCCCTCATAATGGCCAGGTCGTGCAGTATGCAGCATACTACCACAAAACAGGATACCCGGTCAGTTGAGTACTGCAGGGCTCCTCCAGAGCGGTCCAGGCAGCGGACGCATTGCTCAAGGATGCCGATGGTGTGCTCCATAATGTTCCTTGTAGCAGCATGGCTCGCAATGTAGGCCTGCTGTGCACGTGCGTTCTGGACCGGAGTCATGGACCATGTCATCAGTGGATACCCCTCGTCACCCAGTAGTCAGCCTTTGACTTACCATGGTTGGTCAAATACAGCTGGCACAGACGACTACTGCAGAAAGTAGGAATCATGACTACTGCTAGGTTAACAGGCATTCACTTTATGATGCACTGCCTGTGGTCGCACACTAGCTGCACATTGAGGGAGTGCAATCCCTTTTGGTTCATGAAAATGACCGAGTTGGCATGAGGCACACCACGGGGAAGCCTGCAATCCGTGCAAACCCTCGTGCTTACGCCGCCCGCTTGTCTCTGGCAAGAGGGAATGAGATGAAGCTATCCTTCTTTGTATAGTGACCTCCCTTATGCGAGATGTTGCTTATATCTCCAGCAGCAGGCTGGAAGGAACCAGATGCATAAAAGTTAAAGAGCCACAGACACCTTGACAGCCGCAGGAATGCAGTCCTTGCCCTGCTATGAGGTTGCAGTTGTGGCTGCAGCAGTTGGCAGATTTCAGTCATGACCTCTTTAGTGAAGCGAAGACGTCTCAAGCATTGGTCGTCGCTGAAGTTGAGGTAAGACACTTGCTCCCTAAAGACCCTCGGCGGATATGGCCTCCTGCTGAGAGCCCTTCTCCCTTCAACCTCCTCCCTCTTCTAACAGCTTGTCCTGCTCTGCTTGGCCTCTGTTCATTCTCCCAGTAATGCTCCATTCTAAGAGGAAGGCCGACCAGGCCATCCATGTCTGGAAGCACAAGATTTTAAAACAACAAAAAAGTACTCAGCACCAACCAGACTACTCCCTGTAGACCATTGGAATTTTAGGCAAGTATAGGAAAGCTCCAAAAATGCATACAATTGCACCAGCAGTGGGAAGAAATAATCCAGCAACTAACCTATAAGTAGTTGATGATCCCTTTAGGTAGCGCCGGTGGAGGGTCCTTCATGCCGTTTAACGGCATGTTCATCTGTCCGAGGTTAAGACAAGGTATAGGCTGGAGTGTGGCGTTCGAAAATGGCAGCGCTGGCATCAAATCAGCGCTGCACACTGATTGACGTCATAATCTGCCTGCTCTGCATGCTGCCGGGTGCGCGCATGCAAACCCCTTTACCAAGATGGCATCCAGCGCACTTCCAGTCAGAAGTGTGCGCGCGCATCTCAGACGCCATTTTTGACCATTAGGAGGCTGCATAGCGCCTAGAAAACAGGCGCTACAGAGCCCAATTTCTACCCCATGGCCTCTAATCTGGATGTGGACCCCACCTCATTGTTCTTTGATGTAATGTTTCCCTGACTGACCTGTTTGGACACCATTCACACCTTTGACTGCTGTGATTATCTCTCTGCCGAGGTGTGATAAATGGCAGTTGGAAAGGTTACCTGTAAACATCTGACATGATTCTCTGACTATATAAGCTGTGTCTTTATGCATTTCTCCACTTCACCTGAAGAAGGAGCAGCGCTCCGAAAGCTTGTGATTTCAAATAAAGCTGTTGGACTATAACCTGGTGTTGTGTGACTTTTTACTCTAATCTGGAAGTTGAGAGTTTAATTTCAACATCAGCAACTTACACGTAACATTCTGGATAGGTTTACAGTATTTCAGGCTTTAATGGTTATAATATCATGTACACTTAAAAAAACAATAACCTGTGCAGAACTCTCTTTCCAAATACAGGAAACTTTCTGGTATCCGGCACTGACGGGACCGAGCTGGTGCCGTACCATCAAAACTGCCGTAGAAACCAGCGCTAATGTTAAAACATACGGAGCTTTTGAGCTCCGTGTGAATCAACAAACCCTGTTGCTTAGCAACAGCTTCAAAACAGTTGGCCGCAGCTTAAAAGCGTCTCTGTAGCTAAGCAACAGTTTCAGCTAGACCTTGCAGAGCCTGACTGGGGGAAAAAAAGCAACGAGAAGTAAAAAAACTTATAGGAAATGGCTCCTGAATTTTGCCGGTAGATAGAGCTTTCCGGACATTTAACCTCCGGTTAAACGAAAGTTTCCTGTAGTTCTTGCAGCTGCTCAATATTTTCAGCAGTGCAGGAAATGTAGGGAAAAACATTAAGTCATTTTTAAAACAATTTGTAGCTCCCTTGTTTTTCTCTTTTCTTACCATGCCTCACTGATGCCATGGTATCACAAGGATTTTCAAATATTAAATTTCCCTCCTTTTCCAAGTTACTCTATTGTTACTCTGACAAATGTGAAAATCTATATATTTCCCAAGTCATAAAGCTTGAGAAAATTGAAGCTTCTACCACTTGCCAATTACCTGCCCTGATGGGAATCATGTGGAATTGAAAATCAAGTTATTAATGTATTCACTTAAATGTAATCATTTCAAAAAATTCAAATTGTCCAAAAAGAAATCAAAATGTTTTAAAAATTGCAAAAATCAGGGACTCATGGTACTTTGGGTCAGCAGTTCGCTTTCAACACTGGGGCCAGAGTTTGAATCAAATCCAGACTAATAAAATTAAAGTCTCCTCTTTCTGCCAGCTCTAAAATTGAAATGTATTTGGATAGCATCAATCCAGGTTCAAATGTGCAAATGATTCGCAGCACTAACTGCCTATATTCAGCGCAAACTGGTAATCCTACTCAAACAGGTCTTAAGGGAGGCTGTGATGTGAATATGTTCACAATGGTGCAGTAGAGGATACTTCTGTGATTGGGGTTATTGCGTATGGTCACAGTAGAGGAATTTTTATTTTGCATCGTGCACATACCACTGACTTGGCAGTGCTTGATACTGATAGCCAAAACTGAAGTGTTCCAATACCCATCACTGCCATGCATTAACTTACAAATACAAAGAAGGACTTGCATTTATATAGTGCCTTTCATGACCACCAGACATCCCAAAGCACTTTACAGCCAATTAAGTACTTCTGAAGTGTAGTCACTGTTGTAATGCAGGAAACGCTGCAGCCAATTTGTGCACAAACAGCAATGTGAAAATGACCAGGTGATCCGTTTTCAGTGATGCTGATTGAGGGATAAATATTGGCCAGGACTTCAAAATAGTGCCATGGGATCTTTTACGTCCACTTGCGAGAGCAGACTGGGCCTCAGTTTAACGTCTCATCTGAAAGATGGCATCTCAGACAGTGCAGTACTTCCTCAATACTGCACTGGAGTCTCAGCTGAGCTTTTTGTAATCAAGTCTCTGTAATAGGACTTGAACCCACAACCTTCTGACTCAGAGGCAAGGGCCACAGCTGACACTTAAAAACTGAAAGAGCACTTTAATTTTTAGTTGCACATTGTGCAACATACTTATTGAAAACTATGCCTATGGGTTTATAGATTAAAAACGCTGTTTTGTTCAATCCACCTGTGTATAATTCTTCTTTAAATCAGAACATTTACTGTACTAAGATCCCACCACCAAAGACATCTTCCCCTCCCCTTTCAGCATTCCGAAGGAGCCTTTCCTCCGTGACACCCTGGTCCACTCCTCAATCACCCCCAATACCCACGCCCCCTCCCACAGCACCTTCCTGTGCAAATGCAGGAGATGCAACACCTGCCCTTTTACCTCCTCCCTTCCCACCGTCCAGGGCCCCAAACACTCCTTCCAGGTGAAGCAACTATTTGCTTGTACTTCTTTCAATTTAGTATACTGCATTCGCTGCTCACGATGCGGTCTCCTCTACATTGGGGAGACCAAACACAGACTGGGTGGCCACTTTGTGGGCCACCTCTGTTCAGTCTGCAAGCGTGACCCCGAGCTTCCGGTTGCCTGTCACTTTAATTCTCCGTTCCACTTCCACTCAAACCTCTCTGTTCTTCGGCCTCCTACATTGTTCCAATGAAGCTCAATGCAAGCTCGAGGAACAGCACCTCATCTTTCGATTAGCACTTTACAACCTTTGAGTTCAATACTTATCATAACCTCTGCCCCCATTTCTTCAGATGGCAGCGGTTGATGGTTCCACTATTCCCATTTACACCTCTTCTAGACCTATCTTTTGTTCCTTTACTTGTCCCATTACCATCGTTTTGCCTTACACCATCATCCCTTTTGTCTTTTAATCTCTCCCGCCTTCCACCCTATCACAGACCTTCCCTTTTGTTGTTTCCTCTCCTCCCCCTTTCCCTGCCTCTGCACTTGCTTAAAACCTGTTACATCTCTAACTTTTCTAGATCATAGTGCATTTGGACACTTGGCACAAGGGGAAAGCACAGAGGCACATCGTGTTAAACACACACACACACACACATACCAACCATTATTATAATAAAGACTTTACCTTATATTTCACAGTAAATGTTTATTTCTTCAAAAATTATGTTTTCCTGATGAACTAAAGTAACAAGCAACAATGAGGTTCAGAGTTAATGTTGAGAACTCCCAGGCCTTATACAGTGGGATATACCCTCCCACTGTATATCACCTTGCCCTCAACTATAGTGGAGGGACGATGTTGCAGGAGCCTGGAATATTGGCGCCGATAGTTACTATTACGTGCGTACAATTATTTCAGATGCTCCCAAACTAGTCTGTGTGTCAATACTTCCAATTTGGACACCACCACATGGTCGTGAGGAAGCCTTTGCAGGATCAACTGATCAAAGACTGCCCAAGTCTTGCCCTGATATACCTAGAGCATTAAAAGTCAACCATGTAGTGTGGGATCGGAGTTACATGTAAGTAGGGTTGCAAAATTCTGGGAATTTTTAAAAGAGGAAACTTTCCATGGGAATTTTTGGGAATTTATGGAATTTTGAGGTTTTTTGCACACTGATGGTTTTTGTCTCTGACCCTTATATTATCTTTGTCATCAAAATAGACATACTGTTCCATACAAATAAAAACAGGCTTTCAAAACTTTATTTAGGTTATAATTTTGAACTTTATTGAACCCCCACAAAAAAGACCCATCTAAAATAAAATAAAGAGCGTCAGCTTATTTAGCCTGTAATTTGTCCTTATTTTGTCCCTTTGAGTCTTCTACTCATCATTGCTCCTCCTGATTCTCTGACTCTGTCCATTTCCTCCTCTGTGTCAGTGTCTAGCTGTGTGGTGGACACTTCTGTATCTGGCTCAATAAGTTGTAGGTTCGCCCGGATATCCACCAGTTTCTCCACTCTTGCTAGTCAGCCTGTTGTGCACCTTTGTATGCGTATTCCCAAAAAGTGACCCGTTTTGTTCAGAGGCCGCTGATAAAGGTGGGATTTGGAGTATCACCGATGCAATGGGTGACAGGGCCTCAGATGCACAAAGTCCCTTCCACCAGGTATGTGCACTGATATGCTTGCATGATTCCCATATCCCGTCCCCATTCCAAAGACCTTGCTTGGTAGAGAACTTTGCCCACGTCCAGATTGAGGTGGCGTGAGAGGGTAGAAATCACACTGTAAGCGCTGTTGATCTGTTCTCCAGAAAGTATTGGCCTCCCAACATGCTTTGGGTCCAGCATGTATGCTGCAGCATGAGTCGGCTGGACACAAAATTCTTGACGCGTCTGTATGAATTGAACAATTGCCTTCGCCTCTGCTTTGAGCAGCAGGGATGTGGGTAGGGCAATGCTGATTTGTTCTTTTAAATCAGCAAAAAGCCTGAGAACATCTGACAAGACAGCGTCATCTCCTTCAATCTGAGCAATTGAGTGAGAGTAGTTTAAGGCTGCTAACCACTCTCTCCCAAAACACATCATCCAGCAGTATTTTCTTGATGGTGGTTTCCATATCCCCAGACTGGGATATTGCCATTTCTTGCCGCGACTCCTTAGCCTCCAGAAGGCTGTTGTACATTATGACAACGCCACCCCATCTAGTGTTGCTGGGCAGCTTCAGTGTGGTGTTCTTGTTCTTTGTCGTTTGCTTGGAGTTGTAGGTTGCTGCAACGACCTGTTTTCCCCTGACATTCTTAACAACTTGCTTGGCTCTCTTGTACAGTGTTTCCATGGTTCTCATAGAAACATAGAAGATAGGAGCAGGAG
The DNA here is from genome assembly GCF_052327205.1 of Somniosus microcephalus. NCBI lineage: Eukaryota > Metazoa > Chordata > Chondrichthyes > Squaliformes > Somniosidae > Somniosus > Somniosus microcephalus. The sequence continues at coordinate 9,881,642 of NC_140995.1, forward strand.
TAGGCCATTCGGCCCCTCGAGCCTGCTCCGCCATTCAATGAGATCATGGCTGATCATCCAAATTCAGTACCCTGTCCCTGCCTTCTCCCCATATTCCTTGGTCCCTTTAGCCTTAAGAAATATATCCAACTCGTTCTTGAATATATTTAATGAACTGGCCTCCACCGCCCTCTGTGGCAGAGAATTCCACAGGTTCACCACTCTCTGGGTGAAGAAATTCCTCCTCATCTCAGTCCTAAATGGCTTACCCCTTATCCTTAGATTATGACCCCTGGTTCTGGACTCCCCGGCCATCGGAAACATCCTTCCTGCATCTAGTCTGTCCAGGCCTGACAGAATTTTATAGGTTTCGATGAGATCCCCTCTCAGTCTTCTAAACTCCAGTGAGTATAAGCCCAATCGACACAATCTCTCCTCGTACGTCATTCCTGCCATCCCAGCCATCAGCCTGGTGAATCTTCGCTGCACTCCTTCCATGGCAAGTACATCCTTCCTCAGATAAGGCGACCAAAACTGCACACAATACTCGAGGTGCGGTCTCACCAAGGCCCTGTACAACTGCAGCAAGAGATCCTTGTTCCTGTACTCGAACCCTCTTGCTACGAAGGCCAACATAGCATTTGCCTTCTTAACCGCCTGCTGCACCTGCATGCTTACCTTCAGCGACTGGTGCACAAGAACACCCAGGTCTCTTTGCACTTCCCCTTCTCCCAATCTATTGCCATTCAAATAATAATCTGCCTTCCTGTTTTTGCCACCAAAGTGGATAACCTCACATTTATCCACATTATAGTGCATTTGCCATGTTTCTGCCCAATCACCCAACCTGTCCAAATCCTACTGGAGTTTCACGACATCCTCCTCACAGCATACCCTCCCACCCAGCTTTGTGTCGTCTGCAAATTTGGAGATATTACATCCAATTCCCTCGTCCAGATCATTAATATATATTGTGAACAGCTGGGGTCCTAGGACCGAACCTTGCGGTACCCCAATAGTCACTGCCTGCCACTCGGGAAACGACCCGTTTATTCCAAATCTTTGCTTTCTATCTGCCAACCAGTTCTCTATCCAAGTCAATACCTTGCCCCCAATCCCATGTGCCTTAATTTTGCACGCTAATCTCTTATGTGGGACCTTATCGAAAGCCTTCTGAAAGTCCAAATACACCACATCCACTGGTTCTCCCTTATCTATTTTACCAGTTACATCCTCAAAAAATTCCAGTAGATTAGTCAAGCATGATTTACCCTTTGTAAATCCATGTTGACTTTGTCCGATCCTGTCACTGCTTTCCAAGTGCTCTGCTATTACATCTTTTATAATGGACTCTAGCATTTTCCCCACTACCGATGTCAGGCTTACCGGTCTATAATTCCCCGCTTCTTCTCTACCACCTTTTTTGAATAGTGGGGTAACATTAGCTACCCTCCAATCCATGGGTACTGTTCCAGAGTCTATCGAGTTCTGGAAGATGGCCAGCAATGCATCTATCTCCAGGGCCACTTCGTTAAGTACCCTAGGATGTAGATTATCAGGCCCTGGGGATTTATCGGCCTTCAATCCAGTCAACTTCCCCAACACCATTGCCCTACAAATACTGATTTCTTTCAGTTCCTCCCTCCCATTAGTCCCTATGTTCCCCGACATCTCTGGGAGGTTATTTGTGTCCTCCTTTGTGAAGACAGAACCAAAATATGTATTTAATTGGTCTGCCATTTCTTTGTTCACCATTATAAATTCCCCTGATTCTGACTGTAAGGGACCTACGCTTGACTTCACCAATCTTTTTCTCTTCACATATCTATAAAAGCTTTTACAGTCAGTTTTTATGTTCCCTGCAAGCTTACTCTCATAATCTATTTTCCCCCTCTTAATTAATCCCTCAAACCCATGATGTCCTTGAGGAGCAGGTTGAGCCCATGAGCTGCACACCCAATAGACATAATATGAGGGTAGGCCTCCTCCACTTGAGCCCAAGCAGCCTTCATATTCGCAGCATTGTCAGTAACTACTGCAAAGACCTTTTGTGATCCAAGATCGTCGATGACTGCTTTCAGCTCATCAGCAATGTATGTGCCTGTGCGTCTGTTGTCCTTCGTGTCTGTGCTCTTGAAGAACACTGGGAGAGGAGTGGAGACGATGTAGTTTATGATGCCCTCCCCTCGTACATTTGACCACCCATCTGGGATAACTGCAACACAGTCTGCCATCTCTTATCGTTTCTTTGAGCTTTCCTTGGACTCCGTTATACTATAAGTAGACAAAGCATGTCTGGTGGGAGGACAGTATGCAGGGCGAATAACATTGAAAAATCTCTTCCAGTACACATTGGCTGTGAGCATGAGGGGTGAGCCTGTCGCATATACAGCTCGAGCAAGGCACTCATCTGCATTCTTCTGGCTATGGTTATCCATTATATCAAAGAAGCTTCCAAGTGGGCCAGGAGTTGCTAATGATAAGGAGCCTGATGCTGAATGTGAACCATCATCTTCTTGAATGGAAGCAGAGGAACTCTGGGCTGACTGCTGTGAGCTTTGAGTGAAGTTGTTGCATTTGGATAAATGGTGCTGCATCTTTGTGGCATTCTTTACATATGGTTTTGTACAGTGTTTGCACATGTACACAGTCTTTCCATCATTAATGCCTGGGGTAAAATGCTTCCACACATCCGACGGTAAACGTGGCATTGTTCTATGCAGAGAAATAAAGGGCATTCATTTCTGTGTCGAACTGCGGTCGATCAGCACGATTGCAACAGGGTGAGTAAATTTTTCCTGATGCTCCATGTGATAGAAGCATGACCTGTGCACGCACGATGCTACATCACCAACAGAGGGAGCTAATCGCTCATCCACTTATCCAACCAATCAGGACACATTTGTTCACAGTCACACACAAAACTTGTAATTATTAAAACAAGCCAAGTAAGATAAACATATATTGATTAAGAAATTACTTAATTATTAAGATTCCATCTCGGTTAGTAATTTTATGAGAGGACCTGTGGAAAAAAATGAAAGAAATACAAAAAAAACACAATATTATGCTAGCGTGTGCTTTTTTGGGCGAAATTCCCAAGCTAAACTTCCCGTGGAAAATTTCCGGAAATTTCCCAGAAACTTTCCACTCCTTCGCAACCCTACTTCGGAGCCAGCAGCGAACGCCTTCATTTCACTGCTGACCGCAAATTCCGGGCCATTGTCGCTTAAACCTTGTCACCTGCGATAGGCATGCTGCGTCGGGTAGTAACAGACAACGTTCCCTTTAAGCTGCACAGCTATCTCGAGGTCCCACGCAGCAAGTGAGCCAGCTTCACAATGCAAAAAAACGCACATGCGGGGAAGTTTGAATGGGCCGCACATTCCGTTAAAGGGGCCGCGTGGCCCAAAAGAAATTAGGGGGAACAAACAGGTACTGGTGATCTGCTACCCATGGCCTTGGACCTCCCTGGTTCTCATCTGCTGTTGCTCTTCCATCTCCTCCAAAATATCCTAAATGAGTCTTGTTGATGAATTCAATACTAAAGGCTGCTTTTCAAATTCTTATCCTTGTGCTAAAATCCCCCATGGCATCACCTCTCCCCATGTCTGTAACCTCATTTGATCAAATGTATACCTGGCATAACTAAAATGTATACCTACCATTTTAAATCCCTTCAACCAACATTTCCAATTAAGAGTGGCTATTAAACGCTATGTAGATTGTAAATATATGCCAGTAGAAGACTTCTGTACTTTCAATATATTTGTTTCTCTTCCCCCGTCAAAACAATTCCTGTTCAGTTTTTTTCAATGTCCCACAGGGCTCTTCATTGTAAGTTTCCATTTTCAGAAACTGAAGCAGGATGGAAGTCTTCAAATCTTCTCTGTGGCCCCTACATGAGAATTGCTTTTAAACATGAAGTGTTTGGGGACTCTTTCTCATTTACAACTACACAATAGGGCAGAAGTTGCTAGGCTCTGCTACCAGCACAGGGCCTTACTAGATGCAAGCGGGTGCAGAGATCACCGGCCTATACTTGTGTCTATTGAAACTCTGTGCTGGCAGCGGAACTACAGGAAACTTTGTGCTATCCGGCACCGACGGGACCGAGCTGTTGCCGTCCCATCAAAACTGCCGGACAAACCAGCGCTACAGCTCCCTTTGAACTCGGATCCTCAGACTCCAGCCTCTGTGCATCTCAGTTTGCCGCATCATTCCTTTAGCCGCTGTCTGCTAGTCTCTCCCTAAACCCCACCATCTCTCCTCCTCCAAGACCCTCCTTAAAACCCACCTCTAATCAAAGTTTTGGTCCCTCCTCCTAATCTCTGCTTCTGGCTCGGCATCTTTTTTATTTTTCTCATGACTCTGAAGCACCTTGGGACATTTTTCCACGTTAAATCTGCTATATAAATGTAAGGAATAAGGAGGCCACCAACTCTTTGGAAACAAAGGCCAGTATTTTCCGATGCCTACGGGTGCGTACGAGCTGTGTACACACCCGTAGGGACATCGGAAATGCTGGTTTCAGGCATCCTCTTGACAGATCGCAAGCCTGCCCTGGAGAAGGGCCTCTGTGGGTGGAGAGTTCCGCTTTCTGCAGAACCTCTGCCTGCTGAAGTCACTTAAAAATCTTACTCCTGGTAAAAAAAAAAATCACTTATTTATAATTTTAAAAAAGCCCCGTAAAAAACTAATTTTTTTTACAAAAACTTAAATTGTTTAAAATATTTAATTTAATGTAATTTTAACTCATTTTAAAAACATGATGGTTTTTTAAAAAATGTATTTAATGTTTGTGTCTTTTTTCAGTGATCCCTATTCATACTTTTGACAGGTCTATCTGTCAAAAGTATGAGGGGAGATTCCCTTCTTTCATTGGTTTGCCTGACCCACGTGATCCCAGGGACACTTGCGAACTGCATGCGCCCCTGGGGTATGTGGGTCCTGCGCATTTCGACTGTGGAGAGGCCCAGGATCGGAAGTGTCCGGACCTCGGGAGCCCTCAGGTAAATACGGAGATAACTCTCAACATTAACTCTGGAGAGTACGGCAGTTTTGAGGCAACGGCAGCAGCTCGGTCCCGTGGGTGCCAGATAGCACAAAGTTTCCTGCACTGGGGTTCATTCCTAGAGGAATAAAATTCAAAAGCAGAGAAGTGATGTTAAACTTGTACAGAACATTCATTAGGCCACAAGAGTAATGTGCCCAGTTTTGGTTTCCATGTTACAAAAAGAATATAGAAGCACTGGAGAAAATACAACAAAGATTTACAAGGATTAGACCAGAACTGAGAGAGTACAACTATTCAGAAAGGCTGAACAGGCTGGGGCTCTTTTATCTAGAAAAAAAGAGCGAGAGTTGACCTGATAGAGGTCTTTAAAATGACGAAGGGGTTATTCCTGTTTGTCCTGTTTGTATTCCACTGTGTACATGCCTGGACATGCCTCGGCTGACTCCTCCCACAGGTCCTAGTATAAAGGTGACTGCTCCCCAGCCCTTTGTATCCTGGACCGGTCGACCACGCGAGGCAGACCTCCATTCTGTTGTTAATAAAAGCCTTTAGTTACTCTTCTAACTCTCAGTCTTTTATGAGTAATTGATAGCGCATCAGACCAGAACTGAGAGAGTACAACTATTCAGAAAGGCTGAACAGGCTGGGGCTCTTTTATCTAGAAAAAAAGAGCGAGAGTTGACCTGATAGAGGTCTTTAAAATGACGAAGGGGTTTGATAGGGTAGAAGTAGAGAAGATGTTCCCACTTGTGGGAGAGTCCAAAACTAGGGTCCATAAATATAAGGTAAGTCACTAATAAATCCAATAGGGAATTCAGGATAAACTTCTTTACCCAGAGAGTGGTTAGAATGTAGAACTCGCTTCCAGAGTGGTTGAGGCGATTAGCATAGATGTAATTTATGGGAAGCTAGATAAGTACATGAGGAAGAAAGGAATAGAAGGATACATTGATAGGGTGAGATGAAGTACGGTGGGAGGAGGCTCATGTGGAGCATAAATACTGGCATAGACCAGTTGTGACATAGAATTTTACAGCACAGAAACAGGCGATGTAATTCTAAGATACTGTATTGTTGACAAGCAAAAAGAGCATTAATGTCAGGTCAATAATTTTAAACTGGTTTAGTCCTGGAAGTAATTTTAGAATGGTAGACAAAAAATCAACAACCACTTAATACTCATAAAATTACTAAACGTTAATGCACTCAGCACCTGATGAATTTCACCACTGAGTAACTTCAAAGCTTCTCTGCAAGACACAACTATAGGTCAGACTTGCAGTTTAAATGATGTATACTGCAACAGCACAATCATACATCTTGCCAGTGTTTCTATAAAAAAAAGTTCATTTGTCCTATCATCATTTTCATTTCAGCCTCCCTGGGCATCATCATGGCATTCCTATCAGGTACAGACCAGTAGGGAGTATACAGTGGAAAATAACTCCATCGTCCAAACAGTATTGATGAAAAGGGAAATCTGAACATTGCAGCATTAACATCTTTTCAGTTGATAATAGTACATTACTGGTTCCAAGAATGGCATCAACTCAATATACTGTAGGTAAAATGAAGTAGTGCATATTTTCATAACGGCTAGATGGTGCTTTTTAAAAAAACTTCTGCCTTGTAAGGCACTTGAACGGCCACATATACTTTAATCCCTGATGGAAGCATGGGGGGAAATAAAATGTAGAGCAAACCCATTAACTGAATGCAAAAATGCAATGCTAAAAAAAAAATAGTTGCTCATTACAGAACTTCTGGTTTGTCCTTTATATACAAAGAACTGATTAGCAGATGGAACGTTTGAACATTTTCAGACATCTCCAATTACAAAGCCATTAACTGTAAAAGTAGTCTCTAAAGAACTGTACAAGCTATTTTATTCACAATGCAAAGTATTCATCCCCTTTTAACACACTTAGACATAAGCTAAGAATGTCACTTCATCTCATTTTTTCTAAGGTGTGGCTGACTGGACCAGCTGTCACTGGTCAACAACAGGCTGGCAGCCAGCTGTCTGAACACAGTAGCGGCCCTGTTTCCATAAGGTCAGTTTTCATGAATGTATCTTCTTCGCAATTTACTAGTGAACAGCTGCCCTTTGAGTGGAAATGTGAACCAAACTCTACTGCTGGTGTTGGCTTGAAACAGATGGTTAATCTTTTAAAGGAGCACCATCTTCATGAAAATGTATTTACCTAATCTTTGGAGATGAAGAAATGCAGACCGTTTTTGTCACATGCAAGAGATACAATAAGAAATATAATTTATTTCTATATGATTTATATTGACATATTAGGGCAGAAATTTAATACAGGAAACTTTGATTTATCCGGAGGTTAACTGTCCGGAATGCTCGAGCCAGCGGCAAAAATCAGGAGCTGTTTCGTTGCTTTTTTCCCCCCACCAGTCAGGCTCTGCAAGGTCTCGCTGAAGCTGTTGCTAAGCTACAGAGACACTTGCAAGGTACGGCTGACTGTTTAGAAGCTGTTGCTAAGCAACAGGGTTTGTTGCCAGATATGGAGCTCAAAATCTCCGTATGTTTCAACATTAGCGCTGGTTTGTCCGGCAGTTTTGATGGGACGGCAATAGCTCGGTCCCGTCGGTGCCGGATAGCACAAAGTTACCTGTAGTTCCGCTGCCAGCACAGAGTTTCAATAGACACAAGTATAGGCCGGTGATCTCTGCACCCGCTTGCATCTAGTAAGGCCCTGTGCTGGTAGCAGAGCCTAGCAGCTTCTGCCCTATTGTGTAGTTGTAAATGAGAAAAAGAGTCCCCAAACACTTCATGTTTAAAAGCAATTCTCATGTAGGGGCCACAGAGAAGATTTGAAGACTTCCATCCTGCTTCAGTTTCTGAAAATGGAAACTTACAATGAAGAGCCCTGTGGGACATTGAAAAAAACTGAACAGGAATTGTTTTGACAGGGGAAGAGAAACAAATATATTGAAAGTACAGAGGTCTTCTACTGGCATAGATTTACAATCTACATAGCATTTAATAGCCACTCTTAATTGGAAATGTTGGTTGAAGGGATTTAAAATGATAGGTATCCATTTTAGTTATGCCAGGTATACATTTGATCAAACAGCGTTCATAACTATGTGTAAATAATAATACTGCATTTGTTAGAAGAGGGTTGTGATTGTTGGAGGTCAATCATCTCAGCCCCAGGACATCGCTGCAGGAGTTCCTCAGGGCAGTTTCCTAGGCCCAACCATCTTCAGCTGCTTCATCAATGAACTTCCCTCCATCATAAGTTCAGAAGTGGGGATGTTCGCTGATGATTGCAGAGTGTTCAGTGCCATTCGCAATGCCTCAGGTAATGAAGCAGTCCATGCCCGACTGCAGCAAGACCTGGATGACATTCAGGCTTGGGCTGATAAGTGGCAAAGAACATTTGCGCCACACACTGACTATCTCCAACAAGTGAGAGTCTAATCACCAGCCCTTGACATTCAATGGCATTACTATCGCCAAATCCCCCACCATCGCCATTGACCAGAAACTTAACTGGACCAGCCGCATAAATACTGTGGCAACAAGAGCAGGTCAGAGGCTGGGTATTCTGGGGCAAGTGACTCACCTCCTGACTCCCCAAAGCCTTTCCACCATCAACAAGGCACAAGTCAGCAGTGTGATGGAATACTCTCCATCTGCCTGGATGAGTGCAGCTCCAACAACACTCAAGAAGCTCAACACCAGCCAGGACAAAGTAGCCTGCTTGATTGGCACCCCACCCACCACCTTAAACATTCACTCCCTCCACCACTGGTGCACCATGGCTGCAGTGTACCATCTACAAGATGCACTGCATCAACTCACCAAAGCTTCGACAGCACCTCCAAAACCCATGACTTCTACCACCTAGAAGGACAAGGGCAGCAGGCGCATGGGAACACCACCACCTGCAAGTTCCCCTCCAAGTGACACACCACCCTGACTTGGAAATGTATCGCCGTTCCTTCATCGTCGCTGGATGAAAATCGTGGAACTCCCTCCCTAACAGTATTATGGGAGTATCTTCACCACAGGGACTGCAGAGGTTCAAGAAGGCAGCTCACCGCCACCTTCTCAAGGGCAATTAGGGACGGGCAATAAATGCTGGCCTGCCAGCAACGCCCACACCCCAGGAACGAGTAAAAAAAATACGGTTCTTACCTACTCAGAATTAGATTAGGTGCTCCATTATTCGAATTGTGCCAATAAAGTAGAAAACCCCAGTAAAAAAGTTTCTATAAATCAGAAGGTTTTTTTTTTTTTTTTTAAATTGTAATCTGTTGAGAAATAATCGCCACACAAAAACTTTGCCCTTAAACCAATATATTCAATCTATAGTGTGCCTATTTCTGGTGTTTACTGTGCTTAATTTCTGGGTTCAAAAACTCTTCGGAAAAGACACTTGACACATGAAAAGAGCTGTGTGTCTGGCCAGTAAATTTTTAATCAGAAAATGCTGGAAACACTCAACGGGTCAGTCGGCAGTCACCAACGAATACAATTTTCTCGTTGCCCCTCCCCATATGCTGTGCAACAGGCTCCTGTGCCTGTTTGTACCAGACGTAAAACTTTTCAGGGTAATTAATGTGCAGTAGGTGGGCAATTAGCCCAACTTTTCGCCAGCACGTTGATTTGAATGGGTAGGTGAAACATGCAGCGAAGCTGATGCGCAGTCGGAATTTGACAGATCGCAAGTTCAGGATTTAGCTCATGCTAACTTGCAGTCAATTTCAAAGGCGGTATAACGGCGTACTCAGAGTATGCAGTCACACCGACTGTGAATTCGGGGCCAAAATGTTCAGACCGCTTACAGGAGCAACTGACACTAGTGTACCCAAGGAAATATCTACGACAGAGACAAACTTGTAACAATCCAGTTATATAATAATCTATCAAGTTTTATAATTTAATCCTGATAATTTAAAATTATTTTTGGACAAAAAAGTTGAAATCATCCAATAATTTGAATTATGCAATGTAGCTAACCTAACAGGAATTTAGGCCAAGTTGTTTTTTTGAATCAAGCAATTTCGAATTAAGAAAATGCATTTAGTTTCTTCACATTTATTGAGTCTCATTGGGCCATTATTGGCTGCCAAAATAATGGAAATCCAAAAGATGCTGTCCGAGATGCGCCACTCTGCCGTTAGTTTCGCGAATACGGCATCTTGCTGTCTGGCTCACCATTGAAACGCATTGCATGCCGTGAAATTGCTGTATTTGCACAGTAGATACGAACTAAACTTGCCACAAAAAGTCAAGTCTTGTCCATTTCAGTCCATGTGCCCTTTAAATGACATGATAAGTGTTAATTACTACCAAACAAGCTCTCTGGCACTGAAAATTAACTATTACAAGTGTGGAGAATCATTCCTTCGGGTTTTAATTGTTGGAGATTTTAAAAATGTGAAATTTAAAATTAAAAAAATGTTCTTAAACTTTTCCTTGTGTTTCTTTTTTCTCGCTTTCTTTCCCTCTATTTCTCTTCCTGTACCTGATTTGGCATTGAATTCACCCACTCTTATTTACATTTCCTTCTCAGTCCTTGCACTGTTAATTTCAGAATCCTTCAATCTGATTGGTTAATGAGATACGCAGTTGCTTGCCCTGTTCACTCAGGTCCCAAATGCCCAGTTTCTCGCGCTGCAACATTATCACCTTGCACTTTTGTGAACTTGCCACGCAAAAAATTTAAAAACCTAAACGTGCTAGGGCAAGTCCAAATAATGGCAGACACTGTTAGATTTACTCCTGCAGCAAATTATGGCCCATAAGGAATTGTCCGTTCTCTTATTGAACTTTTACAGCGTAAAGCACAGCACTTTAAACAAATCCATTTCTTCTATGATCTCCAAAACAGATAGAGGATTCTTCTATGTTTGCCAGGCTAGGTTTACAATACTGAGCAGTCTAATCAAACAAATGAAGGGCAGAAATAGAACTTCGTCCATTGTTAGCTCTCCCCACTGGTTCAGTGAGACATGCACCACTTGCTGTGGTATTCAACCTTACAGATTGAGCATTTGTCTATATATAGAGTTCACTAACCTCAGCCCTAGTAAAAGTGACTGCAGCACAATTGGCCTCAGAGAAAAAAAAATCAAGTCAGGGTTCCCACTCCTCATTGTTATCCAATGACCCTCATCATACATCGTAACTTCCCATTCCGTTAAAAGCAGATAATCTGGATAAGCAAATGAGGATTAACATAAACCTAAGCAGGATACTGCAATGCAACCTTTATACTGCACCTTAGGTGCCAGTATCATGCTGAGATTTTTAGCTTCCCTATACCAAAAGGGAGAACAGGATTTCCAGTCTGGGTCGATAACATTGCAAGAGGGACAACCTCCAAGAAATGATCTTGCAATATTAGCAGTACAACTCCCATTTGTGCCAAGTCTGATATTTATTTACATCAAATATGTTAAGTCTAAAATAATCTACCAATACCACCAATCTGTTTAAAATCAGGTTAAAAGCCGACTGCCCCATCAACTCACCCAATAGAAAACTCAGCAGCTGAACACTGGAAAGAAGCACTCTGCATGCACACAGAACTTTGCAATACATCAAACTCCCCAATCACATTGGACCGTAATTTGCGGACAGCAGTGAAGCAAAGGCGTTCGCCGCTGGCCCCGAAGAAAACTTCCCACAAATAGCTTGCGATCTCTGTGGCGAGAGGTTTGGCTTTTCCGGCGTTCAACTGAGATCAGTGCAGTGTAGTGGGAATTCCATCGCGCGAGCTGCTGTGATGTCAACAAGCTGTCTAAGCAGCCAATCAAAATGCAGACTTCTCACAAACTTGGAACCAGGATGTGAAGAAGCTCCTTTTATTCTGACTTTTTAAAAATGTTAGTGAGCAAAGCAAAGATTGGGGCTCTCACATTGGGGAAAGATAAACCTGAAAATATGAACAAAGTTTGAAAAAAAATGTTTAAGTTTCTTAAAAATTGTATTTTTAAAAAAAATTAAAAATGGAGAAATTTAACACTCCACAAAATTAAAATTAGTTTTTCAGGGTTATAACGTTTGTTTAGCAGTCAATTAAAGCCTGGAAAAGATCCCTCAGATCCTAAGAGTTTTCGGCCAATTTCACTGCTTTGCCACACCTGTTTGAACGCCTGATACTCAATAGGATAGCACCAACTGTAGATGAGAAGATCATTCCAGAGCAAGCAGATTTCCATCCCGGCAAATCAACAAGCCAACTGCTCAACCTCACACAACACATCGAAGATGGTTTTGAGCAAGGGATGGTAACAGGTGCTGTTTTTGTAGACCTGTCAGCAGCATACGATAGTGAACCATAGACGTCTCCTCTGCAAGATTCTAGAGATGACAAAAGAGATTCACTGAACAGAGCTGTTAGAAAGCATGCTTCAGAATCGCCGGTTCTATGTTGAACTAGGTGGGAAGCGCAGCAGGTGGCGTATTCAGAAGAATGGTCTTCCTCAGGGGAGTGTGCTTGCACCGCTGCTGTACAACATCTACACGAATGACCAACCTATAGACGGTGTTACACGCCGTTTTATATATGCTGATGACTTGTGTAACTGCCCAAAGCACTGATTTTAACACCGTGGAGAAAACGCTTTCTGAGGCCTTGGAGGGACTAAAATCCTACTATGAAGAAAACCACCTTCGCGCAAACCCATCAAAGACGCAAGTTTGTGCATTCCACCTCAGAAACCGTGAAGCTAAACGCCAGCTGAAAGTAACCTGGTGTGGAGCAACACTGACGCATTGCGAGCACCCTATCTACTTAGGAGTCACCCTTGACCGATGCCTCACCTTCAAGAACCACACTGAATAAGCTCACTAACACAAGATGGGGAACAAGCCCGAAAACATTGCGAACCAGTGCACTTGCTCTTTGCTATTCCACTGCCGAATACACCTGCCCTGCATGGGAAAGGTCTACTCATGCCAAGAAGATGGAGGCCGTTCTGAATGCAAGCTGCCGATTTATCACAGGTTGCTTAAAACCAACAAACACCAACGGCCTATATATCCTGGCGGGTATCGCTCCCCCTGATATAAGAAGAACGGTAGCCAGCAAGAAAGAGCGACTCCGTCAAACATCAGATGAGACACCCTCTGCATTGTCATACACCTACACCCAGCCGCCTAAAGTCAAGAAAGAGCTTCATGAACAGTGTTGTTCCATTACAATCAACCACATCTGAAGCCCGCATCGCCTTGTGGAAAGACCGGCTCGCCAGTTTTGAACGACCCCCAGCGATGGAAATTTTACTTGATGAAAGCCTTCCCCCAGGAGCTAATTGCAACTGGGCAACCTGGAAGTGCCTTAACAGACTTAGGACCGGTGTAGGTTGCTCAAAGGTGTCACTAAGCAAATGGGGATATTCAACCAGCCCGACAACTTGTGAATGTGGAACTGAGGCACAGACTATGCAACATCTTCTGCAATGCCCATCGTTAGACGAACCCTGCACTGTTGCAGATCTTGCCGAATTCAACAACAAGGCACAAAAATGTGTCCAGTTCTGGCTGGGCTATGTATAGACTGTCCGTGGACACGATAAGAAGCAGTCAATACGCTGTTAAACCCCCAGTTATACCTAATCCAGCAAGGTCTAAGTTTTAATGACTGCAGAAAAGCTGACGTTTTTGTCAGTTTCACTGATTTCCCTGATTACTGGCTATTGGCGGGGGGCACAGCGCAGCCAGTGTCGGAGCAGTGAATGGCTGACCGCAACTTCAGGATTTCTGTGTTAGAATACGCATGCAGTAAATCCTGAAGTTGCAGTCAGTTTCAAAGGGGTAATAACAGTGAATGCTGTTATTACCCACCGAAAATTCCAGACCAATGTACCTCTAAAAGCCCAGCAGATGCAATGCAATGACAGCATGAGAAAAGACTGTCACTATATTACAATGTTGAGGTCATATTATGCCATTAGATGTTTCTTTGCACTACATTATGGATTTATTCAGTCATGTATAGAAAACAGATTAAATAGAAAAAATACGCATGCGCGGGAATTTGAATGGGCCGTGCACTAAAAAAAAGGAACATTGCTCAGGACTGTCTTCAAAACTGCAACACAGTTCAAATGATTTTATTAAACTAATTTTTCTAGACAGCCTAATGAGATTAAACATGTTCCAAGTTTTTTTTTAAAATCCTAAAACAAAATGTGCATTAAAACCTTTTGGAGATTTTTCATTGGAGTTCGTTTGTATATTATGGCCACTTACTATGGGTAGCGAGCTGTTCTGAACGTCTGCAACATGCAATAGAAAATGGCAGTGTTTTATAACATTCTGAAGTTAAATTAAGGGTTTGATAAAAAAAAGCAGCTTACTAGGAAGTACTGCACTTTTTACAGAACATTGCAATAAATATGGTTGTTCTAAAGTTAGAAATAGTGCTCTATATATATCAAGTCAAATTATATTACTTGAGTTTTCATTGTTCAACACAAGTATATACCAGTAAATTTAGAACGTACATTTCAGATGTTAATAAATGACACACAAAACAACAAGAAAACACGGAAGAGCAACAGTGTTGCTCAGTATTATAGTACTAAGACTGAATGCAAAAACCTACTGCCTCCTAGCAACCAATTACAGAGGGTGGTCTAAGGCAGACTGTGAACCTGCCCTTTCAATAGAAAAGACTTGAAGACAGGATAACTTAGTGAAAAATGCACATAAATAAACAACAGCTATAGATAGGTATCCTCATAACTATTTTGATAACGCTGGCATTTCATTGCCATTTCATATTTTCAGCTGAACAAGTTCTCAACAACAGCTTTCTGCAGTTGAACATATAAGCTAAATAAATTGAACAGGCCATTTAACAGTCGATTCACTTTAAAGAAGAAAGTGCTTCAGAATGAGAAATCATAGTATGAGGACCCACATAAGCACCAGATAACTGGGTCTTCAACTTCTTCCAAACAAAATTCCAAATACACATATAAAGAACAGGGTGTGTTTAATAATAAGTGGCAGCAATGACAAAGCCAGCAACTGCAACAGCACTTCTCATTCTGACTCTAACTCTCTCTCCAGAAAATTCTGAGTTTTATAGACTCAACAGTCTTCTCCTCTTCCCCAAAGGGTAGGAGGATCCACAGCTCCACCTACCCACAACTCAGTTCCACAGGATCATTACATTAGGGATATTGGCCCAGATTTTGCCGTCACTGGCAGGGCTGCATGAACAGGGTTAGCAACTATGTATCTCCTTAACTGAGGCATGCAGAGTCTGAACCAGGAAGTAAATTAGAATATTTAATTAAATGGCAAATCATGTTCAGAAAGCGAAATAGAGAAAGAAAGATGGGATTATGAGAGAGACAGAGAGAGAGAGAGATAACAGACAAAGAATAAGTTTTTAAAAAGTTTTAGATTTTTTAAAATCTCCACCAATAATTAAAATCTGAAGGAATGAGATGCCACAGTTGTAAAAGTTAATTTTCAGTGCCAGAGAGGTTGTTTGGCAGTAATCAAGACTCATCACACATTAAAAATTCACTTGCACTTGAATGGACAAACCCCAACTTTTTCTGGTGTGTTTAGTGGGTATCTATCACATTAAGTACCCCAACTTCATGCCCTTCCACGTGATTCAATGTCAAGTCTCTTGGCAAGATACTGTTATGGCGCAACTTCTGGAGAAGCAGGACAAATTAGACAGCAACTTCCTGATTTCCACATTTAACTGCGTACGTGCGGTCACCGGAAATTGCTGTTCGATTTACTCCTTAATAACGATGAGCGCTGTTAACCTCACCATTATTTTTACTGCAAAATCCACGCTATTAGTTTGTGGTACTGTAGCATATTCCACAGGTACCTCAGTGACTCAATGGGGTATTTCAGTGTCATTAACCTTGGTATGGAATGGGAAAAGAATACTTAAATTAGACTGATTCCTGGGATATGGGGGGAGGGCAGGATTTATCCTATGAGGAGAGGTTGAGTAGATCGGGCCTATATTCCCTAGAGTTTAGAAGAATGAGAGGTGATCTCATTGAAATGTATAAAATTCTTAAGGGGCTTGACAGGGTAGATGCTGGAAGGTTGTTTCCCCTGGCTGGGGAGTCTAGAACTAGTGGTCACAGTCTCAGAATATGGGGTCAACCATTTAGGACTGAGATGAGGAGAAATTTCTTCACTCAAAGGACTGTGAATCTTTGTAAATCTCTACCTCAGAGGGCTGTGGATGCTTAGTCGTTGAGTATATTCAAGACAGATAGATAGATTTTTGGAACCAAGGGATATGGGGTGAATGGCTCGAAGAGCCAAATGGCCTACTCCTATTTCTTATGTTATTTCCAGGACATGCAGATCATAAAACACACAAGATTTTCTTCTCTTCGCTTACCATCAAATTAAGTATTAAAGCAGTTCCTTACCTAGTCCAGATGTATAAATAGCTTTGACAGATTTCTTCATTTTTTGGAGCACACCACGATCCACGTCCAATGCCTAAAAATAAAAATGGAGCATAAATAAAAGAGAAAGCAAGCAGTTAACAGCAAAAGAAAACTGGAAAATTTATTAAAACAGTTTGATTTATTTTATGTACTATACTTCTTAATTTATGTCGGTAACTGGGACGGTTACCAGTTGGGGAAGTTGCGCTTCAGCATCAAATCCGACTCCACAACACTAACCAACTTGTTTGTGGTTCATCAAAACTGATTTGAGTCCTCAGATGAATCAACGTGTTAGACACAAGGACACCCACCTCAATTAGTTTTTCTAATAATTTTCAATCTTGATGGTTTGAAAGAAAAAATTGATTTAGAGCAATCCTATGTTCCAGACCCTGGCAGCACAAT
The DNA here is from genome assembly GCF_052327205.1 of Somniosus microcephalus. NCBI lineage: Eukaryota > Metazoa > Chordata > Chondrichthyes > Squaliformes > Somniosidae > Somniosus > Somniosus microcephalus. The sequence continues at coordinate 9,898,476 of NC_140995.1, forward strand.
TGACCCCAATATACACAGTAATACAGATTGACCAAGATAGTAGTTACTTATAGAATCATAGAAATTTATGGCACAGAAGGTCATTTGGTTCATCGTATCTGTGCCAGCTGACAAAGAGCTATCCAACCTAATCCCATTTTCCAGCTTGTGGTCCATAGCCCTGTAGGTTACAGCACTTCAAGTGCATATCCAAATACTTTTTAAATGCAATGAGGGTTTATGCCTCTACTACCCTTTCAGGTAATAAATTCCAGATTCCCACCACACTCTGGGTGAAAAAAGTTCTCAACTTCCCTCTAATCCTTCTACCAATTACTTTAAATCTATGCCCCCTGGTTATTGACCTCTCTGCTAAGGGAAATAGGCCCTTCCAATCCATTCTATCTAGGCCCCTCATGATTTTATACACCTCAATTAAGTCTCCCTTCAGCCTCCTCTGTTCCAAAGAAAACAACCCCAGTCTATCCAATCATTCCTCATAACTAAAATTCTTCAGTCCTGACAACATCCTCATAAATCTCCTCTGTACCCTCTCTAGTGAAACCACATCTTTCCTGTAATGTGGTGACCAGAACTGTACGCAGTACTCTAGCTGTAGCCTAACTAGTGTTTTATACAGTTCAAGCATAACCTCCCTGTTCTTATAAGAACATAAGCAGTAAGAGCAGGAGGAGGCCATACAGCCCCTCGAGCCTGCTCCGCCTTCAATAAGATCATGGTTGATCATCGGCCGCAACTTCACTTTCCCGCCCGATCTCCATATCCCTTGATTCCCCTAGAGTCTATACCTTGGCTAATAAAGGAAAGTATCCCGTATGCCTTCTTAACCACCTTATCTACCTGTCCTGCTATCTTTAAGGATCTGTGGACATGCACTCCAAGGTCGCTCTGTTCCTCTGCACGTCTCAGTATCCTAACATTGAAGTCAATGGGAATCAGGGGGAAAACTCCCCACTGGCTGGAGTCATACCTAGCACAAAGGAAGATGGTTGTGGTTGTTGGCGATCAATCACCTCAGCCCCAGGACATCGCTGCAGGAGTTCCTCAGGGCAGTGTCCTCGGCCCAACCATAAGAACATAAGAAATAGGAGCAGGAGTAGGCCAATCGGCCCCTCGAGCCTGCTCCGCCATTCAATAAGATCATGGCTGATCTGATCCTAACTGCCAATCCACTATCACAGAACCATCTCCTGCATCTAACAGAATTAGACACATGAAATAGGAGCAGGATCAGGCTACACGGCCCCTGGGCCCGCTCCGCTACCCACAGGGCCATGACCGATCCGAACCTAGACTCATGTCCAAATTCCTGCCCGCTCCCCGTAACCCTTAATTCCCTTTACTTCTAGGAAACTGTCTATTTCTCTGTTTTAAATTTATGTAATGATGTAGCTTCTACAGTTTTTTGGGGCAGCATATTCCATGGACCTACCACCCTCTGAGTGAAGTAGTTCCTCCTCATCTCAGTTTTGATCTTCAGCTGCTCCATCAATGGCCTTCACTATCAGGTGGTCAGAACTGGGGATGTCTGCCGAGTGTTCAGTTCCATTCGTAACTCCTCAGATAATGAAGCAGTCCCTGCCCGACTGCAGCAAGACCTGGATGACATTCATGCTTGGGCTGATAAGTGGCGAAGAATGGGCTGGATATTCCGACCCTCAAGCACCCGTAGGGGTCTCGCAAGTGCCGGTTTCAGGCATGCGAAGCACATGCGCTAAAACCCGGCACTTCCGATCTGTCAAGAATTCTCTTGACAGATCATCCACCTGCCCGGGAGAAGGGCATCCGCAGGCAAAGAGTTCCGCATTTGGATAATCATAATTTAATAGGACAAAGACAGCATGGTTTTATGAAGGGGAAGTCATGTTTGACAAATTTGCTGGAGTTCTTTGAGGAAGTAACGTATAGGGTGGATAAAGGGGAACCAGTGGACGTAGTGTATTTAGACTTCCAAAAGGCATTTGACAAGGTGCCACACAAAAGATTATTGCTCAAGATAAAAAATCACGGGATTGGGGGTAATATTCTGGCATGGATAGAGGATTGGCTATCTAACAGAAGGCAGAGAGTTGGGATAAATGGTTCATTCTCAGACTGGCAATCAGTAACTAGTGGTGTTCCGCAGGGGTCAGTGCTGGGTCCCCAACTCTTTACAATCTATATTAACGATTTGGAGGAGGGGACCGAGTGTAAAATATCAAAGTTTGCAGATGATACTAAGATTGGGGGGGGGGGGGGGGGGGGGAAGTAGTGAGTGAGGAGGACATAAAAAACCTTCAAGGGGACATAGACAGGCTAAGTAAGTGGGCAGAGATTTGGCAGATGGAATACAATACTGGAAAGTGTGAGGTTATGCACTTTGGCAGGAAAAATCGTAGAGCAAGTTATTATCTTAATGGCAAGAAACTGGAAAGTACTGAAGTACAAAGGGATCTGGGGGTCCTGGTGCACGAAACTCAAACGGTTAGTATGCAGGTGCAGCAAGTGATTAAGAAGGCCAATGGAATGTTGGCTTTCATTGCTAGGGGGATAGAATATAAAAATAGGGAGGTATTGCTTCAGTTGTACAAGGTATTGGTGAGACCGCACCTGGAATACTGCGTACAGTTTTGGTGTCCATACTTAAGAAAGGACATACTTGCTCTCGAGTCAGTACAAAGAAGGTTCACTCGGTTAATCCCGGGGATGAGGGGATGGACATATGAGGAGAGGTTGAGTAGATTGGGACTCTACTCATTGGAGTTCAGAAGAATGAGAGGCGATCTTATTGAAACATATAAGATTGTGAAGGGGTTGGATCGGGTGGATGCAGGGGAAGATGTTCCCGATGATGGGTGAAACTAGAACTAGGGGGCATAGTCTTAGAATAAGGGGCTGCTCTTTCAAAACTGAGATGAGGAGGAACTACTTCACTCGGAGGGTGGTAGGTCCATGGAATATGCTGCCCCAAAAAGCTGTAGAAGCTACATCATTACATAAATTTAAAACAGAAATAGACAGTTTCCTAGAAGTAAAGGGAATTAAGGGTTACGGGGAGCGGGCAGGAATTTGGACATGAGTCTAGGTTCGGATCGGTCATGGCCCTGTGGGTAGCGGAGCGGGCCCAGGGGCCGTGTAGCCTGATCCTGCTCCTATTTCGTGTGTCTAATTCTGTTAGATTCAGGAGATGGTTCTGTGATAGTGGATTGGCGGTTAGGATCAGATCAGCCATGATCTTATTGAATGGCGGAGCAGGCTCGAGGGGCCGATTGGCCTACTCCTGCTCCTATTTCTTATGTTCTTATGTTCTGCACAACCTCCGCTAGCTGAAAACCTTTAAAAATCTTACGCCTGATAAAACCAGGCATATGGCCTGCTTTTACCAGCATAAGAGTAAAAAAAACAATTTTTTCTCCCACTCATTTATAATTTTAAAAAACTTTAAAAAAAAGTTTATTTTTAGCCTCGTAAAAAACTTCAATTATTTTTCAAAAAATTAAATTTGCTTAAAATATTTAATTTAATATAATTTTAAATGTGATTTTATTTTTAATTTATTTAATGTTTAATTGTGTTTTTAAATGTGATCTCCATTCATACTTTTGACAGATCTATGCGTAGAGACCTGTCAAAAGTGTGAAGGGGATTCCCTTCTTTGATTGGTTCTCCATGGCCCACGTGATCCCAGGGACGCTTGCGAACCGCCTGCACCCCCGGGATACCTGGGCCTCTGCGCGCATGGACCAAGAGAGGCCCAGGATCAGAAGAGTCCAGACCTACGGAGCCAGCAGGTAAGTGCGTAGATTTTTCCAGATTGGAGGCATCCGCAATCGGAAAATCCGGCCCATTATTATGGCCACACAAGTGCCAGGCAATGACTATCTCCAACAAGCGAGGATTGGAAAATGAAGGTCAGAGCCTCCGCTATTTCCTCCCTTGTTTTTCTTAACAGCTGGGATCCATTTCATCCGGGCCTGGCAATTAATCTACTTTCAAAGATGCTAAACCCTTTAAACACTTCCTCTCTCACTAGGTTTATCTCATCTAATATTTCACACTCCTCCTCCTTAACTACAATGTCTGCATTGCCCCTCTTTTTTCTAAAGACATACACAAAGTATTCATTAAGAACCACACCCACGTCTCCTGCCTCAACACACAGGTTACCTTTTTAGTCTCTTAATAGGCCCTGCTCTTTCTTTAGTTATCCTCTGGCTCTTTATGTATTTATAAAACATCTTTGGGTTTTCCTTGATTTTACTTGCCAATATTTTTTCATTCCCCCTCTTTGCTTTCCTAATTTCCATTTTAATTTTAACCCTGCACTTTCTATACTCCTCTAGGTCTTCTGTACTATTTAGCTCTCGGTATCTGACATAAGCTTCCCTTTCTTGCCTTATCCTATCCTGTATGCCCCTTGACATCCAAGGGGCTCTAGATTTGGAAGTCCCACCCTTTTTCTTTGTATTGTATAAGTTTCAAATTTTCAGGAGCAGTAGCTGGGAATCCAAAAATAGTTCCGCTGGCATATTCATAACTCTACTGTAGTCTTTAATAAAAAAGTGGAATTTTTGTATTCTGCGATTTTATGAACCTTTCCAACAATCACTTTATCTAGACCCTGAAGAGGAAAGATTCTGCTCACTGCTCACACTTGCTTACCAAAAACAAGTTGCTTATATTCCATGAAATGAGAGTTGCGAAACTGAATTTTAAAAATTATTTTCTATTACCAAAGCACAACTATGAATTAAATGGATAAGAAGCAACTTGGAGCCGAAGTGTGTATGTGTTTTTTTTAAAAATCTTTTAAATTAAGATACAAAAGTTACTTATCTATTTAATAAAAATATTATATACTGCTCATGTAAATACTCTATCTGGTGGCTGTCAGCCTACCAATATAACTACAACAAATTCCACAGGCTGGCAATACATAGTTATTGGGTTGTCTAATCAACAAAATCATCACCAATTAAATGGATATTTCTATTTAGGTAAATCTTGGAATCTACTATAGGATGACAGCACTCCTAGAAACATCAATGCCAGTGAATTCACAATCATTCTCAGGGGAATTAATTGGACTATTTAAGCAAATAACACAATTCAAAAACAATTGCAACAAACAAAATTGCAACAAATTCTCAAAGTCATAGCATTTGTATGTTTCTTTCCATTGTATGTGAAGTTAGCATCTAATATTACCTGTAGCATTATTACTGCTCTTAAATTAAATGCACCATCAAAATACGTTGCTTCACCTAAATAAAAGGAAACAAGTCTAAACAGTAAGTGAGACTCAGCAAGTGTGCAAGATTTGTTGAGCACTGTGCAACAAAGAATTCTAGCCCTTCCCTAAAATATGTTCTTAGAATGACGTACAGTATTAAGCTTATGTCCCATTTTCCAGTCCCTTTTGGTGCTTCAAGTAGCGATTAAAGACCCTGGTACCATTCGAAGAGCACAATATTCTCTCAGTGCTTTGGGAAATATTCCTTCCTCAACCATAATTGTTAAAAAATCAATTACCTGGTCATTTATCTTATTGCTTATTTTTTTGTCTTATAATACTCCTGTGAAGCGCCTTGTGACATTTTACTACGTTAAAGGCGCTATATAAATACATACAAGTTGTTGTATTGCTGTTTGTGGCATTTTGCAGGATGCTGGCTGGCTGCCATACTTGCCTAAATTACAATCACTATACTTCAACAATTATTCATTGCGAAGCACTTTGAGATGATTTAGTACAAGTGCTATATCAATGCAAGGAATAGCAGTAGCAGTCATCAATTTTCTAACAATGCGTGCCAAAAATAGAAACATATCCATTTCCCAACAGCCTCACTTACTTTAATTATAGAATCACACAGCACAAAAGGAGGCCATTTGGCCTATCATGCCTGTGCCGGCTCTTTGAAAGAGCGATCCAATTAGTCCTACTCCACTGCTCTTTTCCCCATAGCCCTGCAAAATTTTCCCCTTCAGGTATTTATCTAATTCCCATTTGGAAGTTAATGGCCCAGAATTTGCGGTGGGTAATAACGACGAACGAACAGCGTTCGCTATTATTACCACTTTGAAACTGACCGCAACTTCAGGAATTAGCGGATGCACACCCCAACGTGGAAACCCTGAAGTTGCGGTCAGTCATTCACTGCTTCAACACCGCCTGCGCTGTGCACCCACGCCCACCCCCATAGCTGGCAATCAGTGTAATCAGGAAATCAGTGAAACTGACGAAAACTTTGGCTTTTCCGTGGCAATATTGCTGTTAAATACCCCATTAAAAGTTGGACCTTGCTAGATTAGGTGTAACTGGGGATTTAACAGCGTATTGACTGCTAAACAAACGTTATGGCCCTGAAAAATTTTGTGGAGTGCCAAATTTCTCTACTTTAATAAAAATTACAATTTTTAAAAAACTTAGGGGGAGAAATTGACTATAGCCCCGTTTGGGGCGCCAGCCTCGCCAGGACGCTAAAAGTAGCGCCCCGGAAGCATTCGCGGCCGCCTGCCGGAAATTCAGTGGTAGCGCCCCAAAGGGAAGCGCGGCGCTACGGGAAGCGCCCCGCATCCCTCTTGGGGCGCTGTGACTGAATATCGCGGTGCAACGTGCCGCAGCGCCACACGCTGCGGCACGTCATGCTGCGGTATTGCAGGCCTTCCTCCCCTTCTTAAAGGGGAGGGGCCTTGTGCAGCGCAATCTGGGGCCCAGCTGGGCCCCCAAGGATCGCGAGTGCCGGCAAAAGAGCCTGGCACCGAGAAGTGCCGGGCTCCTGGAACACAGCCAGCACTCTGCGAGTTCGGGGGGGGGGGGGGGGGGGGGGTGTTCAGGAGGCCGGGGACGGGAGCACAGGCAGGTGCTGGCAGGCGGCCAACAACAAAAATGGCCGTCCCGCACCTCTCCTTTAATTTGCGCCTCCCCCGCCGCAGGTAGGCCCCTCTGAATCGGTCGCACATAGCGTCCGGCGGTAAATCAGGGGGCGCTTCCAAATATCGCGGCCGGGGCGTGAGCGGGGCGCTGTGCACACCGATGCCGTCATCGGTAGCGGCCTAGTGCTAGCGGCTAGTGCCACCACTAGCGTCCCGCAGAATTTAGCGGGAGGCGTGGGCAGTGGCTTGCGACCCACTTAACGCCCTCTTAAGGCGCTAACGGGTGGCGCAGCCAACTGAATTTCTCCCCCTTAAACTTAAAAAAAAAAAAATTTAAGTTCGTTCATATTTATTTCCGGTTTACCTTTCCCCCATGTGATAGTCCCAATCTTTATTTGGCTCTCTAACATTTTTTTTAAAGTCAGAATAAAAGAAGCTTCTTCACATCCTGTTTCCAAGGCTGACAGAATTCTGCATTGCAATTGGTTGACATCACAGCAGCTTACCCTAGGAATTCCCCATTAATTTACAATGATCACTGAACGTCGATAAAGCTGAATTTCTCACCAGAGAGCGCAAGATCTTTGTGAGAAGCTTTCTTCGGGACCAGCGGCAAATGCCTTTGCTTCGCCGCTGACCGCAAATTACAGGCCATTATTGAATCTGCTTCCACTAGCCTTTCAGGCAGTGCATTCCAGACCATAACTCTGTGTAAATTTTTTTCCCTCATGTCACCTCTGGTTCTTTTGCCAATGACCTTAAATCTGTGCCCTCTGTGACCAAACCTCTGCCACTGAAAATAGTTTCTCCTTATTCACTATTCATGATTTTGGATACCTCTATCAAATCTCCCCTTAACTTTCTCTGTTCTAAAGGAGAATAACCCCAGTTTTTCTATTCTCTTCATGTAATTGAAGTCCTGCATCCCAGTACCATTCTAGTAAATCTCCTCTGTACCCTCTCCAAGACAGTGACATCCATCCTAAAGTATGGCGCTAAAGAATTGGCAACAATACTCCATCTAGGGCCTAACCACTGTTTTATAAAGGTTTTGCATAGCTTCCTTGCTTTTGTATTCTATGCCTCTATTTTATAAAGTCCAAGGATCCCGAATGCCTTTTTAACAATCTTCTCAACTTGTCCGACCACTTTCAAAGACTTGAGTACATACACCCCCAAGTTTCTGTTCCTGCAACCCCTTTAAATAGTACCACTTTGTTTATATTGCCTTTCCACATTCTTCCTACCAAAACGTCATACTTCTCTGCATTAAATTTCATCTGATATGTGTTTGCCCATTTCACCAGTCTGGCCATAGAAACATAGAAGATAGGAGCAGGAGTCGGCCATTCGGCCCTTCGAGCCTGCTCCGCCATTCAATGCGATCATGGCTCATCATCCAAATTCAGTACCCGGTCCCTGCTTTCTCCCCATACCCCTTGATCCCTTTAGCCTTAAGAAATATATTCAACTCCTTCTTGAATATATTTAATGTATTGGCCTCTACTGCCTTCTGTGGTAGAGAATTCCACAGGTTCACCACTCTCTGGGTGAAGAAATTCCTCCTCATCTCCGTCCTAAATGGCCTACCCCCTATCCTTAGACTGTGACCCCTGGTTCTGGACTCCCCGACCATTGGGAACATCCTTCCAGCATCTAGTCTGTCCAGTCCTGTCAGAATTTTGTAAGTTTCAATGAGTCCATGTCATCCTGAAGGCTGTTACTATCCTCCTCACTGTTTACAGGAAACTTTGGTTTATCCGGAGGTTAACTGTCCGGAATGCTCGAGCCACCAGCAAAAATCAGGAGCCGTTTCGTTAGGTTTTCGTTGCTTTTTTTTCACCAGTCAGGCTCTGCAAGGTCTCGCTGAAGCTGTTGCTAAGCTACAGAGACGCTTGCGAGGTACGGCCGACTGTTTAGAAGCTGTTGCTAAGCAACAGGGTTTGTTGCCAGATACGGAGCTCAAAATCTCCGTATGTTTCAACATTAACGCTGGTTTGTCCGGCAGTTTTGATGGGACGGCAACAGCTCGGTCCCGTCGGTGCCAGATAGCACAAAGTTTCCTGTACTACATTTCCGAGTTTCGTGTCATCTGCAAACTTTGAAATTATGCCCTGTATACCCAAGTCCAGGTCATTAATATATATCAAAAAGAGCAGTAGTCGCAAAACCGACCCCTGGGGGACACCACTGCACACTTCCTCTAGTTTAAAAAACAACCGCTCGCCATTATTCTCTGCTTTCTGTCCCTTAGTCAATTTTGTATCCACGCAGCCACTGCCCCTTTAATTCCATGGGCTTCAATGTTGCTAACAAGTCTATTATATGGTACTTTTGAAAGCCCATTTACACAACATCAACCGCACTACCCTCATCAACCCTCTGTTACTTCATCAAAAATCTCGATCAACTTAGTCAAAATCGATTTCCCTTTAACAAATTCGTGCTGGCTTTCATTTATTAAACAATATTTTTCCAAGTGTCAATTAAATTTTTCCAGGATTATTGTCTCAAAGTTTCCCCACCACCGACATTAGGCTGACTGGCCTGTAGTTGCAGCTTTATCCCTCTCCTCTTTTATGAACAGGGTTATAATATTTGCAATCCTCCAGTCCTCTGGCACTCCATATCTAGGGAGGATTGGAAAGATTGTGGTCAGAGCCTCTGCAATTTCCACCCTTAAATCCCTCAGCAAACTAGGATGTATCCCATTGGACTGGGTGGCTTTTCTACTTCGAGCGCCGCCAACCTTTAAGTATCTCCACTTTATCTATTGTTATCCTATTCAATTTCTCTACTACCTCCTCCTTTACTGACACATTGGGAGTATCCTTTTCTTTAGTTAAGACAGATTTAAAGTATTCATTTAGTACCTCAGCCAAGCCCTCTGCCCCACAAGGAGATCTCCTTTTTAAACACAACAAAAATCAATAGATCAGTTTCCCTACTCTAAGGAATCCATCATATTTTAGAAAACATTCAGATGATCACTATTTCCCACTTTGTCCCACCCACAGTCACAGATCTAAAAGTGTCATCTATACTCAAACATAAATACAATGCATGTTGATGCCAATTCCAAAGATGCAGAGGAGTATATGTAGTACTAATGATAATAAATTTTCACCTCAAAAAATCCCTGGCAAAAGAGACACTACAAACAAAAACTCTGGATGCCTGGTATGATTAATTGGAAGCAGGAGCCAATCTTTTAGAACATAAGAACATAAGAAGCAAGAGCAGGAGTAGGCCATACGGCCCCTCGAGCCTGCTCCGCCATTCAATAAGATCATGGCTGATCATCGACCTCAACTCCACTTTCCCACCCGATCCCCATATCCCTCGATTCCCCTAGAGTCCAAAAATCTATCGATCTCAGCCTTCAATATACTCAAAGACTCAGCATTCACAGCCCTCTGGGGCAGAGAATTCCAAAGATTCACAACCCTCTGAGTGAAGAAATCCCTCCTCATCTCGGTCTTAACTGGCCTACCCCTTATCCTGAGACTATGCCCCCTAGTTCTAGACACTCCAGCCAGGGGAAACAACCTCTCAGCATCTACACTGTCAATCCCCCTTCAGAATCTTGTATGTTTCAATGAGATCACCTCTCATTCTTCTAAACTCCAGAGAGTATCGGCCCATTCTACACAATCTCTCATCATAGGACAGCCCTTTTATCCCAGGAATCAATCTAGTGAACCTTCGTTGCACCGCCTCCAAGGCAAGTATATCCTTCCTTAGATAAGGAGACCAAAACTGTGCACAGTACTCCAGGTGTGGTCTCACCAAGGCCCTGTACAATTGGAGCAAGACTTCCTTACTTTTATACTGCAACCCCTTTACAATAAAGGTCAACAGGCCATTTGCCTTCCTTATTGCTTGCTGTACCTGCATGCTAGCTTTCTGTATTTCTTGCACAAGGACACCCAAATCTCTCTCAACACCAACATTTGAAAGTTTCTCACCATTTAAAAAATATTGTTTTTCTATTCTTCCTACCAAAGTGAATAACCTCACATTTCCCTACATTATACTCCATCTGCCACCTTACTGCCCACTCACTTAGTCTATCTGTATCCTTTTGCAGACTCTGTTCTCCTCACAGCTTACTGTCCCACCTAGCTTTGTATCATCAGCAAACTTGGATACATCACACTCGGTCCCTTCACCTAGGTCATTAATATAGATTGTAAATAGCTGAGGCCGCAACACTGATCCTTGCGGCACCCCACTAGTTACAGCCTGCCAAACTGAAAAAGATCCGTTTATCCCTTCTCTCTGTTTTCTGTCAGTTAACCAATCCTCTATATTACCTCCAACCCCATGAACCCTAATCTTGTGTAATAACACAAATCTCTCAATTTTTGCTGCAGATACCCTTTTGCAAGTCTAACAAAAATGTAGCTGGGGAGAGAGGAACAGAAAGATCCTGTTCTAACTATACGATCACAGCCACAATTACCTGCTGATATTTAGCTTATAACCTCAAAGTATAGTTTCTTGTCAAACTTTGTTACTAGGGACAGCTCAATTTTCTGACCATTTTAGATTTAAAACTACTGGCATTGAGGGGGGAGAAAGAGGGGGTGGATGATGTGGGAAATTGCCTTGTAAATTGTCTGATTAACCTGAAACTCCAGTTTGAGAACATAAGGTGTCCAACAAAATGGCGTCAGGAGATGAACTGAATGCTAGGAAATGGCTGAAAAATAAAAATTAATTACGACTATGAAGGTTTATTTAAACAGAATATTCCTTACCAGTGATAAGAGGTTAGCATTAGGGACTGAGCTCAGGGATTGCTCGATAGTGGGACATAAATATGCTGTGCCTTATCTGGTCCCATGTAGGATCCTTTGTTGAAGATTGAGAAGTTAAGAGTAGCAAAAATAGAACTTGGCATGCCTAAGTATCCGTGCCTCATTAACTTTGACATCTTCTAGGACACTTACTAGAAAAGGAGAAGTGAACCCTTCTGCCACATGTGTAACCCAGATTGGTCAATTGTTATTGAATGGGGTCTTTGATGTATAGAAGAACTTGTTTAGCACAACTCTCAGCAGATACTCTTTGTCTTCGTTAAATGTATGTTCTCTTTGTCAGTTAGAAGAAAATTATCTTTGTCTTTATTTTTCTTCTGTAGTAACCTGTACCTAGCAGGTGTGGAAGGGTACCTTGACAATTACAAAGTATATCTAAGACAGCGTGTAAAAGGTTATACAAGTCAGACTGTATGGTTATATCAGGCAGAGCTAAGTGTTTCACTTAACTGTACCAGCTGTCTTAGATCAAGGAAGATGAGGTTTAAGCCAGCTAGCTCAGATACAATCACTCCTGTGTATCGTGGGGTTAGCCAAAACAGAGGATCCAAGTGCAACAGATAGACTGGGCAAACCAAATTTGCAGTAATAGTGTGGAGGACGAATTCATGGAATGTATGGAAGATAGTTTTCTAGATCAGTATGTTGAGGAACCAACTAGGGAACAGGCTACTTTAGATCTAGTATTGTGCAACGAGAAAGGGTTAATTAATAACCTTGTAGTAAAGGGGCCTTGGGGAAGAGTGACCATAATATAATAGAATTTTATGCTGAGTCTGTAAGTGATTTAGTTAAATCCGAAACTAGGGTCTTAAATCTAAACAAAGCAAACTACATAGGTATGAAGGGCGGGTTGGCTAAGGTAGATTGGGAAACTACATTAAAAGGTATGACAGTGGACGAGCAATGGCTAGCATTTAAAGAATTAATACATAATTTACAACAAATATACATTCCTTTAAGGCACAAAAATCTCACAGGAAAAGTCATCCAACCGGGCTAACAAGAGAAGTTAAAGATAGTATTAGATCAAAGGAAGAGGCTTATAATGTTGCCAGATAGAGCAGTAAGACTGAGGATTGGGAGGATTTTAGAATTCAGCAAAGGAGGACCAAGAAATTGATAAAGAAAGGGAAAATAGAATATGAGAGTAAACTAGTGAGAGACATAGAAACTGTAAAAGCTTCTATAGTTATGTAAAAGGGAAAAGATTAGTGAAAGTAAATGTGGGTCCCTTACAGGCTGAGACAGGAGAAATTATAATGAGGAATAAGGAAATGGCAGAGAAATTAAACAAATACTTTGGGGTCGATTTTCCTGAAGCTGTCAGGAAGGCGGCGGGACTACAACTTTCGGGTTTTAGACCCGCCTACATCGACGTCCGGCCAATCCGCGCGATTTCCCCTTGATTGACCTTGTTGAGCCCACCCAGCGGGCTCAGCAGACCAATTAAGGGCCACCCGGCAACAGGTGATGTCACAGACTGCAATTTCAAGAGTTCTTGACAGATGAAATATCAGTGTTTGACAGCTGTTTGAAGCTGTCAAACACTGACAGTCTGACTTCTAACCTGAGTCCTTCTGCACAGACTCAGTTAGAACTCTCAGCAGCACTCAAAGCTGAAGGCTGTCACTTTTCACAGATCGCAGCCATTCAGCTTTAAGTGCCGGCTGAGTGATGGGCTCCCGACAGCTACAGGAAGAAAGGCTGTTAAGGTAAGTACAGGTAAGTAAAAGTTCTTTACACACTTTAGACACACCAAACACACTTACCTTTGCACTCATGCACCCATCACTCACCTGAACACCGACATCGCGACCCCTCCAAGTCCTTCAACCCGACGGCCCGCCTGCTCTAACCTGGCGTGGTTTGGAGCCGTCGGGAATCCCACACGAAACCCCTCAAAATAGGGATTAGGCTAAAAACTGCCTGTTAACTACCTGTTAACAGGCAGTTAATTGGCACTAATCCCTTCCCGCCTGGTTTCGGCGGGTCCCAGTGCGGGGCGGGTAACCGTCGCCCCTGAAACTTGCGTGGAGCGGGGTTTTGGGCGGGATGGTGTCGGGACCCCCCAAATTCAGGATTCCCCCCCCCCCCCACACACACCCGAAACCCCGCCTGACGGCTCCAGGAAAATCGACCCCTTTGTGTCTGTCTTCACAAAAGATGACACAAAAAACTTCCCGGAAATAGTGGACAACCAAGGGTCTAGCGAGAATGGGGAACTGAAAGATATAGTCAGTAAAAAAGTAATACTGGAGAAATTAATGGGACTGAAAGCTGATAAATCCCCTGGCCTACATCCTAGGGTTTTGAAAGAGGTGGCTATAGAGATAGTGGATGCATTGGTTGTCATTTTCCAAAATTCCATAGATTCTAGAACGGTTCCCGCGGACTGGAAGGTAGCAATTGTAACCCCACTATTTAAGAAAGGAGGGAGAGAGAAAACGGGGAACTACAGACCAGTTAGCCTGACATCAGTAGTAGGGAAAATGCTAGAATCTATTATTAAGGACGTGGTAACAGTGCACTTAGAAAATAATAATAGGATTGGGCAGAGTCAACATGGATTTATGAAAGGGAACTCGTGTTTGATGGATCTGTTAAGAGTTTTTTGAGGTTGTAACTAGCAGAATAGATAAGGGGGAACCAGTGGATGTGGTGTATTTGGATTTTCAGAAGGCATTCGATAAGGTGCCACACAAGAGGTCATTAAACAAAATTAGGGCTCATGCGATTGGGGGTAATATACTAGCATGGATTGAGGATTGGTTAACAGACAGAAAACAGAGAGTAGGAATAAACGGGTCATTTTCAGGTTGGCAAGCTGTAACTCGTGGAGTACCGCAAGGATCAGTGCTTGAGCCTCAGCTATTTACAATCTACATCAATGATTTGGATGAGGGGACCAAATGTAATATATCCAAGTTTGCTGATGATACAAAGCCGGTTGGGAATGTAAGTTGTGAGGAGGATGCAAGGAGACTTCAAGGGGTTATAGGCAGGCTAAGTGAGTGGGCAAGAACATGGCAAATGGAATATAATGTGGAGAAATGTGAAGTTATCCACTTTGGTAGGAAAAATAGAAAAGCAGAGTATTTTTTAAAATGGTGAGAGATTGGAAAATGTTGGTGTTCAGAGGGACCTGGGTGTCCTTGTACACGAATCACTGAAAATTAACATGCAGGTACAGCAAGCAATTAGGAAAGCAACTGGTACAGGAAACTGTGTTATATCCGGCACCGACAGGACCGAGCTGTTGCCAATCTATCAAAACTGCCAGACATACAAAGTTAATGTTGAAGCATACGGAGGTTTTCATCTCCGTATCTGACAACAAACACTGTTGCTTAGCAACAGCTTGTAAACAGTCGGCCCGTACCTTGGAAGCGTCTCTGTAGCTTAGCAACAGCTTCAGAGAGACTTTCCAGAGCCCGACTGTTGAAAACAAAGCCACGAGAAGAAAAAAAACCTAACAAAACGGCTCCTGATTTCTGCCGGTAGATTGAGGTTTCCAGACATACAACCTCCGGATAAACCAAAGTTTCCTGTACGTTGGCCTTAATTACAAGAGGATTTGAGTACAAGAGTAAAGACGTCTTACTGCAATTATATAGGGCCCTGGTGAGACCACACCTGGAGCATTATGTACAGTTTTGATCTCCTTACCCAAGGAAGGATATACTTGCCATAGAGGGAGTGCAATGAAGGTTCACCAGACTGGTTCCTGGGATGAGGGGATTGTCCTATGGGGAGAGATTGAGTAGACTAGGCCTATATTCTCTAGAGTTTAGAAGAATGAGAGGTGATCTCATTGAAACATACAAAATTCTTACAGGGCTTGACAGGGTAGATGCAGGGAGGATGTTTCCCCTGGCTCGGGAGTCTAGAACCAGGGGTCACAGTCTCAGAATAAGTGGTCAGCCATTTAGGACTGAGATGAGGAGAAATTTCTTCACTCAAGAGCTTGGTGAATCTTTGGAATTCTCTACCCTGGAGGGCTGTGGAGGCTCAGTCATTGGGCCAAATAGCCTACTCCTGCTCCTATTTCTTACGTCCTTATAAACCCACCACCGAAGTGACTCATCAATTCAATGTTCCAGAATCTAATGCCACCATCCCAGGGAATAAAGATGATTGACTCACCCACAGCGTCCATAAGCTCTGGAAACAATGTTAACCACCAGTACAGAGACTTTAATCTATCCAATAGACTGGCTATATATTACTGTTAACTTGCCAGCTATCCAAGGAGTTCAATCATAGATTAATCTTCCCAATTTATATCAGTTCCAGACATGGATCTCAACTGTAATTTGATAATCAGCAATCCAGTTAATGCTGACTGATGGTGACACTGCTGAATGGATTTAAAACCTCTTATTCATTTCATTAAGTAACTCTGTCTATTAATTATGGGTTATTCAAATCACTAAATAACCCTGTCTACAACTATTTTATCTTTTAATTGTTGGTATGCTCACTGTTTGAATTTAAGTAGTGATAATTGTAGTTTGTAGTTAATAAATAGTTGTTTGTGCATGACTTGTCTGACTTCTTTGATGATATGGCACGAAAGAGTTAATTTCATTTACTCAGTAGCTTGGGGGTATCCTAACAGAGTTAAGGTGAACTCGTATCCAATCCGAACTGGGTAATGCAAGACAGTTCTGCAAGCCAAACTTAGGCATCATGCGCTGCAAGACCTAAGCTGGATGGTAAACCTCAGACAGTTCTTTAGTGAAAAGCTATGTGAGGCGGTTAAGGATTCATCTGGTTCCTTGGCATATATTTGTTGAGATACTGAACTCCAGCGTTCTTACAAATTAGACACGAGATTTTTTTTTAAATGAAAGATAATCTATATTAAAATTACCAACACTCTTTATAAACGACCAGGATTTGACTTACCCAGTTTACATTTGAGCACCAAATTTGAATTATGCCACTCTGCCCTACAACCCTCCAAGAACTCTGGGTTCCTCCAACGTTGGCCTCATGCATCCCTCACTCCTTTTGCCCCACCACTGTGTCTTCAGCTGTCTAGGCCCGAAGCTCTGAAATTCCCTCCATCTTTCCACCTCCCTCTCCTCCTTAAAACCCACCTCTTCAATTTGGTCAACCAACATTTCCTTCTTTGACTCGGCATCCATTTTGTCTGATTACACCTCTGTAAAGTGCCTTGGGGCATATTCCTACATTAAAGGTGCTATATAAATGCAAGTTATTATTGTTGTTCTTACCTGCAATCAATAAATCAATAATGTTACTCTATACATTCAAAGTGATTGCTAGAAATGCTCATTCATCAGATAAAGATAAGTTTAAGAATTCAATAGCATCCAGTAGCAGTTAAACTTATTTACAAATAAGCAGTGATGGTTGACTTGGTTTACCATGAAAATTCTCTTTATTCTCATCAATAAAATGTGCAAAATTAAGATTTCAATGAAGTCATTTGCATTCACAATTGGTTCCATGCATTATTCTCACACTTAATGAACATTCAGCTATGTTATACAACATGGGTCTCAATTTTCCTTACAGATATTTTACAAGCAACTGGGAATATTGCCATAGCCACTGCCTTACCATGAACCGAAGAAAGGTTTGGAACACAAAATGCCATTAGATCAACAAGTTTTCATAGATTAATCCCCAAATGAGAGATAGGACCCTGCTTGAACATGTGAAAAATGGATACACTAGGCCACTAAAAGGAGGAAAAGGGGGAAAAACTAAGTAAAAGGAGCCAATTCAAGCAGAAAACAAATTTAGTCATGTAACAATTAGATACCCCATTAAAGATAGCAAGCTCCAAAATGGCAAAAAGGGGCCTTCCAGATAGACCCCCTTTTTAAAATTAATTTACTTATGTACGATGAATTGCATCTGCCAGCTACTGATCTAGTTACCTGGAAGATG
The DNA here is from genome assembly GCF_052327205.1 of Somniosus microcephalus. Lineage (NCBI taxonomy): Eukaryota > Metazoa > Chordata > Chondrichthyes > Squaliformes > Somniosidae > Somniosus > Somniosus microcephalus. The sequence goes on from NC_140995.1 coordinate 9,916,082, forward strand.
TAAATGCTTTGGAATATTGTTATTTGCCTCCTATTTTGTAATAAATTGCATTTTATCCTGACAAAGTGAAAATGTCTACTTAAAAACATATAGCATTGCAGAGAAAGTAAATTTGTGACCAATACCACAATTTCTCTGCTACTTTTGACCTTTCAGTACTGTTGCCTCCATGACATTGTCTCTTCACCTGTGATTGTCTTTTCTTACTCTTCTCTGCACCCAATTTTACAATACTTGTAGGCTTTCCAGTATTCAGATAAAATCCATAAAACCTTTTCCCTCTCTTCCCCCATCCTGCTTTCCTAATCAAGAAAAAGTGGACCGTAACGCTGATAAAACACTCAAAATCTATTTGTACAAGCTCTTCCTTGGAGATGGTAGTAGCAGCGACCTTTTCAACTGGGAAAAAATTCTAGGTACCATTTGATCTCTGCAGCAGATCCCGGGGCAATATTTGATCCTGCCATGCACTACTCTGTCCCTGTGTCAGTCACTCACTAAACATCAAACACATTCAATTTTACATTATTTTAATTGTAAAAGGAGGAAATTGTATTTGCTAGTAACTCCCAAAATAACCAGTAAGCTTTACCTCTAAATTGATGCAAATAATCTAATTTTAAAAATATATATATATAGTTATAAGTATAACCAGATAGGCACGGTATTTAGAGTCATAGAGTAATACAGCACGGATAGAGGCCCTTCGGCCCATCGTGTCCGCGCCGGCCATCAAGCCCTGTCTAATCTAATCCCATATTCCAGCATTTGGCCCGTAGCCTTGTATGCTATGGCATTTCAAGTGCACATCCAAATGCTTCTTAAATGTTGTGAGGGTTTCTGCCTCCACAACCCTTTCAGGCAGTGAGTTCCAGACTCCAACCACCCTCTGGGTGAAAAAGTTCTTTCTCAAATCCCCTCTAAACCTCCCGCCCTTTACCTTGAATCTATGCCCCCTAGTTATTGACCCCTCTCCTAAGGGAAAAAGCTCCTCAGCATCCATCCTATCTATGCCCCTCATAATTTTGTACACCTCAATCATGTCCCCCCTCAGCCTCCTCAGCTCCAAGGAAAACAAACCCAACCTGCCCAGTCTCTCTTCATAGCTGAAGCGCTCCAGCCCTGGTAACATCCTGGTGAACCTCCTCTGCACCCTCTCTAACGCGATCACATCCTTCCTGTAGTGTGGCGACCAGAACTGCACACAATATTCCAGCTGTGGCCTAACCAGTGTTTTATACAGCTCCATCATAACCTCCTTGCTCTTATATTCAATGCCTCGGCTAATGAAGGCAAGTATCCCATATGCCTTTTTTACCACCTTATCCACCTGTTCCGCCGCCTTCAGGGATCTGTGTACTTGCACACCCAGATCCCTCTGACCCTCCGTCTTGCCTAGGGTCTTTCCATTCATTGTGTATTCCTTTGCCTTGTTAGTCCCCCCAAAGTGCATCACCTCGCACTTTTCCGGGTTAAATTCCATTTGCCACTGTTCCGCCCATCTGACCAACCCATCTATATCGTCCTGCAGACTGAGGCTACCCTCCTCGCTATTTACCACCCTACCAATTTTTGTATCATCCGCGAACTTACTGATCATACCCTTTACATTCATATCCAAGTCATTAATGTAGACCACAAACAGCAAGGGACCCAGCACCGATCCTTGTGGTACCCCACTGGCCACAGGCTTCCAGTCACAAAAACAACCTTCGACCATCACCCTCTGCCTTCTGCCACTAAGCCAGTTTTGTATCCAATGTGCCAAGGCACCCTGGATTCCATGGGCTCTTACCTTCTTGACCAGTCTCCTGTGCGGGACTTTATCGAAGGCCTTACTGAAATCCATGTATACCACATCCACTGCGTTACCCTCATCCACACACCTAGTCACCCCCTCAAAAAATTCAATCAAATTAGTCAGACATGATCTTCCCTTGACAAAGCCATGTTGACTATCCCTGATTAATCCTTGCCTCTCCAAGTGGAGACAAATTTTGTCCCTCAGGATTTTTTCCAATAATTTTCCTACCACTGATGTTAGGCTCACTGGCCTGTAGTTCCCCGGTTTTTCCCTACTACCCTTCTTGAATAATGGTACTACGTTAGCTGTTCTCCAGTCCTCTGGCACATCCCCTGTGGCCAGAGAGGTCCTGAATATATGCGTTAGAGCCCCCGCAATCTCCTCCTTTGCCTCACACAGCAGCCTGGGATACATTTCATCCGGGCCTGGGGATTTATCCATTTTTAGGCCAGCTAAAACCGCCAATACCCCCTCCCGCTCGATGTTAATATGTTCGAGCATATCACAGTCCCCCCGCCCTATTTCTATGTCTACATCGTCCTTCTCCATAGTGAAAACAGATGCAAAAAATTCATTTAGAACCCCTCCTACATCTTCCGGCTCCACACACAGATTGCCACTTTTGTCCCTAATGGGCCCTATTTTTTCCCTAGTTATCCTCTTACCCTTAATATACTTATAAAACATCTTCGGATTTTCCTTTATTTTGCTTGCCAGTGTTATTTCATGGCCCCTCCTTGATCTCCTAATTTCTTTTTTAAGTATCCCCCTGCACTTTTTGTACTCCTCTAGGGCTTCCTCCGTCTTTAGCCTTTTGTATCTACCAAAAGCCCTCCTTTTTTTCCTAATCCATTCTCGTATATCCCCTGTCATCCAAGGTTCCCTGTGGTTTTTGGAACCACCCTTGACCTTTACGGGAACATTTCTCAGAACTGATGCTACAGGGGGTCCATCAACTAGGAAAAAAAACCTTGTGTCAGCAATATAGTATTTCAAATTTGGTTTTAAAGAACGTAGTATCGGTGGGGATGTCGAAAAGATATTTGAAACCAACTGGTTTCCATTACATTTGTCAAACAAATTTATTATAGCTATCAGCTAAAGTTATTACCCAAATTTATATCATGATCTACAACACATTTAAAATTAATTGGTCTCATTGACATGTATGCATTCTCACGGTCCTGTTTTATAAAAACATAATAAATGCATCCTGTTATGCTGGTTAATTTCCAAATAACCTGTTTATTTTAACGGCTGATTAAAATCACCACACTAAGCTTATGCACGGAAATTCAACCAACAAGCAAATCCTGCTAGAATTCAGTTACTTTGTCACTTCCAATCCTTGTGAAAGGTTGTCTCAAATCTGAATTACTGATATAGAAAATACTTAGATTAGTCCCATTTTTAACAATGTGTGCTTTTATTCACTGCAGGTAAGTGCAATCAGCATCACATGTACAAGTGTGCTCCCACATACTGGGGGACTAACTGTTTGTTTTACAGCAAGGTAAACCAAAACTACCTGCATTGCAATTTGAATTCTTCCCTTCCTGCCACCCATCCAAATTTCACTCATCCTCCACATTCAGTGACTAACATTAGGTACAGTTTTGCAAGTACAAATACATCATGTCTAATACCAAATGGTCATGCTTTGTGTATGAACATAGGCAGCAAGAACCAGCAGACTATTCAATCATTAAGGAAAATTACATCCAAGCTAAGTCTTGTCCCCACCCACTAGCCACAGATGGCACTCTCGCCAGCAGGGTCTTTGGACTGTGATCCAGAGTGGAAATCCTGGTTGATTTTTCTTTACCCTGGTACAGTGAAGCAAATTGCAGTTCCCCTAATATCAACCTAGCTAAGAAAAAAGATTGTTTATCCTCCCTAATAACTTATCTTGAGCCCTTGAACAGTGTTAATTGAGGTGGTGGCAGCTATAACAAAATCACCGGAGAATATTGTGCTCCTGGAGACCTAGTCTATCTTCAATGGGTGGAATAACAGCAACTTGTAGGAAGACTACGGAGAGTGGTTTCAAGTATAGTGCTCTCGTGAACCTTCCGTTATTACAACAAAGATGTCTGTCTGCCATGACACCAGGGACACAAAGATAGCAACCTCCTGAGATTTTTAATTCCTTGTAAAAAGGACTGTCTCAGAAATACTGTAACACTGTCCAGAAGCAGTAACACTTTTACCAATATTGATCAGAACAAAGAACTTACAAGTAACATTGTGTGCTTCGGCCTAGAAGACTTTTCATTCTGCAATGAACAGCAGCTCCTGCAATGTAGTGAGTACCTGCTGGTTGGCTGTTTCTCTTAACAAGTAAAGGCCAAAAGGGAGCATTCTGCATTGGCAGTAAAGACCCGAAAAATGGGACCTGTGATAACAAAGCTGAATGGCAATGAGAGAGTAGGCATCTTTCAATCTGCTGGATACACTGCCTGAATGACTTGAGGCAGTGTTACAATCTTGAAATTTTCCTCCAAGGAGGAAATTATTTAGTCCTTTTGAGATTCATGATAGGGTACTTTTTGTGATCCACTAAGTACTAAAAGTAGTATCTGGTCCTTTCCTGATGTGGAGACATCTGGTCAGTTACGATGGATTAGAGAAGTTTAGTCAAAGATCCCTCAGATGATTTCACCAGACCATGCCACAAAGCTGCAGGAGATTGGCTCAAAAAAGCATAAGATAACCCTAGCTAATAGCATGCTAGACCAAAGCACTACTGTGATATCCTGCCAGTTAACCGCAACCAATTATTATAACTGACCTTCAGCAAAGGGGTGCAAGGGTAGTAGTCACCGGGCTATTGCCAGTCATGTCCAGAACGATGGAGAGGAATAGCTGAATCGTAGGATTCAACATCTGGCTTTGGGACCTTTGCAAAAAGAAAAAACTCCACTTCATCGATAATTGTGAGGTGTTCGCTGGACAAGGCAAGATTTTTAGGAGGAAGAGCCTCCATCTTAATTTCCTAGGAGCACAAAGGCTGGCAGAGGGTGTTGAGCATGCTTTCAGAAAGCATTTAAACTAGTTCAGCAAGGGGATAGTGCAGATATCAGAAGTGCCAGGCAATGACTATCTCCAACAAGCGAGTGTCTAACCACCTCCCCATGACATTCAACGGTATTACCATCACCGAATCCCCCACCATCAACATCCTGGGGGGTCACCATTGACCAGAAACTTAACTGGACCAGCCACATAAATACTGTGGTAACAAGAGCGGGTCAGAGGCTGGGTATTCAGGAAGTATCTCACCTCCTGACTCCCCAAAGCCTTTCCACCATCTACAAGGCACAAGTAAGGTGTGTGATGGAATACTCTCCACTTGCCTGGATGAGTGCAGCTCCAACAACACTCAAGAAGCTCGACACCATCCAGGACAAAGCAGCCCCCTTGATTGGCACCCCATCCACCGCCTTAAACATTCACTCCCTCCACTACCGGCGTGCAGTGTGTACCATCTACAAGATGCACTGCAGCAACTTGCAAAGGCTTCTTCGGCAGCACCTCCCAAACCCGCAACCTCTTCCACCTAGAAGGACAAGGGCAGCAGGCGCATGGGAGCACCACCACCTCCAAGTTCCCCTCCAAGTCACACACCATCCTGACTTGGAAGTATATCACCGATCCTTCATCATCGCTGGATCAAAATCCTGGAACTCCCTACCTAACAGCACTGTGGGAGCACCTTCACCACATGGACTGCAGCGGTTCAAGGCGGCGGCTCACCACCACCTTCTCAAGGGCAATTAGGGATGGGCAGGGCAATAAATGCTGGCCTTGCCCGTGACACCCACATCCCAAAACAAATTTTAAAAAATGTTCAAAGATAGCTTTACTGACCTTGGTAATTACATAGATTCTAAGCATACAGATAAACCAAGTATGAAGCATACAAGAATAAATAACTAAGAAATTAGATGAGAGACCTTTAAATTGTTTTTATGTAAATGCAAGGAGTGTTAGAAACAAATTGTTGGAACTGCAATCCCGTGCGGTGTTGGAGAAATTAGACATATTGTATATTTCTGAGACGTGGCTAGATGAAATTATAGGACAGAAATTCACCTAAAGGGTTACAAGGGATTCAGAAAGGATAGAGTAGGTCAAAGGGAAGGTGGGGTTGCTATTTTTTTTTAATCAGTGAGAATCTAACAGCTAGAGTTTAGACTTGAAATTGCCTCCAAGTACAGCTGAGGCTATCTGGGTTCAAGTGGACCAAGCTCAGAGGCAGTGACTAATTTTTGGTAATTATTATAGGCCCCCAGGTCAGACAACTGAACATGATGAGTTATTATGGAAACAGATTGCAAATGCCTTTAATACAAAATGCCACCTTTGTTCGTTGAGTGATTTTAATTTTCCTGGAATTCAGTGGCACGATGGTTTACCTGCTGTTGTGGTGGGAAGTACAGCTGAAAAATTTGTTGAAAATACACAAGACTGTTTCCTGACTCAACATGTTAATGAAGTAACTAGGGATAATCATATATTGGATCTGTGTTTAGTAGTGAGCTTGGCCTCGTACCAAGCCTCCATGTGGGGGAACATCTGGCCAAGTGACCACACATTATACGGTTTCAACTGGCTAGTAAAACTAAAGGTACTGAGAATCTACAACTCGTACCAGATTTCAGAAGAGCAAACTTCACCAAAATGGCAGATGATTTGGAACGGGTAAATTGGCTAACCCTACTGGGTGGTGATGAGACCGATGTAGAATACAAATGGAAAGTTTTTAAGAACAAGATAAAAAATATAATATACACCCAAAGTCAAAAGAAGGAAGTGTGGTACGAAAAAGCCAAGTGGCTGGGGTCACAATCTGCAAATCTGCAGATGATACCAAGATCTGTGCGAGTGTTAGGACTATAGATGATGTTTGTCTGCTTCAGGCAGATCTTAATGTGTTGGGAGATTGGGCTCATGACTGGAAAATGATGTATAACTTAGATAAGTGCAGTGTTATGTAGATGGGAAGGGCAAATGCTCAACATTCATACACCCTTCAGGGAAAGGCATTAAAGATGGTAGAAATAGAAAGAGATTTGGGCATTCTAGTGCATACATCCTAAAAGGTGCATGAGCCATGCCATGAAGTGATAGCTAGAAGAAATAGGGTGTTGGGGTGTATCCATAGGACAATTGAGTACAAGATGTACAAGACCTCAGTTAGACTGTACTTAGAATACTGTGTCCAGTTTTGGTGGTCTCACATGGTGGGAGATATTGAGGCTCTGGAGAGGGTGCAGGGGATGGCCACTAGACTAATTCCCAGTCTAAAGCATCTTAGTTATCAAGATAGGCTAAAAGAGTTGAGACTCTACACTTTAGAGAAGCGTAGACTTAGGGGGGATCTGATTGAGGTTTATAAGATGAAGGGAATAGGTTGTGTTCCAGCCGACAGTTTGTTTCAATTAAATAGGTTATGGAGGACCAGGGGTCACACATTTAAGTTGCATAAGGCTAGATTTAGGTTAAATGTCAGGAGGTGCTTCTTTTCCCAGAGAATAATGGACCTCTGGAACAGGCTACCGTCTCGTGTGGTGGACGTGGACTTGATGAATTGCTTCAAGCTAGAGCTGGACCGGTTTCTGGCTGGGGTGGAGATCACCTCTTACAGAATGTAGGTACTGCAGGGAATTCAATGCCAGAGTGATCTCCTGGACTAGTTTCGACCGCCTAGATGGGATGGAGAGGAATTTTGAATTTTCCCCCCCCAAATTGGCCTGGGGTTTTTTCCTCTTTTTTTTTTTTGCCCCTTTCAGGAGATCATATGGTTTCAGGTGCGGTGGAGTGTATATGTTGTGATACACAAGGTATCGCAATTATGTGGGACAGGTTCGATGGACCAGATGGTCTTTACCTGTCCATCATTGCTCGTATGTTCGGTTGGCCATGTAGGAATTAATGGAATGGGAAGTTAAGAGTCACTGCTGAGTAGGTGGTGTGGAGTAAGGTGTTCATGGAAATTCTGGGCCAGGACCTGAAAGAAGCCAGCAGAATTTCATGGCAAGCAATGCTCATTTATACTTCGCACCATTGGAAAGGTTAGGATTTGTCTCTTGGAAACTATCCTTTCCATAACTTAAAAGAACCTGAAAAAGGACTGCTGTAATAGCGATCAGAGGAGCCAGTAGGTCTGATCTACTTTGACGATAACCTCTCAATGGGGTGGGTGGGAAAGAAGGACATGCTGGCAAATGGACGGAGACAACTTGCTCTGATCACATTCTAGGATGGACAGGTAGCAAGACTAATGCAAACTTTAAAGCAAGGGGTGACTCAACTTGGTAGGCAGAGAACATTATTCCTTACTGTGGAAAATTAATTGCTGCTTCAATGCATTGCAGGATTTTTTTGTACCATACTAGAGCTGTGGTACCGTGTAACTCTGTACAGCTCTATTTTTGAAACATTAAAAAGGATATCAGCCTTGCTTTGTTTCCCTAGGTGAGAGGGGTCTGGCTCAGCTGACAGTCATGTAGCAGACGCTGAAAGAAGAATCACTTTCTCCCATTTCATTACAGAATACATGCCAATTCTTCACTGAGTGTACAGTTCATTCCAATAAGAAAGACTGCAACACTCATTGACATCTTTGAATTCATTAAAAAACATATGTACGTAACAATCAGTACTTGATTTAGTTTTATTACATGCAGAGTACAAACTATGAAGGCTACCACCAACACAATGCAACCATAGAACTGTACAAGCATCCTCTACTTACAGAAATCAATTGATTTTATATTCTCAACCCTATAATAAAATCTCATCCCTTTCCCCTCACCTGAACATAGTCCCACACCAATTTATAGAGTCCTCCCCAACACACAAGAAAACATTCTCTTAAAATCTCCTAAAAATAGCTCACTCAGTTGTGACCATTTATTGTTAATCACATATCAACAATTAAATAAATTAGATTTGGTACTATGGTCAATTTTCTTTCCACTGGTATTGCATTTAGTGCCACCAAACATTTTAGTTAAGTCAGTTACTGGCACAAGTGCATTCACCTGCCAGGTTATGACCAACCCCACTAAAAAATTTTTTTTAAATACTATTAGCATTTGCCATATCACACTGATAAAATGGAAGGTGTCTTTTGAAAGTCAGCACAAGATTGTTGCTAAATATCATTTTAAAACATGACGTACACAAAGCAAAACTGGCAATTACCAAAACATGGTCGATAACCACCTCTTCCTCTTCCCATCCCAATAAAAAATATAATTTACAACGTCAAAAGTTATTTTATGCACTTAGAATCCTTTAATATACAGGACCTTATTAAAAACATTTGTAGAACTGCAAGGTTATTTCCAGAAAGGTTTGTTTTTTGTACAGTCGAGCATTTTCAAAAATACTAGCAAGCTCTTTGCAGTTGTTTTCATACAACTTTGTGATATAACTTTAGAAGATGTTTCTATCCAACTTTCATAATGCAAGCTGTTTGAAACCAGGAACTAGTGCTTGACATACAAACTGATAGGAGAGGTCACTGTTGACATGCCAGTCAGGAACCGCCAGTGGACCAGGAACGGTGACCAGATATCTAAGCACTTCTCCTGGTCCAGCCAGAGGGAGCATATGATCATCTCAGACGGAGTTGGCTATCTTCCAGTTATTCAATCCACATTGACTTTTTTGTTGAGAGAGGCCGGTCCCTCCTGCCACCTCCAGTATACCATTCTTTAAGGTTTTAACTATTGATTAGGGAAAATGTGTTGTGGAAATAGAATTAGGTTGAATTTGTTTTTTGTATTACATTACTTTTTGCTTGACATGATCGACACAAGAACGTCACAGGAAACAATTACTCATTCAACTATGTGCATTCAATCTGCTTTAAATCAGCATTCTTGCTCCTCTTCCCCCCCACCCCACAACACAACTGTCAAGCATCTGCATAGATGTAGGTATTAATTTATACAAAGAGCATAATAGAATTTCCCTTGTCTATAATGACAATAATACTCAAAAATAACCCAGAATTTCTGAATAGTTAATAGGCTTTGCATTCAGAAAATCGTAACAGAAGGTACATCACACCTGGTGTTTCTCCAATGGAAGCTAGTCAGAGATTGGACAGCAACAACATTTTCTGCAGTCAATTGCAAGCATTACAATTTTTAATGCACGTGTGCAGAAACAAAGTCTAGTTATCAAAATAAGGTGAACTACTGCTCCCAAGCCTAGAACTTGAATGTTTCCCCTAGGTTTAAGCATCAATTTGGTAACAAGGTTTCTTTAAAAAGACTGCATTTGAACAAGTTAAGTAAATTTCCAGTGGTGTTTATATCGCTCCACACACAGATTTAATTTTACCATTAAATTTTACCTTCAAATTGTTTCTGTACTTTTACAGATAGGATTAAACAAAGATATTGCAATAGCAAGAGAAGCAAATATTAAACACCCTACATGAAATATGAAAAATTGTACAAAACTAAGTTGTAAATTTTAAATTAACTGTAAATTTCCTATTCCAGGCAATTCAAAATACCGTATATAGTTATGAGGAACTAATGTCAACAGCTTACTCTTGGTGAACATTACGTGCATGCCTGTAGTCTTGGGGATGTACATTAGGTTTACAAATGACAATATCAAGGGTGAATCTGATGGACTGCCATAAAAGCCGCCACCTTCATTTAATCTATGCGTGACCGCCAAAAGTACAAGATTTATCTGTCTTAAGAGATGGAGGCAAGTCAATAAACTGATGATCCACACTGCGTTATAGGTTATTAAACTATTCAAGATAATGGACCAACTGATTGATGATCTATTTATACCAACACCCTTTGTCTCCAATATGTTCTATACAATTTTGGGCAAGATGGAGGAAAAAGTAATTTTGCTTTCATTAAAAGAAACCCGAATTTTATTTTCAGTTTATTTCTATTTGCATAATAAATTGTTCAATTTCAATCACAGACCCTTTCAACTACAGAAGCCACTGTGTTCTCTACAAGACAGAATACTCAAATATATACATTACTCTTAAATGAAAGACATTTTTGTGTTTAAATACATGCAAATGCTTCATTCAAATCCATAGCCTAATTTAAGCAAGTAACACATGAATTTGTTACTACTGTATTACATTTAATGTCTTGCATCTAGTGTGCACAACACACTTCCTGTCTCACAGCTATCACACTATAGTGTCATGCTATTTCAATCGCATTGGAATTTTCTCATTAATTTCAATGGTGCTAATTAAAGATCCTCATTTAGTTCTCCAGCTAGATGTCACTACAGCACCAATCTTTCCTTGTACTTCCCTGTGACTGGCTGGAGAGAATAACATAACATAGTCCTCTCATCCAGGGCCCACCTGGTATTTTTATTGCCTTCCACCATTCTTTCTCCCCACTCCTGGTTCTCCCACCACTTCCACTACTACTGCCATCTGCCATCCCATTCAAATTTGAGACCTGGGGCCACTATCTCCCCATTTCCAGTACCTGTCTGTCCTGTGGTTACCTCAGATGAGAATCAACTGCCCCAGTGCCTATTCCACTCCCTGCAGATCCCTCCATCTGCCTGTTGAATTTTTGGACTTCAGGCAGCCTGCTTAACTCCCCAGCATCCATTCACAGGCCCTGGACCACTCTTCATGTTACCATGCCTACTCAGGCTTCACCCACCCACCTTTGCCGTGAGCTGTTTCCCACCAAATCCCTAAAAGCATAACGCTCACCCCCAACCCCACCCCCTCCCAACTAGCACTAACTAAGCTGAGAAACCAGCATTGCTACTTCCAAAAATTAAAGTGGTTATACTGTACAAATATATGGTATTAACTCTTTAAATGCTTTTAAAAACTAAAAGCCTGCTCCTCAGGTCAGTATTGTGAAACAGGCTTTTAGTCTTTCAACTTACAACTTATATGCAGGTGCAAGCATGCAAAGAACGTAACAAAATTTGTCACGGGATCAGTGTGAGTGGTTACAGGGGAGAGTGTACATGTGCACAGGATAATGAGACAACAAAAGATAGAAGACCGTGTGAATCACGGATGCTGAGGGGCACCTGGAAAAACTTTACGCTTCACATAACGATGAGGGGAACAAGGGAGGACAGTATGCCTTAATAGGATGTACAATGTAAGCAAATTAATACAGTATTAACTCCAAGTCCCTTAAAAAAAAAGGCAGCCTGTTTCCCACCTCCAAACCGGTTATTACTTGTTTAAAGTTAGAACTTTCAGGTAAAGGGAAAGGTGTGGCTGCAATGCATAATCTGCGAGATGAGGAACGCATAGGTGGTGACACAGGAGGGCATAGGTGGAAGCAGCAGAGAGGACAGTTGGAGTTGCGGGGGAAGTTGAAAGGACTGTACTGCACATGGGTATGTACAAGGCTTGGAGCTACCAATGAGGGTGTAGAGGAACCCCCACCTATTTCAGTCCTTGGCTATTGGACGTCTTGCCCAATTTGCCCCGTCTTCCTAACAATGAACCTAGAAACCAAGCACTTATTTTGTACAAATATAATAGAAGCACTTTAAGTGGTTTAAAAAGTAGAAACAGGCAGCTATAAGTTTGCGGTAGGAGGAAACAAGTATGAGGGAAGAGGAACCAACAAAGAGGAGCATGCAAGTATTCATGATGGAGTCCATAATTATATTGCATCTCTCTCATTTGACAGCAGCAATATCTAATCCAATTATTATTTTTTTCTTTCACCAAGGTGGATGAAACTAAATTAGGGGTTTATATTCTAATTCATTAAAATGCCCCCGGGGGGGGGGGGGCGCGGGGGGGGTTGGAGGCTGGAGACATTTATTCTGTCTGTTATGTGAGACAAAATGCTCATCTCTTTCTTTAGAAAAGCATTTATTATTTTGTTACGCTGAGCACAGAGAAAATTTCCCATAATTTCTACTTCTGAGCAAGATATGTTGATTTTATTTTGTGCACACTCAGCAACACAGAATTACTTCCTGAAATGGGTTTCCGGGAGGGACAATAGTTTATTTGATTTGTTTCCTGTGCAAAACCAATAAGGAAATCACTACTGAAGTCACATAATTATACTATTTCCGTTCAACTCTGATGAAATCCCTAAGTCACAACTCATAGAATGTTACGTCATAGAAACAGAATATTCCTCAAGTCTGCACCAGTGTTTTTCTCCATTTGCTGCTCACTCCCCATGACCTTTAATATTCCTCTTTTTCCAAGCAACTATCTAATTCCCTGATAAAGAATTTGCAGACACTGCTTCAACAATGGGTTGTGTAAGAGAATGCCACATGCTAACCACCCTAACCTCAGCTAATTCTTTTCGTGATTATCTTCAGTTTGTGTCCTCTCATTTGTCTCACCAACGAGTAAAAAATATTTATTCTTTACCTTATAGCCTCTAAAAATCTTAAAGGCCATCAGGTCACCCTTCAACTTTCTCAGCGTTAGTGCAAAAAGCCCCAAACTTTAAGTCTCTTTATAACTGCAATCCCTCTCCTTGGTAACATCATAGTGAATCTACAACACATCTTTGCCATTGCTTTTATATTTGTTTCCTTCCTATAATGGGATGCCCAAAACTGTACTCAGTATTCTGAGTCTTGTACAAGTTCAACATTACGTCCTCGTGATTTAGTAATTTCCTTATCTGCAGTCCCAAATTATTGGTACCAGGAGCATTTTCCTCATCATGCATCATCTTATAAAATAACAAAGATCTTAAATGGTTTAATAAAAATGGACTTCTTTCTTTTTTGCTAACTTTCTCAGTAATGCTGTATGATCTTTACAAATACATACATTTAGAATCCTTGGATAATTCTTTTGAGTCACATCATATCCAGAACTGCATACATATTCACAAAACAAAGATTACAAGAAAATAAGCAACATTTCCTGTTAACAAAATTCCTATTAGTACGTGTACAAACATGCAAAACTGTTAACCACAGCAAAGTCTGTTTTTAAAATTCTTCCTATGTCACAAATAACCCATTAATGATGGCATCCTTAAGCACTCTCCTATGTTTCTCTCAGTGGTACTGCTGGTGAAAACAGCCCGCAGAAAGGTTGCAACTAATTGAACAGTAGCCAGATTGACCTTCAGACAACTATACATACTCAAATGTTCTGCATTATTGTTTTAAAATCACAGATGACAGTACCTTTCCCAAAGGCTGTACAAGGTCTGTATAGGCAACTAAGAATGAAACCACTTTGATACATTTTGGCAGCAACTGAAGCCAAGAACCACCGACTTAAGTAACATGCATGTCTCCAATGGTAGAAAAATGTTACATTTATGTCAGGGACTTGTAATTGACAGCAAACATCTAATACAAATGATGTACAGGAAACTTTCGATTTACCGGCACCTAAATAACCGGAAATGTCGGTTAACCGGCAAAATTCAGGAGTAGGTTCAGGTAACTTGTATTACTTGCCTTCCTCCATTTGTTGCTGTGCAAGGGTGTGGCTGCAGCTGTTGCTAAGCTACAGAGACGCTTGCAACTTCTGGCCATTGTTCTGAAGCTGCAACAGGGTTTGTTGCTTTATACGGAGCTCTCAGCTCCGTATCTTTTACTATAGCTTTCGGTTATCCGGAATTTTTGATGAACCGGCACCACGTCGGTCCCGTCCGTGCCGGATTAAAAAAAAAGTTTCCTGTACAAGATCAAAACTCAACACACTAAGACTGGGGTGGGGGGAGAGAGATGGATTAAATGTCCCAAGTTACATTAGGAAAGAAAGAGAAACTGCTGAATATCACAAGTTAAAAAAAACTTAAGAAATTCTTAGTACACCCGAGTATAATGAGCAAGCATTTACATCATTTATAACAATGTGGTCACAAAAACTTTGGTAAAATGTAATGATGGGCATTGCTTGATGTTGGACATCATCACATGGTCTTATATACACGTCCTTTTTAAAAATGGGGACTTTGTATTTTGCCTAATTTTGTTCCCAAATTGCATCAAATACCTGGAATCCATGAGAAACTACGTAGTACAATAACTTACCACCAGTATAATTCATTTGGTCATTCCTGGGGTAAAACCAAACAAATAATCTACTGTGTTTGCTATTGCTCTGAAAAATCATAATTTTAAAAAAAGTTTTTAAAAATACTAGAACTTAATCCCTGGTAAAAATCATTGCCTAGTTGATAGATCAAAATTAAGAGTTCATCAAGTTTATCCAGTGAGTAGCAGTCATACTGAACAGGAAAGTCCAAGGTTCAAACTGTGGCTGTGCTACGTTAGCAAATCTCAGTTGGGCTGCATTAGAAACACTACAATTTTAACTCTTTGCCCCCAATTAAAAAGAGGAAAAACATTCACGGTTCCTTCTCTTGATTCAGCAGCCTCTGCTAATGTATGCATGTGTGGGCATCAGGTAAGGACACAAACGAGTTTATCGTGACATCCTCTCTTCTTCACCCAACAACCCATGTTGCATCTATTCATATTCACAGTCGAGGCTTAGATATCAATAATGTATACTTCGTCAAGGTACCGGAGGGCACTGCATCCACACACCAGCAATGCGAGAGAGAAGACAGCAGAGGGGAAAATTCTCCAAAAAAAAAAACTGATCATGTTTTTGGGAAAGACATTTAATATGTCCCACAGATTTCAGATACCAGCTCCATTTTGATTATGTTTTTATAACAATGCAGTCTTGTGCCCTCAACAGTTGTGATATTTTGTGATCCCTACATTACCACATGCCCACTATTATTTCCATTTGCTTCATTCACCATTTGCAACATCTATCCACATCGGAAATATTCAAGCTATTCTGCCAAAAACGCCCGCTACTCCAGGATCATCCTGTAAAGCAAAGATAACTCTCAGCTTCGTTTCTTTTTTTAAACAGCCTACAGGATCCTTGGCTTTATAAACAGAGGCATAGAGTACAAAAGCAAGGAAGTGGGGACACCACTGTATACTTCCCCTCCAGTCTGAAAATAACCAGTCACCACTACTGTTGTCTGTCTCAACCAATTTTGTATCCACACTGCCACTGCCCCTTTAATCCCATGGGCTTCAATTCTGCTAACAAATCTATTATGTGGTACTTTATCAAACGCCTTTTGAAATTTCACATACACATCAACCCTCTCCGTTACTTCAAAGAACTCAATCAAGTTAGTCAAACAAGATATTCCTTTAACAAATCCGTGCTGGCTGCTTATTTATTAATCTTGTTTGTCCGAGATTGAGGCCATTCATTCAGCGGCCACTGCTGCTTTCCTCTCCCATCCCCACCAAGAAAACCTTCCCCCGAGGCTCCCCCGCCCCAGGCTTGAACCCCTCATCTCTAGTCTCTCTCCCACAAACCCCCCCATGCCCTCTCCCCCCACCCACAAACCCCCCCCGTGCCCTCTCCCCCCACCCACAAACCCCCCCGTGCCCTCTCCCCCCACCCACAACCCCCCCCGTGCCCTCCCCCCACCCACAAACCCCCCCGTGCCCTCTCCCCCACCCACAAACCCCCCCATGCCCTCTCCCCCACCCACAAACCCCCCCCATGCCCTCTCCCCCACCCACAAACCCCCCCCATGCCCTCTCCCCCACCCACAAACCCCCCCCATGCCCTCTCCCCCACCCACAAACCCCCCCCATGCCCTCTCCCCCACCCACAACCACCCCCCCCCCCATGCCCTCTCCAAGTTCATCTCGTCCAGGAGAATCAACCACAGCCTCACTTCCACTAAATTGTTTACAACCTGACTTACCTCCTGGCTCCCATGCTAGCTGACATTGTAAATGTCCCTCCCTTCAGGTAACATCCCCTCCCCTTCAAAACCACCATCATCAACCCCCCTCTCAACCCCTCTGCAAACTACTACCCCATCTCCAACGACCCTTTCTTCTCCAATGTCCTTTAGCATGTTGACATCTTCCAAATCTATGCCCATCTTCCCCGCAACTCCATGTTTAAATCTCCCCCATCAAGTTTTTGCCTCTGCCAAAACCCAAATGGCCCTTACCAAATCACAAATGATGCTCATTACAGTCACACATTTGTGACTGTAACCATGGTGCATTATGCCTCCTAACCGTCTCTATAACCTTTGGCATGGTCGACCATACCATCCCCCTCCGTTGTCCAGCTCAGTAGGAGTGCCCTTGATTGGTTCCAATCCTGTCCATCATCCACACAATGAAATCCCTGCTGACATAAAACAGGACACTGGAGGCTCAACTAGAACTATCACAGGCAAAGGCCACCAGAGGCTAAGCTGTTGAATTTGGTCAGAAGAAAGCCACAGACAACTAGGAAAAGTGCCCAAAATACCATGCATGTCCATCAAGAGACAGGAACACAGATCACAAAGCAGGGAACAAAATGCATCCAAAGATCGTGCCTCAGTAGCAAAGGGCCACACTTTTCAGAGTATAAGAACTGGGAGGTTATGCATGAACTGTATAAAACACTAGTTAGGCCACAACTAGAGCACGGCGTACAGTTCTAGTCACCACATTACAGGAGAGATGTGATTGCACTAGAGTGGACACAGGGGAGATTTACAAGGACGTTGCCAGGACTGGAGAATTTTAGCTACGAGGAAAGACTGGATAGGCTGGGGTTGTCTTCTTTGGAACAGAGGAGGCCAAGGGGAGACTTAATTGAGGTGTATAAAATTATGAAGGGCCTAGATAGAGTGGATAGGAAGGACCTATTTCCCTTGGCAGAGAGATCAATAACAAGGGGACATAGATTACAAGTAATTAGTGGAAGGATTAGAGGGGAGTTGAAGAGAACTATTTTCACCCAGTGAGTGGTGCAGGGGTCTGGAACTCACTGCCTGGGTGGTAGAGGCAGAAACCCTCAACATATTTAAAGAATACTTGGATATGCACTTGAAGTGCCATAACTTACAAGGGTAAAGACCAAGAGCTGGAGAGTGGGATTAGACTGGATAGCTCTTTTTCGGCTGGCACAGACACAGTGGGATTGGCCTCCTCCTGTGCCGTAAATTTCTACAATTCTATCTTAACTGC
The DNA here is from genome assembly GCF_052327205.1 of Somniosus microcephalus. Taxonomy (NCBI): domain Eukaryota; kingdom Metazoa; phylum Chordata; class Chondrichthyes; order Squaliformes; family Somniosidae; genus Somniosus; species Somniosus microcephalus. The sequence goes on from NC_140995.1 coordinate 9,933,909, forward strand.
ACAGTGCTTGTGGGAGGAGCGCATTAAAACATCTAAATATGTTGGCACCACTATGGTTGCAATGGGATCAGTGCAGAGCAAAGGGTTCAAGCAGCTCGTCTCTCTTGGTTTCGGAGGGATAGTTAGGGCTAGGAATGAAGGGACGAGAAGGCCCTGCACACTAATATCAGTTGGGGTTGTTGTCCTGCATGGCCAGTGGATGGGTTGAGTTGTGGGGGGCAGTTTGATTTGAGCGAGTCTCCAAGAACGTGCCTTCAACTGCTTGGTATTTCCCCAGTTGCAGGTGGAAGCTAACATCACTTGATTCAATTGGCATATGTCCCAAAAGTGGTTCAACCACATGCTTGTTGCAGGGAGAACTACTGTTCCTAACAGAGGGGGACAATGCTCCCTCTAATTTTTATTTGCACTAGGCGGACGACAAACTCCTCTGAGCGTGACTTTTTTTGTCCATGGGCAGTTGTTAACAACAAAACAACAAAAACGTTCTACCCAACAACAGCAGCAACAGAAAATTCAGATCTTTCATTATTTTTGTTCATTGCGCAAATACTTTTTGGAGTCTTAAGAGTTAATGTCTTGATATCTTCACTTTATCTCTTTCTCCTGACTCCCCTTTTCACATCAAGCAATCCCAAGTCAGGTTCTAACATCTTGAGGCCTTGGAGAGTGTGCAGAGGAGATTTACGAGAATGGTACCAGGGATGAGGGACTTCAGTTATCTGGAGAGATTAAAGAAGCTGGGGCTGTTCTCCTTAGAACAGAGGTTAGAGGAGATTTAATAGAGGTGTTCAAAACTTTGAGGGGTTTTGATAAGAGTAAATAAGGAGAAACTGTTTCCACTGGCAGGAGGGCTGATAACCAGAGGAGACAGATTTAAGGTGATTGGCAAAAGAACCAGAGGCGAGATGAGGAGAATTAATTTTCTTTTTACACAACAAGTTCTGGAATGCACTGCCTGAAAGGGTGGCGGAAGCAGATTCAATAATAACTTTTAAAAGGGAATTGGGTAAATATTTGAAAAGGAACAATTTGCAGGGTTCTGCCAAAAGAGCAGGACTAATTGGATAGTTCTACCAAAGAGCTGGCACAAGCACGATGGGCCGAATGGCCTCCTGTGTTGTATGATTCTATCTGATATCTTTTATCAAGCCCAAAGGCAGGTTCGGATACAGCGGGGGTTCCAGGCCCAGGATGCTGGGTAGGGGGACTTGGAGAACTTTTTAAAAATTGCATTAAGGCAAATTATTACAATTTAATTTTCTTACTTATGTTTTTATTATTGTCTAAATCCCATTCAAACTTGCACAATAAGTGAAAAGAAAGTTTTAACACCAGACTTATATCATACAAACTTAAATAGGATGCACATCATAAAAATAATATTTTACCCAACATTCTTTAACCATATAAATTTTAATTTGGCATTTGCTTTGCTTTATTTTGCTTTTATCTTGTTTTTGGCTGTTTTTATTTTATTTTTGATTTTTTTTCATTTGACAGGTTTATTTTGTCTTTTGATGAATTTTCTCTCGTTTCCAATGGATTTTACTTTGCTTGTCTAAATTTCATTTGGTTTATTTTGTATAACTTTTTTTGTTGGGGTGGAAGAGAGTTAATTGCATTGAAGTCCCATTGAAACACGTCACCAGTTCTAGACCTGGTTATAACAGTCCAACTTGATTATTGCATCCACTCTGAACTATGTATTCGCATCCAGTGCCAATCAGACTCAAGAGCAGGGCTGGGCAATGATTTGGGCTGGAGGGCCACTTAACAAGTTTTAATCAGCTGTCGAGGGCCGCACACCAATGTTCCCCCAAAGGTGCGCGGCCGCACACCACTCGCGAGGTCCTGCGCAGGCTGCTCACCAACTCCTGCCGCTGGAAGATACTGCGCATGCAAATTTAAAGGGAAATGTTAGCGTGGACATCCATGAACATAATGTTAAAGAAGGCCCAGCAGCGCCTATATTTCCTAAGGAGGCTGAAGGGATGTAACCTGTCACCCCTGATCCTCTCTAACTTTTACCGCTGCACAATAGAGAGCATCCTGACAAACTGTATCACAGTATGGTATGGCAGCTGTAGCTACTATGACCGGAAAGCCCTGCAGCGGGTAGTCAAAACTGCCCAACGCATTACCGGCACCCGGCTACCGACCATAGAGCACATATACCAGAAACGCTGTCTACGGAGGTCACGGTCCATCATCAAAGACCCTACCCACCCCAGCCACAGTCTGTTTGCCCTCCTGCCATCTGGGAGACGCTACAGATGCATTCGCACCCGTACGACCAGATTTAGGAACAGCTTCTTTCCCAGGGCTGTCATCCTACTGAACTCCACAAATAAACTCTAAAGCCTGCACATCTGACAATGCACTTTATTATGGTTATGTTTATGTTAATATACAAGCCAAATGTATGTTGAACATTTAAATGTCTTAATCCAAATGTACACTCTCGGGAGCCACAAGCCTACATTTCGTTGTACTGTACTTGTGCACTAACAATGACAATAAAAGTTGATTTGATTTGATTTTTTTTTTGATTTGATTTGATTTTTTAAGTGACATAGATACTGAGTAAAATGGATTACAGGAAACTTTGGTTTATCTGGAGGTTAAAAGTCCGGAAAGCTCTATCTACCGGCAAAATTCAGGAGCCGTTTCCTATAAGTTTTTTTTACTTCTCGTTGCTTTTTTTTTCCCCAGTCAGGCTCTGCAAGGTCTGTAGCTAAGCAACAGCTTCAGCTAGAGACGCTTTTAAGCTACAGCCGACTGTTTTGAAGCTGTTGCTAAGCAACAGGGTTTGTTGAATCACACGGAGCTGAAAATCTCCGTATGTTTCAACATTAGCGCTGGTTTGTCCGGCAGTTTTGATGGTACGGCAACAGCTCGGTCCCATCGGTGCCGGATAGCACAAAGTTTCCTGTACATCGTTTGGAAGGAAGTGCAGCTAAACTGAACAGAAGATCTGAATTATTATTGACCATTGATATTGGTTGATTTATTTCTATGCCTTAGAATTGAGGAGAACCTGGTTCATTATTTGTAGAACAAGCTGTTTAATCGCTGTTTTAAGAGTAAAGAGCTAACTACCTTGAAAACAAAACCCAGTTCTTCAGTTAGCATCCCCTGTCGCACAAGATTCCCCAAGAAAATATCATGAAACAAAATCGGTTCTCCTTCCTTCTGAATGTCAGTCCAGCTTTCCTAGTGCTTGTTTGCTGAGCGGTCACACAGATCTAAATGTATCGACTAGTTTCAAGGCACAAATGAACATTGGTGCGAATGCAACATACGCACCATCGGGAGAAGCAGAGCGAAGTTTAAGGTGGAAGGACATGAAAGTGAAATTTAGAGTAGGCAAGGCCGCAGAAATGTGTTAACGAAATGGAAGTACAAAGTAAAGAAGTTCAATTAATTGTGGAAGGAAGAAAAAGCTGGAAGAGGCGGGTTTGAATGTTGGAGCTTCAAGCACAGGCTTGTGAGAGCGCGCTGGGATTTTGAATGAATAAATAGGTTTTCGCCATCAACAAGATCTATTTTTTCATGTAGTAAAGATTGATTTCTTTCTACCTTCTATTAGCATGAGTCGCAGAGGGTAAAATAAATAAAGCGACGCCGTGAATCATATTCTAATTGCAATTGCTGTGATGACAATGCAGATTACTCATCACCATACGGCGCCGCACATCAGCTGTGGCAGTCCTGCCCTGAACACAGCCATGCCTTGCACTGCGCTAATTAATGCTTTTAGTGAAGAGACGAAAATAATAAGCGCCACAATCGGGCAGCGGTGGGATACGAACCCTTGCCCCTGAAGAGACTGGAGCCTTAATCCAGCGGTCTTAATTTTTGCATAAAATTGTGTAAATTATTCATTGTTTTTATTTCTGTACAATGTTACACAACAGAGAACATTGTGGGCTGTTGGCATATCTAGGGCTTTGGTGCAAGAACACCAAAGGCCGATTTATTTATACCAGACAAAATCAAAACCCACCCCAGCCACAGTCTGTTCGCCCCCCTGCCATCTGGGAGACGCTACAGATGCATTCGCACCCGAACGACCAGATTTAGGAACAGCTTCTTTCCCAGGGCTGTCATCCTACTGAACTCCACATGATTATGATCTGACAAATACCACCAAGAGAAGGAAGAACAAGAGTTGCCCTTCCTACTCCTGCAGCCCAGCCCGCGGATCTGCCGGCCTGTCAAACATCTTCTGTCACACATCTTCTGTCACACAATGGGGCGCCGGCGGACCGGGGACGAATGCCGCTCCTAACGACCCACAGACTGAGGTTGGTTTAGGCATGGGGAGGCCATCGAGCACCCGCCCCCCACACCTGCTAATGGCTCATCTGCAAAACCGTCAGGACCAACCCCCCCCCCCCATAGCCATTGGTTAGAGTTGACACCAGTCACAGAAGGTTGGGCGGTGATTGGTGGTGTAGGTTGTTGGTCAGGAGGAGTGAGGCCCCACCCCCTCTCCCTGATTGGATACCTTCCTTGGCCAGGGCTGTGTTATTAAAGCCCCCGCTGAGAGCCTGAGCGGAGGGTTTCTTTTACTGCACGGTACTGTCAAGCTTGCTGTGTGCGCAGCTTAAAGGGAACATTGATGGGGGGATGCTTATTCTTTCACCTTGTAATGACAGTTTGTGCTTGCCAGCTAATTACAGGGAAGGCCCCTCCCTGTCCAACGGGAAGACCCAATTTCTCTGGAATTGAAAGATTGGTTATACAAACATACAAATTAGGAGCAGTAGGCCACTCGGCCCCTCAAGCCTGCTCTGCCATTTAATAAGATCATGGCTGATCTGATTACTCCACATTCCCTCCTACCCCCGATAACCTTTCACCTCCTTGCTCACCAAGAATCTATCTACAATAGCAAAATACTGTGGATGCTGGAACCTCTGCCTTTATTGTCCTAGCGGTCTCCTGGACAGCTACCCAGAATAGCTGGATGCAGAGACATGACTAAAATGTATTGAGTGTGCCTTCCAGCCACAGCCCTTCCCACAGTCAAATGGCATGGCGGGATGACATTTAAGGAGCTTGTGTAGAGTTCAGTATGTGTGATGTATGATTGAGTTGTCCTTCATGCATTTTGCTGCAGGTGGTGTTTAGGATCTGGCATCAGGCATTTATTGTCAATTCCAAACTGCACTCAGGTGGTGGTGGTTGGGTTTCTTTTGGACCTCCTCAGTATCTGTAGTGACGGTGCTCCCAAAGTGGTGTTAGGTTGGGAATTCCAGGATTTTGGCCCAGCACTGACAAAACAGCAGCAGTATATGTTCATATCAAGATGCTGTGGGACTTGGAGGAAAATTTGCAGGTGATGGTGTTCCCATAACCTTGCTGCTCTTACTCTTATCCTTCTGGGTGAGAGAGACAGCAAGGCTAGTAGGTCCTGTCAAAGTAAGCTTGGCATGCTGCAGTACATCCTGCAGGATAGTATATACAGTAGCCACAGTGTGCTGGTCGAAGAGGGGGTCGATATTGAGTCTAGTGGCAGGGGTGCCAATCACCTGATGCATGCCTTGCATTTGAAGTTTTTTTTTTTTTAAAAAGCACACCACAGCACTTTCTTGTTACTTCTGAAAACATCACCTGCAGAGCAATGAAAATGTCAAGTTTTGACCTTTGTACTTTGAATATTTCCTTTTTAATGACTACTGTAACCAGCAGTATATAGCCAATATATCTACTTGATTGCTTGCACGGATTTGGTTTCCACGTCATTAGAGAATGAACGTGATTGAGCGATGAAAGTGACCATTATTTAAGGGAGGGTGAGTGGAAAGAGAGAGAAAAATAAAGAAATGTGAGTGCGAGTGAAACAAAACCAAAAACACACTGCACAGAATTGGATGTTAAAGACTCAAGAATTTTGCTTAAATAAGAAGTTCTACAAATTTCTGGCACTAGATATGAATTAACAAATATACTCTAAGCCCATTCATTTCCAAAATGTGACAAAGGCATCTGATGAAAATTACAAAATACTACATCAACTGTTTAATTAACCATTAAGCACATGAGGACCATAATTAGTCATTTAGGTTGCCACGAAAAGATACAAAGTAAGGGATAATGGTCAAGTGCTTGCAGAATGGAGGATGTAACATGGATATTGGTCAAGTGCTCTTGGAAAGATGAGCAGGCCAAGGATGCACCACAAACATTTCTAAATATTTTTGATAAAAAGTGAACCCCAGGTGTAGTTACTGTATTTTGTTAATCTTTCATTGCTCAATATTTGCTGGAGAATATTTCTGAAATAATCAAGCTAGACACAGTATGACTTTAATATCTGCTATGGTTCTGTTCAATGAAGGTTTTCATTCAAGGGGCCAAAAATGTGAGAGAAAATAACAAGCTTTGTCATAATCAAAATGTATTTTTTGTTGCCACTTTTTCTCCCATCACAGTCCCATGGGTGCCAAACATCCTTTGGTACCTCATCCTTCATGTGCGACCTACAGGTTATTCAAGCACAGAGGACAACATCGCAGAACTTCCCTGAAGTTTACACAAATAACAGTACCATCAGGTCATCTATTAGGATCAAGGATAGTCAGCATGGCTGTGTCAGGGGGAGATCATGTCTAACCAATTTGATTGAATTTTTCAAGGGGGTGACTAGGTGTGTGGATGAGGGTAGTGCAGTTGATGTAGTCTACATGGACTTCAGTAAGGTTTTTGACAAAGTCCCACATGGGAGACTGGTCAAGAAGGTAAACATAGAAACATAGAAGTAGTAGCAGGAGTAGGCCATTCGGCCCCTCGAGCCTGCTCCGCCATTCATTGAGATCATGGCTGATCATCCAAATTCAGTACCCCGTCCCTGCCTTCTCTCCATATCCCTTGATCCCTTTAGCGTTAAGAAATATATCCAACTCTTTCTTGAATATATTTAATGAATTGGCCTCTACTGCCTTCTGTGGTAGAGAATTCCACAGGTTCACCACTCTCTGGGTGAAGAAATTCCTCCTCATCTCCGTCCTAAATGGCTTACCCCTTATCCTTAGACTGTGACCCCTGGTACTGGACTCCCCGACCATCGGGAACATCCTTCCTGCAACTAGTCCTGTTAGAATTTTATAACTTTCAATGAGATCCCCTCTCATTCTTCTAAACTCCAGCGAGTATAAGTCCAATCGACCCAATCTCTCCTCATACGTCATTCCTGCCATCCCAGGTATCAGCCTGGTGAATCTTCGCTGAACTCCCTCCATGACAAGAACATCCTTCCTCAGATAAGGCGACCAAAACTGCACACAATACTCAAGGTGTGGTCTCACCAAGGACCTGCACAACTGCAGCAAGACATCCTTGTTCCTGTACTCAAACCCTCTCGCTACGAAGGCCAACATATCATTTGCCTTCTTAACCGCCTGCTGCATCTGCATGCTTACCTTCAGCGACTGGTGCACAAGGACACCCAGGTCTCGTTGCACTTCCCCTTCTCCCAATCTATTGCCATTCAGATAATAATCTGCCTTCCTGTTTTTGACACCAAAGTGGATAACCTCGCATTTATCCACGTTATATTGCATCTGCCATATCACCCAACCTGTCCAAATCATACTGGAGTTTCTCGGCATCCTCCTCACAGCACACACGCCCACCCAGCTTTGTGTCGTCTGCAAACTTGGAGATATTACATCTAGTTCCCTTGTCTAGATCATTAATGTATATTGTGAATAGCTGGGGTCCAAAGAGCCTATGGGATCCAGGGCAATTTGGCACATTGGATCCAAAATTGGCTTACATAGAAACATAGAACATAGGAGCAGGAGTAGGCCATTCGGCCCTTCGAGCCTGCTCCACCATTCAATGAGATCATGGCTGATCATCCAAATTCAGTACCCTGTCCCTGCCTTCTCCCCATATCCCTTGATCCCTTTAGCCTTAAGAAATATATCCAACTCTTTCTTGAATATATTTAATGAACTGGCCTCCACCGCCCTCTGTGGCAGAGAATTCCACAGGTTCACCACTCTCTGGGTGAAGAAATTCCTCCTCATTTCAGTCCTAAATGGCTTACCCCTTATCCTTAGACTATGACCCCTGGTTCTGGACTCCCCGGCCATCAGAAACATCCTTCCTGCATCTAGTCTGTCCAGGCCTGACAGAATTTTATAGGTTTCAATGAGATCCCCTCTCAATCTTCTAAACTCGAGTGAGTATAAGCCCAATCGACACAATCTCTCCTCATACATCATTCCTGCCATCCCAGGTATCAGCCTGGTGAATCTTCGCTGCACTCCTTCCATGGCAAGAACGGCCTTCCTCAGGTAAGGCGACCAAAACTGCACACAATACTCAAGGTGCGGTCTCACCAAGGCCTTGTACAACTGTAGCAATGGTGTGGAGATGCCAGAGTTGGACTGGGGTGGACAAATGTAAGAAGTCACACAACACCACCTGACGAAGGAGCAGCGCTCCGAAAGCTTGTGATTTCAAATAAAGCTGTTGGACTATAACCTGGTGTTGTGTGACTTCTTACAACTGTAGCAAGATATCCTTGTTCCTGTACTCAAACCCTCTTGCTACGAAGGCCAACATACCATTTGCCTTCTTAACCGCCTGCTGCTCCTGCATGCTTACCTTCAGCGACTGGTGCACAAGAACACCCAGGTCTCTTTGCACTTCCCCTTCTCCCAATCTGTTGCCATTCAAATAATAATCTGCCTTCCTGTTTTTGCCACCAAAGTGGATAACCTCACATTTATCCACATTATTATAGTGCATTTGCCATGTTTCTGCCCAATCACCCAACCTGTCCAAATCGTACTGGAGTTTCACGACATCCTCCTCACAGCATATCCTCCCACCCAGCTTTGTGTCGTCTGCAAATTTGGAGATATTACATCCAATTCCCTCGTCCAGATCATTAATATATATTGTGAACAGCTGGGGTCCTAGGACCGATCCTTGCTGTACCCAACTAGTCACTGCCTGCCACTCGGAAAACGACCCGTTTATTCCAACTCTTCGCTTTCTGTCTGCCAACCAGTTCTCTATCCAAGTCAATACCTTGCCCCCAATCCCATGTGCCTTAATTTTGCACGCTAGTCTCTTATGTGGGACCTTATCAAAAGCCTTCTGAAAGTCCAAATACACCACATCCACTGGTTCTCCTTTATCTATTTTACCAGTTACATCCTCAAAAAATTCCAGTAGATTAGTCAAGCATGATTTACCTTTTGTAAATCCATGTTGACTTTGTCCGATCCTGTCACTGCTTTCCAAGTGCTCTGCTATTACATCTTTTATAATGGACTCTAGCATTTTCCCCACTACCGATGTCAGGCTTACCGGTCTGTAATTCCCCGTTTTCTCTCTACCACCTTTTTTGAATAGTGGGGTAACATTAGCTACCCTCCAATCCATGGGTACTGTTCCAGATTCCATCGAATGTTGGAAGATGATCAGCAATGCATCTACTATTTCTAGGGCCACTTCCTTAAGTACCCTAGGATGTAGATACAAGGCTACGGACCAAGCGCTGGAAAATGGGATTAGAATAGATAGGGCTTGATGGCCGGTGCAGACACGATGGGCCGAAGGGCCTCTTTCTGTGCTGTATAACTCTATGATTGTAGGAGTAGGATACTGGCTGATTTTTTCCCCCTCCCTAAACCAGATATGCAGAGGCCAATTGCAACACCCCTGTACATTTCTGACTGGGATCAATTAACTCAGCACAAACTAGGAATCAACCCCAAAACCTTCTGGTGTGTATGGCTTAGTGCAACACCCTGCAGTGCTTATACCCACCAGGTGGAGTTGTGTACTTCATTGGATCTGAAGGGATTTAAAACACATCAGTTTGGTCAGATAAATTGAAGTCTTTTAAAAGGCGAGATATGTATTACATAAATTGGAAGTGTGGATTTTGAAGACACTGTGTACATTTGCATAAAATTAATTAAAATATTTTCACAGCCAACAAAGAACTCAAAAGTGCCATGCCACAAATGCAGATAAGTTGATACTCCAATGTTCTGATGAGGCGTCAAGCAAGTACCAAGTGCTTTCCAGCAGGCAATGACAGAAAGCAAGAGGCCCAATCACTATAGACCAACCCAACACATCTCTGCAGGTCATTGATGCAGTCTTTTTCTCAGTCAAGCAAAGTGCATGGAGAATTAGTATTTCACTCCCGATAATCAAGTGGTCCTTATTGATTTTTGCACAAGTTTACTATGTGCAAATAAGCAATAATATGAGCACATACTTTTGCAGTGTATACTTATTGTTTGAAAATGTGAAAAGGATAATTATTTAATTGTTCACTCATCTAATATCTAGCTAATGTAAACATGCTCCAAGTAATCTTCCACTGTTCTAATCCAGATATTACAAACATTTTTCTGATTATTTTTTGCATGGCAGTATAAATTATATGCATTCTATTTAAGTACATCAACAAACTTTAACACACCATTACTTGCATCTGTCATGATTGCCTAGTCTGTCAATTTTCTTTATTGGTTGTTATTAAGTCTGTGTTTTTCTCCTTTCAAATTAATATTTTCTATATTTGCTATTCACCAATTACACTAAAACTACAGGAAACTTTGTGCTATCCGGCACCGACGGGACCGAGCTGTTGCCGTTCCCTCAAAACCTGTGTGGAGTTTGCACATTCTCCCCGTGTTTGCGTGGGTTTTCTCTGGGTGCTCCGGTTTCCTCCCACAGTCCAAAGATGTGCGGGTTAGGTTGATTGGCTATGATAAATTGACCCTTAGTGTTAGGGGGATTAAATACATGGGGTTACGGGGATAGGGTGGGATATGTGTTGGTGTAGGGGTTACGGGGATCGGGTGGGATAATGTGTCAGTGCAGGCTCGATGGGCCGAAATGGCCTCTATCTGCACTGTGGGGTTTCTGTGATTCTGTGAAAACTGCCGGACAAACCAGCGCTAATGTTGAAACATACGGAGATTTTGAGCTCCATATCTGTCAACAAACCCTGTTGCTTGCTTCTAAACAGTCCAAGCGTCTCTGTAGCTTAGCAACAGCTTCAGCGAGACCTTGCAGAGCTTGACTGTTGAGAAAAAAGCAATGAAAAGAAAAAAAACCTAATGAAACAGCTCCTGATTTTTGCCAGTGGCTCGAGCATTCCGGACAGTTAGCCTCCGGATAACACAAAGTTTCCTGTACCTACATTTCCATTTTCTTCCAAACCACATTCTGGCGAAAACTAACAGTGCAAGGCAGGGCCATGACAGCTCCACACATATCCTTCGATAAAGACCTAAAAATTAAAATTAAGCAGATATATAAAAAAATACAAACATTCCCATAAACTTAGCTCCAGCAATTACCTCACACTTTGCATAAGCATTATGGTGCACCCTATCAAGCCTCTAGACTCACTATATGCTCTCCCAGTAAAAAGAGAGAAAAATGTCTATTAAGTTTGTTCATCAATGACACCGGCAGTACCCTTTCCCAGGAGGCACCACAGCTTTTTCTCAGCAGAGGAAGTCTCAGAAGCTACGATACAGCGAGTCCCCCCCAAAAAATGCAGAGGATCATCTGCTCGAGTTTCTTAAGGTAGCCTAATTGCCAAACTCCAGTGTAGCCACCCCTCTTCCACCGCCACCAAAAGCAAGCACAAAAGTCTGCCTGCTGGTGTTTGTTAGACAGCTGCCCAATCTTGGCATGCAGTACATTGAATATACAGTCTTGCATAAAATATAATACTCCAATTCCCTCATTTTACAGGAAACTAATGATACCCAATACCTACCCTTACTCTCTGAATTATATTGAGTTTTTTTCCCCTTAAATTATTTTAGCAGAAAAACATAATTCTGAAATCTGAGTTGGCAGAGCCATTGCAGAAAACATACTTGTAATGAACACTGCAAAGCTTGCACAGGACAGCTGGCCAAGTTTAAACTGCTGTGCATTTCCTTTGCTCAGCTTTTTCAGCTTGCAATCACAATACTTAATTCATTTGATATAGATTATTTTATAGTCAAACACTTTGAGGAAAAATACAGTATGATATAGTACACAAAAGACTGTAAGGAGCAATGAACAAACCGCAGTACTCCCCCCATAGTTAAAATGTTCAACCCATTACATTAATGAGAAAAATAAGATATAGATCTTGTAGTACAAACACAGATCAGTATCACCAACTATTCCATAAACTGCTTTCAGTGCACAAGTATTATATAGCCTTTCAGTACTGCGCCAAAATTGGCAGGTTGTGAGCTTACATCTTCAATCCCTCACGTGGCAAGTTTCTATTCTCTCTCAAATCTCTGGGAGAGAATTTTTTCAAACTACAACAGTATGTTGTTTACCATGGGACAATTTAAAATCACAACACAGCTCAGTTGTACTAGCAATTAGCATGAATTTATGCGGTCGTAACACCGCACATTTAATATTGGTTTTGGTTCTCTAGTGCAACTTTTAGTTCTTTCCATTCTTTTCTGGAGGGAAAACTCCATCCCCAAAGGAAAACAAATGACCTTTTCACTTGTCTTTAAAAACAAGAATTGTTTAGTAGATACAATAGGAAATATTTCTCTCACATCTAGGAGTACAAAAAACGACAGGGACTACTGCCCAAAATTTATTTATTTATTTATTTTTTAAATTTAGCACAATTTTCCCTTCCCCATGGAGACCTACCAAGGAGCCAAATCACAAGCCCAGTTAGAGAATGGTCAAACAGCAAGTATATTCAGGCAACTTTCCTCCTTCCTCCCAAGTAAAGACAGAGATGAAATAACTACTCGACATCTCTGAAGTTTTTTTTATCCTGGATTCCAGGTGCTTACCGTCATTTTAAGTAGGCAGAGAGATCCACTTCTCTTTCCTCCTTTAAGACGCTCCTTAAAACCTACCTCTTTGACCAAGCTTTTGGTCATCTGCCCTAACATCTCCTTACATGGCTAGGTGTCAATTTTTTTTATATAAACACTCGTGAAGCGCCTTGGGAAGTTTGATTACATTAAAGGCGCTACATATAAGTTGTTGTTGTAGGCCAATATTCTTTCAGCCTTTGTTTATTGTGTGTATTTATTTGAAAAACCCATTACTGTTAATTGAGGTGTCCTATTGGCCTTTCCCCCCGCCCCCCCCCACCTGCTTTTACTTGTCATTATTTACTCAATCCTGCTCGCACCAGATCTTTGTTTACCATTCTGTACATGCCAACTTAACCACAGCAGCATCTTGTGCCTTTCCATCCCTCTTCATTTGGCTGGAATGAGCTTTGTTTGTAGCCTCATCAACATTTTCTTACATCCACCTGAACACACTTTAAGATTTGAAGTTGGCATTTCAAAATACATATAGGGAACAACAGAAAAGATAAATTGAGAGGTTTGAGAACTTGATGCGTCAGCTTGGTTCAGTTGGTAGTAATTATGTCTAGGTCAAAGATTGTACTTTGTGCCCCATTCTCGGGCTTGAGGCATAATCTCAGCTGACATTTACACAGTGCGTAGGTCGTATATGCTGTCCTTCTGGTTAAACCAGGGCCTCATCAGCCTCTCTCTTCTGCTGTTATAGGTCCCAAGACACTATTCAAAGAAGACAGACTTGCATTTATATAGCGCCTTTCACGACCACCAGACGTCTCAAAGCGCTTTACAGCCAAGTACTTTTGAAGTGGAGTCACTGTTGTAATGTGGGAAACGCAGCAGCCAATTTGCGCACAGCAAGGTCCCACAAACAGCAATGTGATAATGACCAAATAATCTGTTTTTGTTATGTTGGTTGAGGGATAAATATTGACCAGGACACCGGGGATAACTCCCCTGCTCTTCTTCGAAATAGTGCCATGGGATCCTTCACGTCCACCTGAGAGCGCAGACGGGGCCTCTTCAGCATATTCTTCTGGTGTCATGGCCTCCCTCAACCAATACTGCCCAAAAACAGATTAATTGGTCATGCATCTCGCGACTGCTTGTGGGATGTTGCTGGTAAAGAAAGGCTGTCTTGTTTGCCCCCATAATGGTCACTTCAGTTTAAAGAGTAAATGTGTGAAGTGCTTTGAGACATTTCAACATTAGATGCTCTACGTGTAAGTGTAAAATGTGAAATCTTCTAAAACATACTATGAATTTTCAAATAACAAATTGAATTATTTAGTTAAGTTTGAATTATTTACAATATAGATTGTACAACGCATGAGTCTTGTAGCATGTTGAGTCACTAGCCGTCATGGAACATTCTAGTTGCATCCAGAATTTCTGTATAAAAGTTTTTCAATTGATTAAAATTTCAAGACGTTATTTGAATACAGTGCTAATTGGTTGAAATATCCAGTGGATTCATATTTAATCCGTCAAAAGCAGTTCCATTCACTTGGCAGGCAGCAGAAGCTATCAATCAGCAATGAATAATCAGCACAAAACTAAGGAATCAAGTCACTCAAAAAATATTGTTCCAACTTCTTTTGAAGACCAACTATTCTCCAAAAACTACCACATTGCAGTGCTCTACGCACAAATCAATGCTCCTGGCCTTGCCAAATTGATTCCATTCTCATGAGATTTTCATCTCACTCATCAAAGGCGGTTTCTCTTCATTAAAACAGCCTAAGCAAATAGAACTGTCCCAAGTAAAGCAAAGCATCAGTACTCGTTTTAAATCAATTTGGTCATTGACATGGCATTTACAATCTCATGGGATACTATTTGAAAGACAGTGATTTGTTCTGAATAGAATAGCATAGCAATGAAATTCTAGACATTTTCTGCAAAACATGTTTGCACACGATGCTAATGACTAAAAGCAAAGCCATTTTTCCTACATAATGAGACATCCCCCATCATCCTGCAGCAAGATACTGATTAGAATTTGATATTAGAAGCGCATCAAGCCCAGAGGTGTCCTGGACTTGCCCAAAGGGACAGAAAGATTTTATCCCGCTAAGCAACAGGAGGCCAACATGATTCTTTGAAGAATTAATACCTACAAGGCAAGTAAAGAATCTGCAGTGGACTGGTACTGGGATAAATTACCATATGCAAGTCAGCACCTTTGAGGTCTGCAGCAACCATCACATCTACCGGATGTAATCAACGAGGGCTATAAATGAGTCCCTCAGACGACAAAAAACAGTGCTGATACATTCCTGAAACCAAACATCTTTCATAGTTCTCTTCCACGTACATAGAATTATACAGCATAGAAACAGGCCATTTGGTTCAACAGGTCTATGTCCGTGTTTATGTTCCATATGAGCCTCCTCCCACATTACTTAAAGCAGTCATCTGCCCAGGTTCCTTTGGATTGGAGATGCACAACGGAATTCAATTTGGTCCAGATGGATGCTTAAGGGAACTCTCTATCACCTCAGTTTTCATATCTATTTACGATACTTTCTTGAGTGGTGTGTATTACATTCTGTTAGCAGCTGCACGACAAACTTCCCAAAGCAGAATACAAGATTAGACCAGCAGAGGAACAAGAAGGAATGCAAGAAAATGACATCAAAATTGAACTCTTTCAATGCAGCCATAAACCAACAGACCTATGTTACAACAACTTGCATTTATATAGAGCCTTTAAAGTAATAAAGCGCCTCAAGGTGCTTCACAGGATAGTAATCAAAGATTTACACCGAGCCAAAGGAGGAGACATTAGGACAGGTGACCAGAAGCTTGGTTAAAGAGGTATGTTAATCGTTTTATCCAATGGGAAGCAGGGCATTTAAAAAAAAAAAAAAATTCTTCACCTATTTATTTTTACCAACAGCAATTATAATCCCCTCCTCTGCCCAAAAAATAGATTTAAAAAAAAAAATGTTTTATTCATTGATGGGATGTGGGCGTCGCTGGCTGGCTAGGCCTGCATTTAGTGCCCATCCCTAATTGCCCTTGAGAAGATGGTGGTGAGCTGCCTTCTTGAACCGCTGCAGTCCATATGGTGTAGGTACACCCACAATGCTGTTAGGAAGGGAGTTCCAGGATTTTGGCCCAGCGACAGTGAAGGAACGGCGATACAGGTCCAAGTCAGGATGGTGTGTGGCTTGGAGGGGAACTTGTAGGTGGTGATGTTCCCATGCGTCTGCTGCCCTTGTCCTTCTAAGTGGTAGAGGTCGCGGGTTTGGAAGGTGCTGTTGAAGGAGCTTTGGCGAGTTGCTGCAGTGCATCTTGTAGATGGTACACACTGCAGCCACAGTGCGCCGGTGGTGGAGGGAGTGAATGTTGAAGGTGGTGGATGGAGTGCCAATCAAGCGGGCTGCTTTATCCTGAATGGTGTCGAGCTTCTTGAGTGTTGTTGGAGCTGCACTCATCCAGGCAAGTGGAGAGTATTCCATCACACTACTGACTTGTGCCTTGTAGATGGTGGAAAGGCTTTGGGGAGTCAGGAGGTGAGACACTCGCTGCAGAATTCCCAGCCTCTGGCCTGCTCTTGTAGCCACAGTATTTATATGGCTGGTCCAGTTCAGTTTCTGATCAATGGTAACCCCCAGGATGTTGATAGTGGGGGATTCAGCGATGGTAATGCCATTGAATGTCAAGGGGAGATGGTTAGAGTCTCACTTGTTGGAGATGGTCATTGCCTGGCACTTGTGTAGTGTGAATGTTACTTGCCATAAACCATAAATTAAACTGAAACTGAAGTTTCCAAAGTACTGAATAAAGTGCAAAAGTAAAGGCAACAATGTCAAATTCATACTTGGCTTCAACAGAAACCAAAATGATTAAACCTCGCCAGCAAAACCTTCTTCCCTCTCCTAAAGATGTTGACTTCTCCTCTCTCCTAAAGATGTTGACTTCTCCTCTCTCCTAAAGATGTTGACTTCTCCTGAGGACAATTCCAATGGGTTGGTAGCCACTTCATCTAAGAGGTCATTCTTCATATGAAACTAGATGATGTGTTTGCAGGTTATTCGGCTATGGGGCTATCACAACCAAGCTTGATTCTGTCCTTACCATGCACCCTTTCCAGCAGGATCACTGGACTTAATTCAGTAGAAACTCTGGCTGATACTTTTTTTCTTTTGCATAGGCCAGAGACAAAGGGGCCAATCATAACACCTACATCAATGGCCTGACATTAGCTAATTCAACACAGACTGGAGATCAAACCCAAAACTCCTGTTCTGTATAGCTGAACATTTTATCACACACTATCTACCACTTAGCCTTGGGGGTCCATAATATGCCGAGTTTTTTTTAATGGAAATTATACTGGGAACTTGCTGGCACAGTGAATTAAAACACTGCTCTTTCACCTCTGGGACCTGGTTTGAATTCAGCCTAGAGTGACAACGCACATAAGGACTCCAAGCGAAATGACGTTGCATAGCTTTAATTCAGTTTCAAAGGAATCAAGTGTACCGCAAAAAACCATTCATAATTCAGTACTAACTGGCTGATGGTCTCAAAAGGACCACAGGGATTACTGTTCTGAAAGAATGGTTATACTGGTGCATTAAAAAGTGCTCTGAGAGATTCAAGGGAAAGGCATAAAGCTACAGCAGTGTAGAGAAAACTTTAATCCAACCTTTTTCGCAAACAAGAGTTCCGAGCAAGGATTTGTTCCAGAACCACTCTTATACAACCTCAATACACCAATTCCATGTACTTAGCATTTTTACATATTTGTTATGTTTTAATCTCAATCCTCTCACTCTCTGCAGCATCCCAAAACTGTTGGGCATCATCAGACTAGGGTACCACTGTTCTATATCTAACGCAGATTATGTTTGTTTTCTCAAGTTTCTCTCCCATTTCCCCTCATGCCTTCTCCAAGCTCCAAACCCATCTCCTAATCATTTCGACCATTTCCCCACTAAACTGCTGACCACCCAACTTCCTTCCTGGCTGACACTATAAATGGTTCCCCCTGCTCAGCTACCATCCTGCTCCCTTTCAAAAATGCAGTCATAACCTCCCACCTCTCTTTCCTTGAAAACTACCACCCCATCTCCAATCTCCCTTTCCTCTCCACAGTCCATGAACATATTGACGCCTCCCAAATGCATGCCCATCTTTCCCGCAACATCACATTTGAAATTCTTCAATCAGGTTCCCTGCCATAGCACTGAAATAGCCCCAAAGTCACTGTGACTGTGACCATGGTGCATTATTCCTCCTCACCCTTCTCGATCGGCCTGCAGCCTTTGACACAGTCGACCACACCATCCTCCTTCAACATTTTTTCGTTGTCCAAATAAGTGGGATTTCCCTTGTCTGGTTCCACTCACGTATTAAGTCGTAGCCAGAGAATCTCCTGCAATAGCTTCTCTTCCCTCCCCCGCAATGTTATCTCTGGAGTCCCCCAAGGATCCATGAGTGGCCACCTCCTATTTCTCCCTGGTGATGTAATCCAAAGACATGACATCAGGTTCAACAATGATGCTGACGACACCCAGCTCGACCTCACCACCACCTCTCTCGACCCTTCATTGCTTCTGTGTAGTCAGCCTGCTTGTCGGACTTCCAGTCCTGGATGAGCCGCAATTTTGTAATAATGGGTTTCCTGCCAGTATACCTAGTTTTGGGCACTGTATCCAAATGTTGTAACGGTGGGTCATGTTCCCAAAACTAGGTATACTGACACTATTACAAAATTGAAAATGAAACCACCAAAAAGTGGGCAGTATTTATTTAAAATTCACTACCGGGGGAATTTTGCAAGGTTCTGCTCCCAGCACAAAACCTACACAAGAGGACAGACATGGGATAGGACTGTTAACACTACAGGCCTATTCTACAACCCATGCCCTCATCTAGCGAGGGTCCAAGCTGTGAGCAGTGCCTTGCAAAAATTACCTCTTAAATTTATAGTGGCAAACAGGACCGAAGTATTTTTCCCCCCTGTTGATTCTGCTCCCATTTACTACCAAGTTATTTGAGAACTGGCCAATCTAATCTTAAACCTATAAAATTCTTCTTCACAAACACTGACCTTTCTGCTTCAGCAGTTTCCCTTTCAGCCACAATTGCAGAACAGGAATGCAGTCTGACTGCACTGATCTTCCAAACCTCTGCCTCACCACCCCTTTATTGGGATCACAAGATCTTTGGAAGAAATTAATTATTGGCTTAAAATATATACCATGTATTAAGTAGCACAGGGATGCGTCAATTTGTCAACCAAAAAAAAGTAATTTAGTTGTAACTATTGATTTATTCCACAAATACCAATTACAAAAGGACCTTTGATTTTGTAAATGTTACTCTCTGCAACACGGTCAAACATTTACATACCTTAGAGAGATCAAGATGGGGCAACACGAGGGATGGGGAGTTTAAACTCAGCAAAACAATGCACCTACTGTCCAATGTATGTCCAGTGATGCCAATGTGCATCAGTTTTTTCCCTGGAGTTACAAGTCGAAGTGTCATCACAGGCTTTGATCATACTATTGAAATAGCAGCTGTAGAAGTCAGACAAATGAAAATACCCAAATACCAAACTCTTGCCTTGGCCGATTAGTGATCACTGGTCATGTGTATTTGTAAAATGTTCTTATTCAGTTATAGGGTTGATTGATGTCGCCACTTATGTCTGTGTGGAAAGGATGGTTGGGGCATGTTCTTTGAGACCATTGCTTTTGGTTGGAGTGGGATTTGAGACAGAATGGCAAGTGAATTTCTCTTGGGAAGAAAAAATATCAACTCCCACCAACACCAGCCCCCCTCCACCCACCTCACACACCCAAGAGGGAAAATTCTGGGTGATTGCTAATAACATTGGAGGGGGATTGAGACAAATTCCTCCATACCTAATGTTGTGGAAATAAATATTTTTAAACAGGACTGAAGGATGGAGTCAATGAATTATAGCCAGCAGGAGAAAAGGAGAAGCCAGTGTACTGACATACAAAACAGCAAGAAATACTTCAAAAAGAGCCTCATCGATACGTCTGTTTATCATCCATATGAATGTTAACATCAAATGTGTTTTCCAACCAAATCCTGTTTTCATAAGAGGTATGTATTATGATGGCTAAAACAAGTCTTGTAAAGTTGTAATATTCAAAGATTTCAAACAGAAAATGTCTTATTCATGTAGTTTTAAAATAGAATTAAAATATTCAACTTGGCAAGAAAGCACATTTTCTCAGAATTTCTTTTTTGGGATTTGTACCAAACAACAATAGACTGGACTACAGAAAGGAAGGACATTGGCACAGTACTAAAATATAATTATAATAAAATACAACCTTCTGTATTTTGTAGAAATTATAGCCACATAAAATTCAGACTACATAACGCAGATTATGTATCCATCCAAACAATCACATTCCTGTGTCATCATGTACGTATTGTTCTCATCTAACTCTGAGGCAGTGCTATAGTACACGGACATGCCAGACTTTTGACAAGCAGGAAGGAGGGATTAAAGTATCTTGCATATATACTGTACAAGCTTACTCACTTCACAGCAGGTTTGTGCCAGGTATGGATTGTTTCTCAATCACTTCAAATAGCATTTAAGGGGGAAATTTTCACTGGTCTGCACCAGCAGCACAAGTCTTTATCTGGCCCGGGAAAGGGGGGGGAAAGGAGGAAGAGAGAAGACAGAAAAAGAGTTATTGCCCCAAAAGTAGGCGGAGTCAGGCTACATTGGTATCAGCAGATTTCTGGCATGCAAAGGCCTCATTAAGGGTATGGAAATAATACATATGGGAACCAGGCCTCCCTCCCCAACATTTTCCATGATTTGCTCTAGAAACATGCTATTATAAAACAGGCATACTTCCAAGCTGACTTCTTGGCTTTCAGCAGAGTTTTTTTTTAAAGACAATAGCAAAATACTGCAGATGCTGGAAATCTGAAATAACAACAGAAAATGCTGGAAACACTCAGCAGGCCAGGCAGCATCCATGGAGAAAGAGTTAACATTTCAGGTCTGGGACGTCTATAGCTGGTTTCCGATAAAGAATCACAGAATCACAGAAACCCCACAGTGCAGATAGAGGCCATTTCGGCCCATCGAGCCTGCACCGACACATATCCCACCCGATCCCCGTAACCCCTACACATATCCCACCCTATCCCCGTAACCCCACGTATTTAATCCCCCTAACACTAAGGGTCAATTTATCATAGCCAATCAACCTAACCCGCACATCTTTGGACTGTGGGAGGAAACCAGAGCACCCGGAGGAAACCCACGCAAACACGGGGAGAATGTGCAAACTCCACACAGACAGTCACCCGAGGCCGGATTCGAACCCGGGTCCCTGGCGCTGTGAGGCAACAGTGCTAACCACTATGCCACCGTGCTGCCCTGAGTGAGAGCTATTATTTTTGTCTTTACAGTATATATTTGCAGCATTGTTTGGTGTAGTCAGTTCTTTGCATTTAGAAGTATAATTTTGCATTTCATTTTTTCCTCCTCCTACCATTCAAGGGAGTTTCACAGTCTGTTAAAAGAGGCTCTGCTGGTAAGGATGAGCATGTCACTACAAGTTTCTCATTTTCAGGGAGCAATAGGATACAAAAGACTTCCACAGCAACAAGCAAGGAAAAGTCTACCTGTACCTGAAGCGGGCTGCAGAGACCCACCATTACCCAAGCAAGCTAAGCCATACACGGCATACGCCACCTACACTCCGCTAGATTTACCTATTTCCAGGTTAGGATTGTGCCTTTGACGTGCCAGCTTGTTGTATAAGCAAAAACATAGTCTGGAGATGCTGGTAGTTGAAGGAGCACATGCAGTGGCAGGCAAAATTTAATACAGAGAAATGTCAAGTTATGTATTTGAGGGAAGAATGAGGAGAGGCAATATAAACAAAAGGTACAATTTTAAAGGAGGTGCAGAAACAAAGACCGGTGAGCTCACATACGCAAATCTTGGAAGCTGGCAGGAAAAGTTGTAAAGATTGTTTAAAAAAAACAGATCCATGGCTTTTTAAATAGAACCAGAGTACAAAAGCAAGGAGGTTCTGCTTAACCTTTTTCAACCACTGGTTAGGCCTTAGCTGGAATATGGTGTCCAATTCTAGGCACCACACTTTAGGAAGGATATCAAGGTCTTGGAGAGGGTACAGAAATTTACGAGAATGATACCAGGGATGCGAGACTTCAGTTATGTGAAGAGAGTAGAGAAGCTGGGATTGTTCTCCTTACAGCAGAGAAAGTTATGGGGAGATTTAATAGGTGTGTTCAAAGTCATGAAGAGTTTTGATAAGAGTAAATAAGAAGAAACTGCTTCCACTGGCAGGAGGGTCAAAACAGCATTGAAATCAGTCATCATCTGCTGACAGAATGGTGCACTGCTGTCTACTGGGAAGGATGTCCTGAGGTGCCAAACATAGTAACCCAACTTACGCAGCTGTACAGCTATGTTACTAGCCACCTAGTGCGCTACCGTTTAGTCACAAAATCCATTTTTTGGTTTATTTCTATTTCAACCCCGTTTGCCAAAAATGCAACTCACTAAATATTATACTGCACTGTTTTATAGACTGCTTTTCTATGAGTTAAATGATTTCAGAGCAAACTGCTGCATACTTTTGGTCACTATGAACACTGAAGTGGAACTGTAAATGTCAATAAAAAGTATTGTTAGAATATTCTATTTGATCTGAAGAGGAACTCGTATTAATTACACTATACTTTAAGACAAGTATTGCTATTACAGTTTCTGGTTGATATGTATTTTCCCGGCCTTCCCATACCGCTTTAGATCTTCTTACACATCTGTAATTCACTCCCAACCATCTTATTTCTTACATGCATAACAAAACCTGCAGAGTTCCCAAAGCCAGTTTATTATTAAGAACAGGTAGTGTAAAGCTTCCAATTGATGAAATTGATGAACAGCTGGATTGAAATTGCCATTCTATACTATACACGTTAAAGCACTTGTTACTTTTCCGCAGCAAAAATATTCCAACTAATTTAATTTTCCTAAATAGCAAAGATTTATTTTTCAATGCATTTCTTACAGCAAACATACACTTGAAACCAAAGCATTTGCGCATTTCAAAGCACATTGTTCACTTCACTAATTCTTATCGCTTTGCCTACATTTAGCAATAAAGCTCATGGTGCAAACAGCTTTATTTTATATAATGAAAGAGTGATAGTATAATCAACATAGAGGGCCAAGACCTAATGGAACAACAGCGTCCAAGTATTTTCTCTTCTTGAATCACATAGGTTTTCAGCCGTGCCTCAGTGATGGCATTCTTGCCTCGAAGTCAGAGGTCATGGATTCAAGCACCACTCCAGAGATGAGCACATAATCTAGGGTAACATTTCAGCGCAGTACTGAGGGAATGCTGCACTGTCGAAGTTGGCATCTTTCAGCTAAGATGTTAAACCAAGGCCCCATCTGCCCTCAGGTGGACATAAAAGATCCCATGGCACTATTCAAAGAATAACATGCGAGTTCTTCCAGTGTCCTGGCCAACTAACATCAATAAAACAGATGATCTGGCCATTTAGCTTGTGGCTGTTTGCAGGACCGTGCTGTGTGCGAATTGGTTGACACATTCTCCTACATTAAAACAGTGACTATACTTCAAGAAAGTACTTCACTGGCTGTAAAGCATTTTGGGAGGTCTGAAGGTTGCAAAAGGAGCTATATAAATGAAAGTTCTTTCTTCGGTGTGTACCATCGAGTCCTGTTTAAATCCATATTCCCACAAATTTTCACAAATCTCAAGTTGTTGATACAAACAGATCTTAGGGTTCTGATTTAGGATTGAGCCATCAATGAGACAACAGTGCCAAAAACAGCATTATCGATGCCTCAAAACCTACAAATTCAAAAAGGACAAACGAATGAGTAAGAAATAAAAGTGCAAATAGGACTGAGTTCCCTGGGCTTCAAGAACCAGATAGCCAAGACTCAGGAGTTGCATGTGGTCCACAGGATGCGGTTTGTACACCAATCTAGAACACCAAGGTTGAAGTAATAAAGAAAAACAGGAAACTGATCACGGGATGTCAAGCTTGACTGTTTACCAATATTAAACCCACTGTAGGACTAAAAGTACTCATGAAATTGAAGAATGTTGCAGCACAGAAACAAGTCTAGTGTTTTCTCCATTTAAGACACGGGGGGGGGGTAAATTCGGTTGCTTTGTGCCTCCCGTTAGCGCCCTTTTAGCGCCCAGGCGCAGCGCCGCCAACGCCTCCCGCAAAATTCAGCGGAAGGTTAGCGGTGGCGGCGGTAACTGTTAGCGCCCACCAGCACTGTGCCGTCGGCGATGATGTCATCGCCGTGTGCAGCGGCCCGCTCGCAATCTTCGGTAGCGCCCCGAGTTACCGCCGGACACCATGTCCAACGAGGTCAGGGGGGCCTACCTGCAGCCGGGGTGGCGCTAATTAAAGGCGAGGTGCCGGGCAGCCATTTTTGTTGCTGGCCGCCTGCCAGCACCTGCCCCCGTTGCGGTCCCCGGCCTCTTCAGCCTCCCCGCAGAGTGCCGGCTGCGCTCCGTGAGCCCGGCACTTCGAGTGCCGGGCTCTTTTGCCGGCACTCTGATCCCTGGTGGTTCAGCTGGATCCAGGTCGCGGTGCGCAAGGCCCCTCCCCTTTAAGAAGGGGAGGAAGGCCAGCAGTATTGCGGCACGTAGCACCGCGATATTCCCTCGCAGTGCCTCAAGGGGGAGGCTGGGTGCTTCCAGTAGTGCCCCACTTCCCTCTTGGGGCGCTACCAATGAATTTCAGCCGCAGTAGCGCCCCGGCAAAGTTAGCGCCCCAAAGGGGGCGCGACACAATTTTCCCCCCCATTCTAATCTCACTGCCCTAGCTGCTCCCCATATTCTAACTGTTATCTTTCAATTAACTGTAATTCCTTTTTCAAAGAATTCATGGATTCAATAAAGAGAATACGCCCTCTAATCTGCAAAACTCTTCTCTTCTTAGGCAGTCCCTCGGAACCAAGGATGACTTGCTTCCACATTAAAAATGAGTTCTCAGGTGACTGATGAGTCCAATGCAGGACCTACAGTCTCTGTCACAGGTGGGGCAGACGGTGGTTGAAGGGGATACTGGGTGGGGTGCGTGGGTTGACGTGCGCTCCTTGCGCTGCCTGCGCTTGGCTTCCGCTTGCTTTCTCTCGTTAGTTCTCTTATCTTTGCTGCCTTCCAACCTGCACAACAATAACCAGTAACATTTTCAGGACAAAAGTTCTATTTCAAGAATCAGTGAACAAACAGTTTGGAAAGACACACACACTAAAAAGATTAACTATACTGCTGTGCGGTTCTAAGTTAGAAGTTACCATTAAGGGTGCCAGAAATAGGAACAAAAACTATTAGAAACACACAGCTGATCTGGCGGCATCTAAAAAGAGAAAGGATCAATTAATGCTTCAAATGTAGACTCCTTGTCAGACCTCAAAACGGCAAGAGATAACCAAGCCCCTGTGAGATTAATACCTTGAGGGAGGGGATGATTACAGGTGAAAGTCAAGAGCCAGGTATATAAAAAAAGCAGTTAATGATTAATAGTCTGAACAGTTTACTTACGACAGCTGGAAAGAGGTAGAAAACTGATGAATAGTATACCGACATCATCTCAGTCAGGCAGTGAAAAGATATTAGAACAAAGCGGATGTGAAAACAACCCCTTTTTGGCCAACTGGGTAACATACGTTGAAACCCATCACCAAAGCCACTAATTTTGCAGTTTTCACAGAAAAAAGGGGACAAAAAATGTAGGATTTGATCACTAAACCACAGGAAAAGGTCCTGGAATTCCATGCAATTAAAAGAGATTGTAACTTAGTCAACATAAATCCAGTGGCCCCAACTATAATCGGCAGAATCACAGAATGTGATCCACAAAATGTGTACAATTTCATAAAAAGAATTTGACTGATTCAGTCACTGCAAATCACAAACTATGTCCATCACCTTGTTTACTGTCTCTAAATTAAGCTACTAGGAAATTCACATAGGTAGAGTTGCTGTTTGTATGATGTGTAGTGCAGTGTTTTCCAGCTGGAACATACCCCACTTATCCAAGTCCCGAGAGATTAAACGTAGGATGGGCAACTGCCAAAGGTTAGTGATCCCCAAGTGTAGACATACATGCTATTGGGGTTTACCATGCTAAAAACCAGCACAGAACAAAGTACGTAGCCCACTGCTTATCCAGCTAGGAATCACCCTACCTGTTTGGAGCAAAATGAGAAGAATCCATGGTCTTAGGAACAGATTTATTTCTCTTGTTCCCATTAATAAGCCAAACTGATTTGTCAATTATCAAGAGTGCACTGGAATACTGTGGACCTGTCTAGTTAAGATATCAGGTTACAAGTCTACCAGAGGATGAAGTCATTTCCATTGTCAGGCATGTCACGTTGGAACCGTCTCGACACAAAGGAACCCTGTTGACCTCCTCCTTCACTTCATGCCAAAAAGGAGAATAATCACAAAAGTGAAATACTGCAGATGCTATAAATCTGAAATAACAGAAAACACTGAAAATACTCAGCAGCAGGTCAGGCAGCATCTGTAGAGAGAGAAACAGAGTTAACGTTTCAGGTCGATGACCTTTCGACAAGTACAGAGGCAGGGATGGGAAGGTTGGGGGGGGTGGAGAGAAAGAGGGGAAGGAAGAACAAAAAGGGAAGGTCTGTGATAAGGTGTAAGGCAGGAGTGATTAAATGACAAAGGGGATGATGGTGCAAGGCAAAAGGGGATAGTAGGACAAGTAAATAAACAAAAGATTGGTCGATAGGAGCTGAAAATGACAAAAGCAGAATCATTACCAGCCTGCCTCTGTACTTGCTTAAAACCTCATCTACAGGAAACTCTCGTTTAAACGGCACCTAAATATCCGGAATTCTTTATTAACCGGCAAAATTCATGCTCCGAAAACACCTCAATAATCAGCAATGAGTCCGAGTCTCCCGTGGTGGCCGAGCTAGTCAGTGGGGGTAGTTCTCCAAACTGCCACTACTTGGCTTCTTGGCGCTGTCGGAAGTCCAATTACTGTATACTGCACATTTCTTGATTTTTTTATTTTTGTTTGTTAAAAATAGCCTCGGTAGATAACCCTCTCCGTCCGGAATTTTTAATCAACCGGCACCATCCCGGTCCCGTCGGTGCCGGATACCAAAGAGTTTCCTGCACTTACATCTCTTAACTTTTTCCGGTTCTGATGAAAGGTCATCAACCTGAAACGTTAACTCAGTTTCTTTCTTCACAGATGCTGCCTGACCTGCTGAGTATTTCCAGCATTTTCTGAGAATAAATCACTAGTTGGTCATTAAACAACTGATGAACACAAGTTTGAGGCTCAGCTAGACAGACACAGCAGCCTGATGAGTGACACAACTCACCACAAAATGTGTGCACTGCCACCATTGTCCTGACCGCAGCATGAATACACATCCCACCCAAAATAGGTCAGACCTTCAGCAACAATTTCTTGCCACACTTACACCCAATGAGCGCATGGTCTCATACCTTCTAGCAACTTTGTGGGGTGGTGATGATGATGGTGGTGGTGGTGGTGGTTATTGTGAAATTTCTTCTAAAACACAGTCGAACTTCACTATAACGAACCCCCTTGGGACTGAAAAGATCGTTATATCAGGGTGTTCACTATAGTAGGGTTTGGTGATTTGCTGCATCAGAAAAATAAAGAAATTACCAATTTGATTTGAACATTTTATTCTGTTAAAAAAACTATACAGTAAACACTGCTTCATATTATTCGTGCTTTTCGTATTCACGCTGTTTCTATCTTGTTAACCAGTCCAAAAAGATCCTCAGTTCCAGGTAATGATTAAAGTTTTGCACAGTTGTGATTGCCTTTCTGAATTCATCCAGTGAAGGATAACTGGTTTGGTTTCTTCCACGTCCTAATCACCAGAAGTTTCCACATCCTCTCCCTACTCAATGTCACGGATTCAATAATATACTCATCGCTCACAGTTGCCAGTGTAGGGTTTTCTTGAAATTCAATTTCCTGTAATATTCTCTGAAATTCCCAGTATATCACTTTCCTCTCTCTAACAGCATCTCCTTCTTTTGATCAAATTTTCTACAGACCATCCAGCAGGTTTTTCCTTTATGGCCTAAATCATTGATGATTTGAAGCTTTGTTTTCAGAGACAAAGACGACCTCTTATTCGCCATCGTCACGCAGGATGCCTGGCTACAGTTGCCTCATGCTGGTTTCCTCATTGCAGTTGCCCTTTACCTCGTTTCGGTTTGTCTTATCAGGCAACGAATGCACATCATGCTGATTTGCACTACAATTGGATATCTTTCAATTAGCCTCAGCTTGAATTCCATCACTGTATCCTGGTTGGTTTGGATCGATCTAGTGAGTATACCCACATTTGGTCATTAGATAACTGACAAGCGTAGGTTTCCTTCCAAGACAAGTACCAGAAGGTCCTCACAAACAGCATAGTCAACACAACTCACCATAAAATGTGTAAGTGTATTACCACCATCTTCAGGAGACACAACATACCCTATCAAACAGCAATTCCACGAGTTGGAGGTCCAAAGCTTCAGCCACATCTGTTCGTTGCGCTGCAACCCAATCATCTGCAGAATAAACTCTAGATAGATTAGCATCTGTTCGTATACCTGGGGCTGGATTTTACCAGCCCGGAGGAGGCGGGTCTGCAGGGAAAGTCAAAAAGAATGGGAGCGGGTCCCAAACCAGCTCCCAACCCGCCTCCAACCAATCTTCCCGGGAGTCAGGACCCCATTTGTGCAGGGACCCGACTCCTAGCGGCAGAAAGAGGATTATAGCCACTTAACTGCCCGTTAACAGGTAGTTAAGAGGCTTTTTTCAATTTTTAGACTTCTGCTGCGGGCTTCCCCATGTCGCGGAACCCCGCCAGGGTAAGTGAGGCATGCTGAGGGTCTGTTGTTATGTTGATGTATAGATGACAGTTGCAGAAGTGGTGTGAAGAATGCAATGGAATACTGGTGAGTGTCAGAGGTAAGGAGATGTTGGGAAAGTCATTTTTAAAGTGCTTAGATTTTTCTGTAGCTGACAAGCTTTGAAGTGTTTGTGTGGCCTCACCTCAAATGGGAGAAGTGACAGATCGCTTCTGTACCCTCACCTGCAGCTGCCATTTGTTTCATCCTAAGGAGTCATTGGAGAGCCTGGATGCAAGGGCTCACTTGTGTACAGTGAGTCAGTTTTTAAACAGCACCTCAATATTGTCAAACACTGGTCAAATCATGTCAAAAATTTATGGTTCATGTGCCTTTAAGAAAACCAGCAAATGAAGCGTCATCAAGTGACGTCATCCGACACCGGCTTTCCCTTAACTGGCCAGCAAGCCCGCAGGGCGGGCTTAACAAAGCCAATCAGGGGAAAATAGCATCTGTGCATTGGACATTGCGGGGGGCGGGATTAAAACCCGGAAGGCAGCAGTCCTGTCCCCAATGCGTCTCGGTGAGTAAAATCCAGCCCCTGGCCTCCAGCACCCGGCATCCCAAGTGTCAGAATTTCCTAATCAGCTATATGGCACATCTGTCTTCTGCATATCAAAAGCACCTACACAGGGCAGCTTGCCAGCCACCTATTTTTTAAACAACCAAGTTCAGTGCCACATACCACAACAGCTTAATGTAGATTCTTATGAAAGGGGCTCTGGTGAAGAGGCATGTCCTCTAAGACAATCAATGACCGCTGTAGAACTTCCCTGTATCCATATCACCATTTTTTTAAATCGTTTATGGGATGTGGGCGTCGCTGGCAAGGAAAGCATTTATTGCCCACCCTAGTTGCCTTTGAAATGGTGGTGGTGAGCCGCCTTCTTGAACCGCTGAAGTCTGTGTGGTGAAGGTACTCCCACAGTGCTGTTAGGGAGGGAGTACCAGGATTTTGACCCAGTGACAATGAAGGAACGACGATATACTTCCAAGTCAGGATGGTGTGAGGCTTGGAGGGGATCTTGAAGGTGGTGGTGTTCCCATGCGCCTGCTGCCCTTGTCCTTCTAGGCGGTAGAGGTCGCGGGTTTGGGAGGTGCTGCCGAAGAAGCCTTGGCGAGTTGTTGCCATGCATCTTGTAGATGGTACACACTGCAGTCACGGTACGCCGGTGGTGGAGGGAGTGAATGTTTAAGGTGATGGGTGGGGTGCCAATCAAGCAGGCTGGGTAATTTGTCTTGGAAGGTGTCGAGCTTCTTGAGTGTTGTTGGAGCTGCATTCATCCAGGCAAGTGGAGAGTATTCAATCACACTCTTGACTTGTGCCTTGCAGATAGTGGAAAAGCTTTGGGGAGTCAGGAGGTGAGACACTCGCCGCAGAATACCCAGCCTCTGACCTGCTCTTGTTGCCACAGTATTTATGTGGCTGGTTCAGTTAAGTTTCTGGTCAATGGTGACCCCCAGGATACTGATGGTGAGGGGTTCGGTGATGGTAATGCCGTTGAATGTCAAGGGGCGGTGGTTAGACGCTCGCTTGTTGGAGATAGTCATTGCCTGGCATTTGTGTGGCGCGAATGTTACCTGCCACTTATCAGCCCAAGCCTGAATGTCGTCCAGGTCTTGCTACATGCGGGCATGGACTGCTTCATTAGCTGAGGAGTTGCGA
The DNA here is from genome assembly GCF_052327205.1 of Somniosus microcephalus. Lineage (NCBI taxonomy): Eukaryota > Metazoa > Chordata > Chondrichthyes > Squaliformes > Somniosidae > Somniosus > Somniosus microcephalus. The sequence continues at coordinate 9,964,409 of NC_140995.1, forward strand.
ATGGCACTGAACACTGTGCACTCATCAGCAAACATCCCCACTTCTGACCTTATGATTGAGGGACGGTCATTGATGAAGCAGCTGAAGATGGTTCGGCCTAGGATACTGCCCTGAGGAACTCCTGCTGCGATGTCCTGGGCTGTATTGATTGACCTCTAACCATCACAACCATCTTCCTTTGTGCTAGGTATGACTCCAGCCAGTGGAGAGTTTCCCCCGATTACCATTGACTTCAGTTTTACTGGGGCTCCTTGATGCCACACTCGGTCAAATGCTGCCTCGATGTAAAGGGCAGTCACTCTCATCTCACTTCTGGAATTCAGCTCCTTTGCCCATGTTTCGACCAAGGCTGTAATGAGGTCTGGAGACGAGTAGTCCTGGCAGAACCCAAACTGGGCATCAGTGAGCAGGTTATTGGTGAGTAAGTGCTGCTTGATAGCACTGTCAATGACACCTTCCATCACTTTGCTTATGATTGAGAGTAGACTGATGGGGCAGTAATTGGCCGGATTGGATTTGTCCTGCTTTTTGTGGACAGGACATACCTGGGCAGTTTTCCACATTGTCGGATAGATGACAGTGTTATAGCTGTACTGGAACAGTTTGGCTCGAGGCGTGGCTAGTTCTGAAGCACAAGTCTTTAGCACGACAGCCGAGATGTTGTCAGGGCCCACAGCCTTTGCTGTATCCAGTGCGCTCAGCCGTTTCTTGATATCACATGGAGTGAATTGAATTGGCTGAAGACTGGCTTCTGTGATGATGGGGACCTCGGGAGGAGGCCGATATGGATCATCCACTCGGCACTTATGGCTGAAGATGGTTGCAAACGCTTCAGCTTTGTCTTTTGCACTCATGTGCTGAGCTCCACCATCATTGAGGATGGGGATATTCACGGAGCCTCCTCCTCCCGTTAGTTGTTTCTCCACCACCATTCACGACTGGGTGTGGCAGGACTGCAGCGCTTTGATCTGATCCATTGATTGTGGGATTGCTTAGGTCTGTCTATAGCATGCTGCTTCTGCTTTTTAGCATGCATGTAGTCCTGTGTTGCAGCTTCCCCAGGTTGGCACTGCATTTTTAGGTATGCCTGCTGCTGCTCCTGGCATGCTCTTCTACACTCCTTATTGAACCAGGGTTGATGGTAATGGTAGAGTGAGGGATATGCCAGGTCATGAGGTTACAGATCGTGGTGGAATACAATTCTGCTGCTGCTGATGGCCCACAGCGCCTCATGGATGCCCAGTTTTGAGCTGCTAGATCTGTTCTGAGTCTATCCCATTTAGCACGGTGGTAGTGCCACACAACACGATGGAGGGTGTCCTCAGTGTGAAGACAGGACTTTGTCTCTACAAGGACTGTGTGGTGGTCACTGCTACCAATGCGGTCATGGATAGATGCATCTGCAACAGGTAGATTGGTGAGGACGAGGTCAAGTAGGTATTTCCCTCGTGTTGGTTCTTTCACCACCTGTCGCAGGCCCAGTCTGGCAGCTATGTCCTTCAGTACTCGGCCAGCTCGGTCAGTAGTGGTGCTACTGAGCCATTCTTGGTGATGGACATTGAAGTCCCCCACCCAAACTACATTCTGTGCCCTTGCTACTCTCAGTGCTTCTTCCAAGTGGTGTTCAACATGGAGGAGTACTGATTCATCAGCTGAGAGAGGGCGGTAGGTGGTAATCAGCAGGAGGTTTCCTTGCCCATGCTTGACCTGAAGCCATGAGACTTCATGGGGTCCGGAGTCAATGTTGAGGACTCCCAGGGCCACTCCTTCCCGACTGTATACCACTGTGCCACCACTCCTCGTGAGTCTGTCCTGCCGGTTGGACAGGACATACCCAGGGATGGTGATGGAGGAGTTTGGGACATTGGCTGAAAGGTATGATTCTGTGAGTATGACTATGTCAGGCTGTTGCTTGACTAGTCTGTGGGACAGCTCTCCCAATTCTGGCATAAGTCCCCAGATGTTGGCGAGGAGGACTTTGCAGGGTTGACTGGGCTGGGTGTGCCTTTGTCGTGTCCGTAGCTGATGCCGAGGTTGATGCTGGGTTGTCCGTCCGGTTTTATTCTTATTGTTTTTCGTAGTGGTTTTTTTTAACAACTGAGTGGCTTGCTAGACCATTTCAGAGGGCAGTTAAGAGTCAACCATATTGCTGTGGGTCTGGAGTCACATATAGGTCAGACCAGGTAAGGATGGCAGATTTCCTTCCCTAAAGGACATTAGTGAACCAGATGGGCTTTTACGACAATCCAATAGTTTTATGGTCACCATTACTGATACTAGCTTTTTATTTCAGATTTATTTAATTAATTGAATTTAAATTCCCCAGCTGCCGTGGTGGGATTTGAATTCACGTCTCCGGATCATTAGTCCAGGCCTCTGGATTACTAGCGCAGTAACATAACTAATGTTACCATTACAGATTCATCTTGCAGCTTTATCCTGAACCTTGCACAAGGGTCAGAGGAAACCTTTCCATGGCAGGTCTAGGAGTTCTGAACCTTGAAGGAGAATTTGTATACCACAAGCTTAACCTGCATTAGGACTGACAGCAAAGTGCCCTTCGTCCCATCTCAGTACCGTCCCAAAGGATTGTGCTGTCATCCACCATGATCCGGGGATACTAATATGAATTAACAACTGGAACGATATCCTTTGTATCTTCCAACTGATACTTCAAAAATCTTATCTCAAGCCATACAAAGCTGTCATACTGCACTTGAGGGCACCCATCACTAATCCAACTGGTTAGCCCATTGTTCAAGATGGTAAGTAAAACACACGATCACCAGTTGAGTCTCCCAACAACACAATATCTGAGAATATGCTTTAAAAAAAAGAATGAATTAAATGATTAAGAAAATATTAGCAAGACCAGTTCCACTTTGAAGTAGAAATCCTACTGGTCAGAAAAGGGGAGAAAATGAGCAAGAGAAAAAAATTCTAGTCATAAACACACACATATATAATTCATTTTAGGGTCAAACCTCAGTAACTTAAAATATTTTATGTAAATTATTACACAACAATGTTATGAAATTTCAAAGAAAATGTCAGTCGTGATAAAACAATCCTTGTGTATTCCAAAACATCCTACACTCGGTCGAAAATTAATACTTTAAAACAGAAAATCAACTAAGTGGACTGAAGAGTTGGACTGAAACCAACATTTAAATAAATAAACTTTCACAGCTGGCTATCCTGTGGGAATCATTATAAAGAAAATGGATTATTTGAGTTCATTTATTTCAGTTCCTTGTTATTAATTTATAATAAGCTTACTATAAAGCCAAAGACCAAATCAAATATCCAACCCAAATAGTTCAAACTATTCAAAACACATTAAAGCTACATTTTAACATTACTAAAAGGTTTGTTCCTAGACCAGAAAATCTTCTGCAATAAGTTCCTTCCAAAAATACAGCAATAAAGAAAATTATAAATCTAACACTGCATCCTGTGAGGCAACGTAAAGCCACATGATTTTACAAAGATAGATCTTAATTACTGTAATTCTTCTACAAAAAATGTAGCAAGAAGCTACTCCTACACTTATGTTGTGTTAAAAATGTGTTTTGCAAAAAAAACTCTGCTGCAATCTCTCCATAGGTTAAACATCAGTTAATACGAAACAGTTACATTTGTCTGGTCAAAAGTTCTCCTTTTTGTTTGTGCAATGCTACTGGAATCAAATAGTATACAGATCTCAACAATCGTTCATCTCATTCCATATAGAAAACTCTTCTGTTGGTATTTAGCTACTCTTTCTCATGTTCATATTCCTAAATCCATAAATCTTCTGTTCCAGTGCTAAGAATACAACAGTCTTTGCAGCTTGGTAACAATATAATTAATAGCAAAATACTGCGGATGCTGGAAATCTGAAATAACAACAGAAAATGCTAGAAATACTCAGCAGGCCAGGCAGCATCCGTGGAGAGAGAAACAGGTCTGGGACCCATCATCAGAACTGGAAAAAGCTGGAAATGTAACAGATATTAAGCAGGTGCAGAGACAGGGGGGGGGGGGGGGCGGTGTTAGGAGGTGAGGAAGGAATTGAAAGAACATGCTGTGAAAATGTTGCAAATGGGAATGGCAAAATCATACTGCATGAAAAATGGGGGCAGGGATTATTATCTGAAATTGTTGAACTCTATGTTGAGTCCGGCAGGCTGCAAGTGCCCAATCGAAAGATGAGGTGCTGTTCCTCGAGCTTACGTTGAGCTTCATTAGAACAATGTAATAGGCCGAGGACAGAGAGATCAGAGTGGGAGTGAAGTGGAGAATTAAAGTGACAGGCGACCGGAAGCTCGGGGTCACCCTTACGGACTGAACGGAGGTGTTCCGCAAAGCGGTCGCCCAATCTGCGTTTGGTCTCCCCAATGTCCTCACCTTTCACCCCACCAGCCTCCACATTCAACGGATCATCCTCCGCCATTTCCGACACCTCCAACGTGATCCCACCACCAAACACATCTTCCCCTCACCTCCACTTTCAGCATTCCGAAGGGACCGCTCCCTCCGCGACACCCTGGTCCACTCCTCAATCACCCCCAACAGCCCTTCTCCTTCACCCAGCACCTTCCCGTGCAAACGCAGGAGATGCAACACATGCCCTTTTACCTCCTCCCTTCCCACTGTCCAGGGCCCCAAACACCCTTTCCAGGTGAAACAGCGATTTACTTGTACTTCTTGCAATTTAATATACTGTATTCGCTGCTCACGATGCAGTCTCCTCTACATTGGGGAGACCAAACGCAGATTGGGTGACCACTTTGCGGAACACCTCCGTTCAGTCCATAAGGGTGACCCCGAGCTTCCGGTCTCCTGTCACTTTAATTCTCCACTTCACTCCCACTCTGATCTCTCTGTCCTTGGCCTATTACATTGTTCTAATGAAGCTCAACGTAAGCTCGAGGAACAGCACCTCATCTTTCGTTTGGGCACTTTGCAGCCGACCAGACTCAACGTAGGGTTCAACAATTTCAGGTAATAATCCCTGCCACCATTTTTCATGCAGTATGATTTTGCCATTCCCATTTGCAACATTTTCACAGCATGTTCTTTCAATTCCTTCCTCACCTCCTAAACCACACCCCCCCCCACCCCCCCGTCTCTGCACCTGCTTAATATCTGTTACATTTCCAGCTTTTTCCAGTTCTGATGAAGGGTCCCAGACCTGAAACGTTAACCCTGTTTCTCTCTCCACGGATGCTGCCTGGCCTGCTGAGTATTTCCAGCATTTTCTGTTGTTATAACAATATAATTAAGTTCTATAAATTTACTTTATATGAAATATTTTTAATGTGAAATATTGGAGTGCATGCCAACTAGTAATAAAATCATATCCTGGTAAATATCAACCTTTACCATTATGTAGTTATATATATGGCTATATTCAAATACTAATAGATTATACACCCAAGGATATAACTGACAATATTAATATTTTTTGTTTAAAATTATAATGCATACACTCATAAAAATGGGCTAGCAATGGGAGAAACCATTAGCTATAACCACCTAAGGTTATTTGTCTGTGTCAGTAAGTAACACACACAAACAAAGAACTCCCAATATTCTGTAAAGTAAAAGACTCGACAGCTGGTTATATTTATGGTGCAAAGAAGTCCCTGTAGTCCTCAAAGGATCATATAATTAAAGGAACTGTCATTTTAAATTATGCCCTAAAATAACTTTTATATCAAAAAGCCACCAAAATATATTTCCCACTCAGCCACATTTTTCTTTAGTAGTTTTATCAATAAACTAATCACAGAATGTCCCTGGTCCATCATTTTAATTTTAATGATAAGACGAGCTAATGGCTCACATAACTACATATTTCTGAAATTCAGCAGATAACTGGCATTCCTTTTGAATTATGTTAACCACTCTGTCCTAGGTTCACTATCAATGGCATTTTCAAAAAGATAACATTGAGAAAATAGACATATAGTAACTAATAGCAACTTTGCAGAGAACAATCCATTCACATGTCAAAGTGGCGCACAGAAAACCAATGGCTGTCAAATGAGTTTTATTTGCTAATCATTTAGCAACCTTTTTTTTGCTGTATATGTTTTCCTATATACCACTTGGTGACTCCAAGGATGAGAAAAAGTAAAGGGGTAACAAAATGAATGAACCATCTGCTTACAGTTCTAGTATACAGTAGAATGGGATGGCCAAGGTCCACTATTGAATGAAATGCACTGTCATTTTAAAAAAAAAATACAGTAAGTGTCAGTCGTGGCTCAGTTGGTAGCACCCTCGCCTCCGAGTCAGAAGGTTGTGGGTTTAAATCCCACAAAAATCTAAGCTGACACTCCAGTGCAGTACTGAGGGAGTGCAGCACTGTCGGAGGTGCCGTCTTTCAGACGAGACGTTAAATCAAGAGGGAGCGTAAAAGCCCCCATGGCACTATTTTGAAGGAGAGCAGGGGCGTTATCCCCGGTGTCCTGGCCAATATCTATCCCTCAATCACCATCACTAAAACAGGTTATCTAGTCATTATCACATTGCTGTTTGTGAGAGCTTGCTGTACGCAAATTGCCATTTCCTACATTACAGTTCAAAAAGTACTTTACTTAGCGCTTTGGGACATCCGGCGCTATATAAATGCAAGTCTTTTTCACAAGGTTAAAAGGATATGGGTAACTTCAAAATTTTAACTAATCGACTTTAAACATGGTTTATTTAAAAGAAAGCAAACGTAACCCAAGATAAATTCATATAATAAATGCATTTTTTTTTTTAATTTAAAATGTTTTACACAAGCAAATTAAAATTAAATCATGGCAAAGTCAGGTTTTCACTGTGTGGCACACATGAACTTTATGCAAGTGTTACCATGCAAGCAAATATTTTTAAAGGCACGGAAAGATACTTATTGTTCATCAAGTAACTATAGAACACAAGAAATCAACGTGTTTATAACTGATGTTAAACAAGCAGAATGGGCTGTCATTTAAATTAAATTTTAATTCAATGAACCAATAGTCACAAGGCACAATATTGTGTTATCTTAAAATGTTTGTAAACACAGGCAGACCCGTTTTCCTAAAATAAGCATAAACTGTTTCAACGATGCCCACTTCTATTGTAACGGCAAGGGCAAGTCCCAAGACCGGTGGTTACAGTATGTGCAAAGCCCCACTTCTGTTTTCACATCAAAATTGAATCTTTCTATTAATCGACAATGTATAAACATATATGCATATGAAGGGATTGCTTTAAATTAAATTGTATTCTTGTTTACAGCGCTTATAAGTGTAATATTTATAACATTTAAATTCAACACAATCACGACTGTTGTTGTGAAAGTTCAAACGCTGGATTTACAATACCACACATTATTTCATGCACTTATTTTATACTGTAATATTTTTAAACTGCCATACACCAATAAATGCACGTATAGCTGTGCTTACTCCGACATTATATCTGGTGTTGATCATTCGTCGGTTTCAAAAATATATATTTTTAGCATTGCAGTTATTTGTCTGAACAAAGAGCCAGTTTTATCCTGTCAGAAGCTTTTGTTTTTGTGCGCGCTGAAGACTGAAATTGTTTGCTTCCTCCCAAACCATTATCATGCAACTAATTTAGTCACCGATAACAGCATATTTACATCAAAAGGAAAATACCCAAAACATGAAAACGATACCTCCTTTCTTGGGAGGGATCGTCTCGTTCCTTAAAAAATGTAAATATTGTACTAATTTGAGAGAATCTGGCTTTTATTGCGAGCAGCAAATGAAACAATTTTACGAGAACACACACACACATCGTCGACCGACACAAACCATTCGCTGAACAGGCTCTCCCAAATAGACCGGTTTAAATAAGGCATTGCAGCAAGAGAAAAATAGTCAGGCATTCTTCGGTGAACCTCACGGCTCCGTTGTCAATTTGGGAAACGTTTCTTTAAAAAAGTTTTCATTGCGATCACTATTATTAATAATATAATTAAGACTGAAGGCCGAAAAAGCAAAGGCACAACAACAACAACAAAAAACCCAATCCCAAATTAGCTTAAATAACTGGCGCAGACATCGCCTCCTTCCTTGTCCTGTGCCCCATTTCCAGTGCATTGTGTTCCGATTCGTGTTACCTTCCCCACCCACCAGAAAGCTTGTACTTTGCTCGATTATTCCCCCCTCCCTCCTCGGGTTTCCTTCCCCGAGTCTAATGTCAGTGCAATAGGCAGATCGACAGCACGGCTCGCATTTTACTCGCCACAAACAGAATGGGATCTAGATTCCGATCCGGGGAGGACTTTGGGGGGGGGGGGGGGAAACAGGGAAGGAAACTCCAGGGAAGGACGGTAGGGGAATTTTTTTTTAAAAGAGAAACCCCGAGCTGGCGGCCACGGTGGCGGTGGATGTTAGCAGCAATCCCAATCCCACTCATTTATTCACACCGAAGTATTAATTTGGTGCGGGCCCGAAGTTTGTTTAAAGTGGTGGTGGGGGGGGGCGGCGGCGGCGGCAGCACCTACCTCCTCCAAGGCGGCCACCGTGTTCTTGCACTGGCTCATTTTGGTGGTGAAGCTGGAGGCAGTCGGAGATTTGTAGTCTTCGTTGGTCTCGGCCACGAATTCCGACACTGTGATCTGGTCCGGCATCGTAAACTCCCTTTTTCAGTAACACACCTTTTTTTTTTCTCCCCCTTTTCTTCACGCTGTGTGTGTGTGTTGGTGGGTTTTTTCCCTGCACCTCACATCAGTAATGTGGAGATGATCCGACGTATGTATGTGTGTGTATATATAGATATATATTTAAAAAAAAGGTGGTGGAAAAGTTCAAGCAGCGATTTGCAGCCGCCCCTTGCAGCGCGCGCTCACACTGCTCGAGCCGCGGACGGAGGCGAAGGCGGGAAGGAGGAGGGGCGAGCGCGCTGGGCTGTCCGCTTCCCTCACCACAACCCACCTTTCAAAAAAGAAAATCGTTTTTATGGGATCCTGTTTTGGTGAGATCAACTAAAATTGTACCTTAACTTAACCAAAAAAAAAAATTGCAACCAATGAAACTTAACAAATTAAATGCAAAAATGTGGTTCGTGTCAACTGTGGCTCAGTGGGTAGGGTCGGTGTTCTGGCTCAGGCCAACGTCCCCAGCATCGAAGCTTTGACCACCCTATACAGTCTCTGTCACACCCTACAGTCTCTGTCACACCCTATACAGTGTCACACCCTATACAGTCTCTGTCACACCCTCTACAGTCTCTCACACCCTCTACAGTCTCTGTCACACCCTATACAGTCTCTGTCACAGGTGGGGCAGATGGTGGTTGAAGGGGTTCGATCAGCTCCGATGGACGGGCCACATTGTCCGCATGCCCGATATAGGATTCCCAAAACAAGCGCTCTACTGGGAGCTCCGGCACGGCAAGAGAGCCCCAGGTGGGCAGAGGAAACGCTTCAAGGACACCCTCAAAGCCTCCTTGAAAAATTGCAACATCCCCAGCGACACCTGGGAATCCCTGGCCCAAGACCGGCACAAAGTGGAGGAGAAGCATCCAGGAAGGCGCCGAACACCTCAAGTCTCTTCGCCAGGAGCAAGCGGAAGCCAAGCGCAGGCAGCGCAAGGAGCACACGTCAACCCAAGCACCCCACCCACCGTCTGCCCCACCTGTGACAGAGACTGTAGGTCCGGCATTGGACTCATCAGTCACCTGCAAACACCTTTTTAATGTGAAAGCAAGTCATCCTCGGTTCCGAGGGACTGCCTAAGAAGAAGAAGATGAGCACACTCTCAGCCTCTCTCAGTCTCTGTCTGTCTTAGGCAGGCCCTCGCAACCGAGGATGACTTGCTTCCACATTAAAAATTAGTTCTCAGGTGACTGATGAGTCCCAATGCGGGAATTACAGTCACGGTCACAGGTGGGGCAGATGGTGGTTGAAGGGGCGGGTGGGTGGGGTGCTTGGGTTGACGTGCGCTCCTTGCGCTGCCTGCGCTTGGCTTCCGGCGAAGAGACTCGAGGTGTTCGGCGCCTTCCCGGATGCTTCTCCTCCACTTTGTGCAGTCTTGGGCCAGGGATTCCCAGGTGTCGGTGGGGATGTTGCACTTTTTCAAGGAGGTTTTGAGGGTGTCCTTGAAGCGTTTCCTCTGCCCACCTGGGGCTCTCTTGCCGTGCCAGAGCTCCAAGTAGAGCGCTTGTTTTGGGAGTCTCGTATCGGGCATGCGGACAATGTGACCCGTCCATCGGAGCTGATTGAGCGTGGTCAAAGCTTCGATGCTGGGGATGTTGGCCTGAGCGAGAACACTGACGTTGGTGCGCCTATCCTGCCAATGGATTTGCAGGATCTTGCGGAGGCAGCATTGGTGGTACCTCTCCAGTGCTTTGAGGTGCCTGCTGTACATGGTCCATGTCTCTGAGGCATACAGGAGGGCGGGTATTACTACTACTCTGCAGACCATGAGCTTAGTGCCGGGTTTGAGGTCCTGGTCTTCAAACACTCTCTTCCTCGGGCGACCGAAGGCTGCACTGGCACACTGAAGGCCTTGTTGGACTTCGTCGTCGACGTCTGCCCTTGTTGACAGTAGGCTCCCGAGGTATGGAAAGTGGTCCACGTTGTCCAAGGCCTTGTCGTGGATTTTGATAATCGGGGGGCAGTACTGTGTGGTGGGGGCAGGTTGGTAGAGGACCTTTGTCTTACTCTCTGAGTCTAGAAGTTTGTGGGTTCACAGTCCCCACTCCATGGGACTTGAGCTCATAAAGCTGGGCTGACACTCTCCCAGTGCAGTGCTGTGGAAGGCAGGAGAGATTAAATGACAAAAGGAATGATGTTGCATTTATCTATATTTAAAAAAAAACCAGATCAGTGCTGAGGGAGCGCCGCGCTGTCGCAGGTGCCGTCTTTCGGATGAGTTAAACCGAGGCCCCGTCTGCTCTCTCAGGTGTAAAGTTGAAGTTAGATTACTTTGTGCAAGATTACTTGGAGAACATTTTTCGCCCAGAGGGTGGTGGGGTCTGGAACTCACTGGATAGGCTGGGGTTGTTTTCTTTGGAACAGAGGAGGCTGAAGGGGGGACCTAATTGAGGTGTATAAAATTATGAGGGGTCTAGATAGAGTGGATAGGAAGGACCCGTTTCCCTTAGAAGGGTCAATAACCAGGGGGCATAAATTCAAAGTAATTGGTCGGAGGTTCAGGGAGGATTTGAGGAGAATTTTTTTCATCCAGAGGGTGGTGGGGGTCTGGAACTCGCTGCCTGAAAGGGTGGTAGAGGCAGAGACCCTCATCAGATTTAAAAAGTACTTGGATATGCACTTGCAGCTGTGGCTCAGTGGGTAGCACACTTGTCTCTGAGTCAGAAGATTGTGGGTTCACAGTCCCCACTCCAGGGACTTGAGCACAAAAAGCTAGGCTGACGCTCCAGTGCAGTGCTGAGGGAGTGCTGCACTGTCGGAGGTGCCATCTTTCGGATGAGACGTTAAACCGAGGCCCTGCCTGCTCTCTCAGGTGGACGTAAAAGATCACATGGCACTATTTTGAAGAAGAGCAGGGGAGTTATCCCCGGTGTCCTGGGGCCAATATTTATCCCTCAATCAACATAACAAAAACAGATTATCTGGTCATTATCACATTGCTGTCTGTGGGAGCTTGCTGTGCGCAAATTGGCTGCCGCGTTTCCCACATTATGACAGCGACTCCACTTCACAAGTACTTAGTTGGCTGTAAAGCGCTTCGAGACGTCCGGTGGTCGTGAAAGGCGCTATAGAAATGCACGCTCGAGGCCTTCCGCAACCGGTGGGCACTGGAGGGACCGGATTGCATCATCAGCACCCCCCCCCCACTCCCCGAAAACAAAATTTGAATTTAATTTGTTAAGCTTCATTTAATGTTTTTGTTAAGTTACAGTTTGTTTGTTATTGATTCCACTAAAAGAGCTACAACAGTGACTCCATTTCAAAAGTACTTCATTGGCTGGAAAACGCTTTGCGACATCCAGTGGTCGTGAAAGGCGCTATAGAAATGTAAGTCTTGCTTTCTTTTTTTTCTCTCTCTCCTCGATGCTGCTGAGTGTTTCCAGCATTTGCTGTTGTTTAATTTTTTTGGTCTTTTTATAATACTCCTGTGCAGCGCCGTGGGACATTTTACGACGTTAAAGGCGCTATATAAATACAGGTGGTTGTTGTTATTGCCAGAGTGGGTCACGTGTTTTCTTTGGCTCGGTCTCGCGCGCGCGCGCGCGCACACACACCCATTGATTGATTGATTGATGGGGCGGGGGCGGGACTTCCGGCATGTGAAATTGTATCAGAGTGAGGGAGGATTGTATCTGTGTGTGATGAGCAAATGGGTTTAGTTTTCAGTTACCGTGCAGCGGGGGGAGGGTTTGGAATCATTTCCAGAAAACCATTGTAGTCAAAACAATCAAAGCAGTGTTGTCGAGAATCATTGCGAGATGAAGTGACCAGATCCTTCCACCTCTTCCTTCAATGCTGAGATGTCGGCAAAAAAAATATCGGGTGTTGTTTTTTTTTTTAGCTGCTAAAATCTCAGACACATTCTCGTGAGTGCTAATTTTGTGTTTCCGTTCAGAAGTTCCAGTGGCTTAGTCACGGGTGACCTGTAGGTAAGTTATTCGAGACTGTTCACGCCCTCGCCACTCTTTGTTTTCGCCACTCATTCTTGGTGGTGTTACAAACGCAGCGATAGGAAGTTACAACACCTGATGGTTGTATTTTAGCCCGCAAGTCCTTATAAAGGTTGTAGTCTTGAGAATCCCAGAGGCCCAGGTGCCGCTGAGTTCCTGTATTTGCCTGGCCGAAAGAGTTGCCCAATTTTGCTCGGCGTTGAAATTGATGGGAAACGATGCCAGTGTGTGCACAAACATCTACCGACTGTGCGTTTGCATAGTGTTGAATCAGAGGTTGTGGCATTGAGTTTGAGCACGTAATCTGACATTTAAGTGCAGTGCTGAAGGAGTGCTGCATTGTCAGAGGTGCCATCTACATGAGATGTTAAACTGTGTTCTGGCAATTCAAGTTTTTTGAGACAGAAACTGTTTCTGTGACCATAGGACACAGATTTAAGGTTAATTGGAAAAACAGCCACAGGCGAGATGAGACTTTCTTTACACAGCGAGGTGTCATGATCTGGAATTTACTGCCTGAAAGGGTGGTGGAAGCAGATTCAATAGTAACTTTCAAAAAGGGATAAATACTGAGAAGAAAAAAAATGCACAGCAATGGGGAAAGAGCAGGGGAGTGGAACTAATTGGATAGCTCTTTCAAAATGCTGGCACTAGCACTGTTTGAAGAAAAGGAGGGAGTTCTTCCATTGCCCACATCAATACATTTTTTGAAAACAGAGATCTAACTTGCTGGTAAATATAAACAACAATTTGCATTTATATAGTGCCTATAATGTGGTGAAACGTCCAAAGGAGTTTCACAGGAACATTATCCAACAAAATTTGACACTGAGCCACACAATGCGATATTAAGACAGCTGACCAAAACGGACAAGGAGGAAGATTTTAAGGAGCGGCTTAAAGAAGGAGAGGTTTAGGAAGGGATTCCAGAGCTTGGGGCCAAGGCAGCTGAAGGCACGGCCGCCAATGGTGGAGCGATTAAAATTGGGGGTGCACAAGAGGCCAGAATTGGAGTTGCACAGAGATCTTGAAGTCTTGTAGGGCTGAAGGAGGTTTCATAGATTCATAGAAGATAGGAGCAGGAGTAGGCCATTCGGCCCCTCGAGCCTGCTCCGGCATTCAATGCGATCATGGCTGATCATCCAAATTCAGTACCCTGTCCCTGCCCTCTCCCCATATCCCTTGATCCCTTTAGCCTCAAGAAATATATCCAACTCTTTCTTGAATATATTTAATGAACTGACCTCCACCGCCCTCTGTGGCAGAGAATTCCACAAGTTCACCACTCTCTGGGTGAAGAAATTCCTCCTCATCTCAGTCCTAAATGGCTTACCCCTTATCCTTAGACTATGACCCCTGGTTCTGGACTACCCGGCCATCAGGAACATCCTTCCTGCATCTAGTCTGTCCAGACCTGCCAGAATTTTATAGGTTTCGATGCGATCCCCTCAATCTTCTAAACTCCAGTGAGTATAAGCCCAATCGACACAATCTCTCTTCATACGTCATTCCTGCCATCCCAGGTATCAGCCTGGTGAATCTTCGCTGCACTCCCTCCATGGCAAGAACGTCCTTCCTCAAGTAAGGTGACCAAAACTGCACACAATACTCAAGGTGTGGTCTCACCAAGGCCCTGTACAACTGTAGCAAGACATCCTTGTTCCTGTACTCGAACCCTCTTGCTACGAAGGCCAACATACCATTTGCCTTCTTAACCGCCTGCTGCACCTGCATGCTTACCTTCGACTGGTGCACAATAACACCCAGGTCTCTTTGCACTTCCCCTTCTCTCAATCTATTGCCATTCAAATAATAATCTGCCTTCCTGTTTTTGCCACCTCACATTTATCCACATTATAGTGCATTTGCCATGTTTCTGCCCAATCACCCAACCTGTCCAAATCGTACTGGAGTTTCATGACATCCTCCTCACAGCTTACCCTCCCGCCCAGCTTTGTGTCGTCTGCAAATTTGGAGATATTACATCCAATTCCCTCATCCAGATCATTAATATATATTGTGAACAGCTGGGGTCCTAGGACCGATCCTTGCGGTACCCCACTAGTCACTGCCTGCCGCTCGGAAAGCGACCCGTTTATTCCAACTCTTTGCTTTCTGTCCGCCAACCAGTTCTCTATCCAAGTCAATACCTTGCCCCCAATCCCATGTGCCTTAATTTTGCACGCTAATCTCTTATGGTTACAGAGATAGGGTGAGGCGAGGCAATGGAGGGATTTGAAAACGAGGATGAGAATTTTAGAATCAAGGTGTTGCCAAACCGGGAGCCAATGTAGGTCAGCGAGCGCAGGGGTGATGGGTATACGGGACTTGGTGTGAGATATGATACGGGCAGCAGAGTTCTGGATGACCTCAAGTTTACATAGAGTAGAAGATGGGAGGCCGGCCAGGAGTGCGTTTAGAATAGTCAAGTCTAGGGGTAACAAAGGCATGGATTAGGGTCTCAGTAGCAGATGAGCTGAGGTGGGGTGGAGTCTGTCATATTACAGAGGTGGAAGAGGCGGTCATGCTGATGGAGCGAATATGTGGTCGGAAGCTCATCTTGGTGTCAAATACGATACCAAGGTTGCGAATGGTCTGGTTCATACTCAGATGGTTGCCAGGGAGAGGGATGGAGTTGGTGCCTAGGCTAGGGAACGGAATTTGTGGCGGGGACCGAAGACAATGGCTTTGGTCTTCCCAAAATTTAGTTGGAGAAATTTTTTTCTCATGTCAGACATGCAGTGTGACAAATCAGAGACAGTGGAGGGATCGACAGAGGTGGTGGTGAGATAGAGCTGGTTGTGTCAACAGCGACATGTGGAACCTAACGTATTTTCAGATGTCGCTGAGGAGCAGCATGTAGATGAGAAATAGGGGGCCAAGGGTAGATACTTGGGGAACTCCAGAGGTAATAATGCGGGAGTGGGAAGAGAAGCTATTGCAGGTGATTCTCTGGCTGCGACTTGATAAGAATGGAACCAGGTAAGCGCAGTCCCACCCAGCTGGACGACGAAGGAGAGGCATTGGAGGAGGATGGTGTCAACTGTGTCAAAAGCTGCAGACAGGTCAAGAAGGATGAGGAGGGATAGTTTACCACACTCAGTCATATAGGATGTAATTTGTGACTTTGTTAAGGGCCGTTTCAGTACTGTGGCAAGGGCAGAAACCCAATTGGAGGCATTCGAACATGGAGGCCGCAATTTCGCCAACTAAGGTGGATCCGGGGCAGCCGGGGTCGGTGTCGTGGTCCCAGCCCGCTGCCTACTGCAGCCCGCACGCTCCAAGTGACTTTACGTTGATTGGGCTTGTTAAGCCGGCCCTGCAAGGTTCCCGGACAGTTAAAGGGAAGTGGGTTTGATGAAATGTCATCGGCTGGTTTCCTTAAGGGGGCCATGTTCAAATTGATTTTAACAGTTCTGTTGTCCGTGTTCTACAGCATTGAGGTGCTGCAAACAATGACGAGCACTGCACAAAGGTGCACGGCTGCACCCAGACTCTCCCATGACTTCTTCCATATGCTTATGGAAGGAGTCTCCGCACGCAGGGAGGTTCTCTTCCCTTCCCATGGGCGGAAGAGACCTCCCAAGGAGTTCAACGCAGCCTGGTTGCACATTGCACAGGAGGGCACAAGCAGGGATATCGTCAGGAGGACCAGGCTGCAGTGGCGCAAGCCTTTCAATGATCCCAGTAGATCATGAAATGTTACTGCCAAGCCACACTCAGCCTGATCCTGTTGTGCCACTCATCACATCAACATCACTCTGCCTTCTCTACCCTACTCCTGCACATCTTTACTCACACCAACTTACCTTGCACCTCCAGCCATCCCTCTCTATCTACATTATCACTTCCCTATCTCACTAGCCACCCCTCACACTCGCCCTCATCCTACTGCAAGCATACCAACTACCAACACACAAGGGTAGGCATTTGGGTGGTTTAGCTAATGTTCATGTGAAGTTTCTGGTAATGTGCTGTTAAACGTTGAAACCTTTATTTTCAGCACTTTGTGTTCTTGGACAGATTTGTGTACACCTTTGGATGTGGCTTAGTGAGTTACAGTGAATGGTGAGACATAAGGGTACCCCCCCACAATGGTGATGAGTGTGAAAGGAATGGCTTGGGCATTGTAGGGATGCTTTATGGTGTTGGTGCGGGGTGGTGCCAACCTGGCACATCATTTGGCCTCCAGGGTGTACAGCGTCAAGTGAAGTAAATCTGGCCATGGTGAGGCCATCCCGGGCAGCAACGTGTTCGGGTGCGGATGCTGCACGGGACACAGGGCATCAGTTGATTGCGGAGAAGGCTGGTGGTGGTGTTGCTGCTGGTGTGTCCAGAGATGCTGGTGTTGTGGCTGATCTTGGTGGGATTCTGAGGACCAAGGTGAGATATTTTCAAGGGCACCGATGCTGATGGAATAGATGGCAGAAGCGATCTGTCAGTGGTGAAAGAGATTGTTCCAATGAGGTGGCACTGGATAGAGAGTTGGCTCCAAACACTTGCAAGCTGCAGAAAGCTCAATATGTCTTCCAAATGCAGTAACCAACAGTTTCTGAGCTTTGAAAGTGAACAGCTGTAACATGGGATCTTTCATACAACTTTGGCAGTTGTCAGGTCATGAGATAATTAGTCAGGTCATGAGATAATTCAATGCTGAATCCACTCATGACATGCTGAGCTGATGTGTTCCCCGATCAGCGGGTAGCCCATGGGGGAACATGTAAAATTGAAATGTAGGCTTAAAATAACAGTTAATTGGATGTTAACAACCCATTTAATGATGTAAATTGCCTCCCCCGCCACTTGGTGTCGGGTCTGTTCAGTGCCGACAGACCCCACACCTGGGAGACTCGTGTGGAGGCGGGTTGACAGGTATTTTGACAGCGGACCCGCCTCTGAGCGCCGGCAAAATTCAGCCCGGAGTTGAGGGAGAGATGGGCACAGATTTGGGAAGCGACAATTCGTTCAAATACTTTGGAGAGGAAAGGGAGGTTTAAGATGAGGCGGTAGTTTGCAAGGACAGAGAGGTCAAGGGTGGGTTTTTTGATGAGAGGGGTGATGTTGGCAGATTTGAACAGGAGGACAACAGACCCTAAGGAGAGGGAACAGTTAACAATGTCATAATATAAAAATAAATATTAGATAAATACTCCCCAGTGAGCAATCTCGGCCAGGTTGGGAAAGAGGAAGTGGGCTGGGGTTCCTGCTATGGATTGCTTCCATGCTGGAAGTGAGTGAGAGAAGGGGCCGGATCTTGCTTGAGTGCAGCATCTCGCGGCACACACCATTGGTTTCCTGCATCCTTCAGCTCGAAATTCTGGTGCAGCGTAACTTACTGGAAGGGCGAGCTTATAACGGCGTGGTGAGGGCAACGAGGCATCTGAGACCTTGGTGAATGGCAAGACAAATGGTGTACCTCCTTAACCAATGAGATTTAAGGATTGCTAAAGAAACAGGAATGACGGAGAGGGAGGGTGAATTAGAATCAAATTTGTTATAGAAAGAGAAATAGAGAGGGAAAGAAATATTTAACTGAGAGAGAGAAAAGAGAGACAAAGAAAAAAATTAAAATTTTAAATTTGACATTTTTAAAAAGCTCATCAACAATTTACTACATGAAGGAATGAGATTGAACAGTATAAATTATTCCTTTTCTGAGCCAGAGAGGTTGATTGGCATTGCATTAGCAATTATCACGTTGCTAAAAGCTGTTAAGTTCCAGCATAACTTTCTACGGCAAGTTTAATGGGTAATTAATATGTAAATCCAACATGTTCTTAAAAATAACGGAGGCTAAGGGCGAGATTCTGTTTGTGAAAAGCAAACGACAAACAGCATAAATTGACCAGCATGTTCTGGAGATTCGCAACTCACAGCATATCTCTTAATCCCCTGAATTTTGCTGGCCAATTTGCATATTAATAACATGTGATTAACACGCTTACTTTTCCAGCAAGATCCAGCCCACTATGTCAAATAAGGACTGGATTGAGTTCTGTTTGATCTCCCTGTAGTCAAATACTCTGCAGATATTCAGACCGAGGCTG
The DNA here is from genome assembly GCF_052327205.1 of Somniosus microcephalus. Classification (NCBI taxonomy): domain Eukaryota; kingdom Metazoa; phylum Chordata; class Chondrichthyes; order Squaliformes; family Somniosidae; genus Somniosus; species Somniosus microcephalus. Next base: position 9,983,059 of record NC_140995.1, read on the forward strand.
TCTGCCCCAGCCCTACTAATTTTCGATAGATCTGGGACAGGTGGGGGCAGAAAGCCACTTGGAATGCGCTACACCACATCCCTGTTGTTTTTCAGGGAAAGGTCCCATTAGCTTATAGTATGCCTGCTCACATGGGTAGGTGTATGTAAATCTGATGCCGAAGAGGGAAACACAGTCTCTGCCATGTTTCCCGCGTTTGCCCAGTTCAAATGCTGGATACAGTTGATATACCTATCAATTCATCCAATGAAAAGCAACGAGTTAAGAAAGTAACTATAGGTTTTTATTGGCTAAATAACAGAGCCCACCCTCGTGGGTGATCGGATACAACAAGGAGGAATGCCAGCCAGTCGACTACCTTTATACCTGGGCAGGTAGGTGGAGTCATGGACGGAGTCAGCAGTGGTCAGCCCAGGTATAGCAGCGTGACAAGAGGCGACCTCGTATAGTGATACAACAGTGAACAGTGATAACCATAGAGTAACGATATAACAGTGATAACTATAGTGTAACGATAGTGAACGATAAAAGTGGTTTACCACAACAGTCATCTATTATGCCTCACTGTACAGTGTGTGAAGGTCAGTGGAAAAGGGCCTTGGAGCTTCAGGAGAAGAGGGGCCTGTGCAAGCATTCTTAGAACACAACCATGCACAGGGCCCATCGGAGATGCCCCCGATCAGAAAACCCATGTCTCACTGTTGAGACAAACATAGGAATAATGGTCACTTGGTGGGTGACGTGTACCTATGGAGAGGATAGAAAATTGGTGAGGAGGGAAAAAAATGAAAATAATTTCATTCAAAGTATATAAAGTTGCCTGTTAAAATAATACAAGTCACTGTAAGTGGAAATACGCTCCTGCAACTGAGACAAGGGAAGGTAGTTTCACATTTTTTGTGATTATTCTCACTCATTGTTGCTTCACCATCTCTTCATTTAAACTCAGCGGTGGTCATTGCTCGGTTAGGCTAGTGGATTATAAAAACACTGTTACAGCGTGCATTCATGGAATCATAGAAATTTACGGCACAGAAGGAGGCCTTTCAGGCCATCGTGTCTGTGCCAGCTGAAAAAGAGAAATTCAGCCTAATCCTGCTTTCCAGCTCTTGGTCCATAGCCCTGTAGGTTATGGCACTTCCAAGTGCATATCTGAGTACTTTTTAAATGCGATGAGGGTTTTTGCCTCTACCACTCTTTCAGGCAGTGAGTTCCAGACCCCACCACCCTCTGGGTGATAAAGGCTCTCCTCGACTCCCCGCTAATCCTTCTACCAATTACTTTAAATCTATGTCCCCTGGTTATTGACCTAACTGTTAAAGGATATAGGTCCTTCCTATCCACTCTAGCTAGGCCCTTCATAATTTTATACACCTCAATTAAGTCTCCCCTCAGCCTCCTCTGTTCCAAAGAATTATTCAACCCTGACCAGTTACATCCCACAGTTAACAATTCATAGCCACAACAGTACAGGAACTGTTGTGTTCCATATTGTAGAATATTTGATCATCTATGTCTATACTTATCCATACGAGTTTGTCCTGAATAGAGATTAACCAAGTTTTATTTTAAAGGGATTAATCAATACAGTATTAACCAATTTGCTGATGGTCTGTTCCACTTTTCTTTTTTCAATGAGTAATAGAAAAGAAATTCAGTTAATTGCAAGTCTCACTGGAAACTAGTTTTATATTTGTCTCCTCAACTTCTACAATCATATTGAAAAGATATTGTTTGTATTAGCCTCACTGTAAGAGGAAGCACTTGATCATGTGCCCCAGTGGGATTGACCTTCCACAAGTTACTGGTGTAAACTAAAATATTCATGTTTTTTGTATGCACGTTTTATGCTTCCTGTACCAATTTGCATTCATTTACATCTACATTAAAATCCATTTATCAAGGTTCCTTTGATTGTCATCAATCTCCCTTACTTTATTCACCTGACCACATTGCTTGATGTTGTTAGCAAGTTTCCTAGTACTTGAAGTACCCACCTCCATATGCTGACAAATAGTATAAACATAAGAGAATCCAAAGCAAACTCCTATAGAACTACAGTAATCATTGTTTTGCAGGCACATCTTTTTCTATTTATCATCTCTTCTTTAGATTGTCAAGCCAGTTTTCAACCGAGGAAGCTAATTTTTCATTTATTTAACTGCATTAATTTTCTTAAGTCCTACATGCAGAGCTTTACCAATTGCCTTTTAAAATTTCAAGTGAATCCACTGGTAGCTCTAATCCTTTAATGAAAGGATGACCTATTACCTCTGAAACGAAGCTGACAAACCCCAAAATGGTGGTCTTGCTTTTGCATTCACATACATAGATATCTATAGTTTTTCAGAATTTTTTTTTCCTGCTACAAATTTTTTTTGGCTAACTAGGCTAGAATTTCCTGATTCACCCCTCACTCCCTTTTTGAATATTGGTATAATGTTCACTAACCAGTCTTCAGGTACAACACTGGTATTTATCTCCGCTTACTTCCTTGAAGGTTCCAGGGTGTATCTCACCTCATCCAGTTACCTCGCAGATATTTAAAAAGAAAAAGAAAGACTTGCATTTATATAGCGCCTTTCACGACCACCGGACGTCTCACTTTACAGCCAATGAAGTACTTTTTGGAGTGTAGTCACTGTTGTAATGTGGAAAACACGGCAGCCAATTTGCACACAGCAAGCTCCCACAAAAACAGCAATGTGATAACGACCAGATAATCTGTTTTTGATATGTTGACCTCTGATAGTGCAGCACTCCCTCAGCACTGCACTGGGGGTGTCAGCCTAGCTTTTTGTGCTCAAGTCCCATGGAGTGAGACTATGAAACCACAACCTTCTGACTCAGAGGCGAGTGTGCTACCCACTGAGCCACAGCTGATAATTTTTCTTACGAGTCTTCACACATTTTAGCTAGATGCTTGGTGGAGAGAGCCTCTGCCTTTTTAGTACCATCACCCTAACCAGAGAAGCCTGGATCCTGGGGTTCTTTTATTCCTTTAATGAACTGTATCACTGTGTCTTATTGTGAGTACATTTTCTCAATAATGAACTTAATAAAAATTCTGAGTTGTGGGTAATAACATCACTCCTGGCAGCAGAGGCATCAGTGTAAGAATGAAGTTGCCAGACACTGAAAAGTTTGGCAGGAACATGCAGCGACAAATCAGTAAATCAGTTCATTGTGCAGCTTTGTAGCTTTTTTTTTAAAAAGACTGGCTGAAGGCTGTTACGTGATGTAGAGAAATTTGTTCATATATAGCAGAAGAAGAATAGGGGTTCTCAAACAAGGATTTCCAATGCTTAGCACAATAGTATTTTTTTCTTATTTTAGAAAGATTTAGCTATTTCAGTATTTTGTGAGGTATCAATGTAGACTTGGGGAGGTACAGTAAAATTGGAACTCCTAAAACAACCAAAGATTGCTGCATTGAAACTACCGAAAAATAAGCAGAAACAGTGTATTGTTACTGACACCAGTCTTTATAGGGATAGTAACAGGGTACTGAACTTTCCTGCATTCTGTAATTAGAAAAATAACCTTATAAGAATTTTTTATCATGAGGCCCAGTATCAGTTTAATTATTAGCATCTTTACTATTCACAAACTTAATTCAAAGCAACTGAAGAACAGTACTGGAAAAAGAATGGCACCTATTCCTAATATGTAACTCAAATCAACTTAACTAAAGGGTAGTGTGATTTTACAACATGTTAGAAAATCAAGACACTGCAACCTGGAGTCATAGTACAACAACAACGGACACTTATATATTGCCTCCTTTAATATCGAGCAATGGCCCGAGGCACTTCACACAGGAAGAGGTTGAGGTAGCAGACATTAAGCAAGAATTGGGAAGGTGGCCAAAGCAATAAATGTAAGGTTTTTGACAGTGGAAAGAGATGTTTCAAGGTAGAAAGGTTTGGGAAGAAAATTCTAAAGGGAGTAATGTTGGCTGACTGCGGTCACATTGGTGGAATGGAAGGAGTGCGAACACACATTAGATCAGAGCTAAAAGAATGAAGGGTGAATGCTGGATTGTCAGACTCATGGAGGTTACAGACATAGGTTAGCCATGGAGGCATTTGAAAATAATGACAAAGAATTTTAAATCAATGTTTTCAGGGGCAGGGAGTCATTAACATTGCTGATTAAGATAGCGCGAGATTCAGCAAATTGTAGACCGGATGTTTGAAATACAGTGACCACCACCATTTAGGAGTGATAGCAGGTGAGTCAGCCGCCGCCTTTTTCATAGCTTTTCAGAGTGGATGAAAGCTGGGAATCTTCCCACACTCAGATTTGCTAATTAGGACACAGTGAGACTTAGTGAATCGTAGACTGGGTATTTGCATGCGGCATCATCGCTTATGAGTGTTAGCAGGTGAGTCACCTCACTTCATCTGAACTTTAACTTACAGTTCTTACTTTGTAAGGGTGTAGGGCAGAAAGAGACTTTCTATACACATTAAGTAAAAATAATACATTCGAGTGAATAAATAGAAATAATTCAATAAACAATAACATAAAAAATCAAAAGGGCATCGACCTGAAATGTTAACTGTTTCTCTCGCCACAGATGCTGCCTGACCCGCTGAGTATTTCCAACATTTTCTATTTTTATTATGTCAAAAATCTGTTGGGTTAAATATATAAATCGGTATAGAAGGATCAGAGCCTGGAGTGATGTGTGCGACATGCATGAAGTGGACCTGCAGTGTAAATACATATATATGATGAAGTGCACAAAGGTTGCACTCCTCGAGCAGAATGTCACGCAGTTTGAGAGTCAACCAGGCATGCTCCGCAACCTTCGGGAGGAAGAACATTTTCTAGAGCAGATGTTCCAGTGGTACTGGTCACCCAACATGTTGCCAGGAGTACAGAAGCTGGTAAGGGAGACTGGATGACAATCCGAAGACAGGGCAGGGATTAGCAGGTGAGGGTAGACGGAATCATCTATGGAGCTGGATTTGCCTAATAAGTATACCTGTGTTTGTACCAATGTTGTGGACAAAAGGGGTGACATCAAGGAGGGTAACCATGAGCGACTACAAGGCAGTGAGGAGCAAGTGGTTACCCACGGGGGAAACAGACAGGGGTTTCTTTTGTAGACATGATCCAGAGTTCCAACAAATGGTACGTTGCTTTCTAGGTACCGGAGTTCAGGACTTCACGGAGCGAATACAAAAATGGAATGAGAGACTGAGCAGCGGAGGTGGTGGCTCATGTGGGAAGCAATGACATAGAAAGGAGTAGGTTCGAGGTTCTGCAAAGGGATTTCAAGGAGCTAAATTCTACATTACAGAGCAGAACCTCCAGGATAGTAATACCTGGATTACTCCCAGTGCCAAGTACAGAGCCAGACGGTGAGGAAGATTAAGATTGCCAATGCATGGCTGGAAGAAGGCGTAGAAGAGGGTTTCAGATTCCTTAGACAGTGGGACCACATAGGGCCTGGGAAGACTGTACAGACAGAATGGCCGGAGAAGCACTCGTACGCTTGCAGAAAGGGTAAATAGAGCAGTGGGATTGATTTAAACTAATTAGGGGGTGGGGTGGGAGGTGAAAATCCACATTCTAAGTCAAAAAGTGTGAGAAAAAGACCAGCAGGATATATGGGCAGGTTACCCAGATAAGAGTTATATACACAAATGCACGTAGTATAAGAAATAAAGCAAGTGAGAAGTACAGATTCAGCTTAAAGGGTATGATATAGTAGCCATTACAGAGACTTGGCTACAATCTGAGCATGATTGGAAGCTAAATATTCCAGGCTATAGGACCTTTTGGAAAGGACAGAGAAATTGGAAAAGGAGGAGGAGGAGTAATAATACTTATAAAAGACACAATTACCGCAGTAGAAAGAAGAGATTTAATTGAGGATGATCGGGCTCTTTAAAGGCAGATGCAGGCAAAACCCTAATGGGAGAGTGTTAAATGAGTAATCAAAACAGAAAATGCTGGAAATACTCAGCAGGTCAAGCAGCATCTGTGGAGACAGAAACAGTTAACATTTCAGGTCAATGACCTTTCGTCGATGGATCCTAAGCTCGCTCTGAAAAGCGACCCGAAATGTTAACTCTGTTTTATTTCAGATTTCCAGCATCCGCAGGATTTTACTTTTGTGAAATGAGCACTTTGGCCCCGAAATTCCCGACCTTACCTCCACGTGTTAGCACTGCAATCCTGGTAAAAAATGGTGGCCGCCGCTCTCAACGTCCTTCTCTGGTGCGGGACTTGGCGTCTGCCATTTTGATGAGGGCCTTAGCGCTGCTGGCCCTGGAGATGCAAATATGGAGAGCGTGATGTAACGCCGACTTAACGCCACGCTCTGCGAACTTGGACCTTGGCGCTGAGTTTAGTGCTGGATCCTAAGCGAGTGTGCAGCAGACTGACAAAGATGCTGTCAGCACTTCTTAAAGGGACACACACATCTTTCAGGTAAGTTTGCATTTAAGCTTTTGGACCTGATTTTTTATATTTTATTGAAGTAGTGGCTTGGTGCAATAGATGTTAAAAGTTTTCTTAAGTGTGCAGGGAGTGCTGCGGACGCTTGCAAGGCCTCGGATGGCAAAGGAAGGCCTCTGAGAAAATAGAAAATGCTGGAAATACTCAGCAGATCAGGCAGCATCCGTGGAGCGAGAAACGGAGTTCTCGTCTCGGGTCGAGACACTGCCTCACCTGCTGAGTATTTCCAGCATTTTCTGCTTTTATTGCAGATTTCCAGCATCCACTCGCAGAGGGAAGAGGGAGGCAGATGGAAGAGGGGGAAGCAGAAGGAAGTATGCAACCCAGACAGCCCCTTTCTGGCCGGGATATCCAGGATGGAACCATCCGCCTGCGGTACCAGTGACCGCAACACCAATTCCCCTTTCAACATTTGTCCCACACATTACCTTCCCTCTGTTACTGACCATCACAGCGTCCACTTGGCCACAATGTTGAAATAAAAGCCACCACAAAGCAAACTTTCCAATCCAACTTTATAAATCTATCCATCCAATATGACATCAAAAAATCAACTAATCACCCTTGTGCATTCCCTTAGTGATTGTCTTATGTCTGCCTTTGCCTATCCTAGTGATGTCACACAGTGCTACCCCAGTGGCTGCAGCATGGCTGGTGGAAGGCTGCTGACTTTCAGTGGGGGACACTGCAAATGGCCTTGCTAGTCAACCTTTAAGAGCTGATGGCTGGGAGTATGAAATCGAGTGACGGTGTTTCTGTTTCTTCACTCTCCTCTCCCTCTTCTTGGTCAACCATTGGCTGGGCAGGCTGCATTTCTTGGGTGTGTGAAATGAGGAAGGCACAAGGGTGTAGTTGTATTGAGGGGAGGGCGGGAAAGCAAGAGGTGCATGCGAGAAGGAGGATAACGTATGAGGATGCCAGCATCTTGTATCCTTTCAGCCCTACTGCTGGACAAGGGCTCAGCCGTGCCCTTGCCAAGAATGGCCAGCACCATCTCCTCCAAGGGGGTAAGATGAAGCTTGGAATGGGAGGTGTACCTCGTGTTTGGTAGGTGAGTGATTAGGTGGGGGGAGTCGTGCATTGAGAAGCGTGTGAGGCTAGTGGTGCAGTTGGTAGGAGACTGCTTTTGAAGATGCATTCACTGACCTTGACCACTGGTCTGAGGTCATGAAGCTTCTTTAGGCACTGGAGCCAGGTTGTGGGGGAGCGACACTGCTGGCAGTGATGGCCTTGGTGATCTGGTCCCACATCCTCCTTTCTGGAGGGCCACTGGCCCCTGTGGGTAGAGGATCTCTCTTGCAGTGTTGACCCCCTGCACAAAGCTGGAGTGCTGCGTATGAGACACTGATTGCCCATTCCCTGGTTTGCTGAGCCATTTGTGTTAGTGCTGAAGCATTTTTACCTTTTTTTCGGTGCAGAAAGCAATTCAGCTGTAAGAGCTGAAGACTCCCATTTGGGAATTCCTTTTAATGATATTTTGTTTTCAGAAGGCAGTTCCCCTTTAAGGGACCGTACTGCTTTCTGAAATCACAGCCTTGCTTTAAGAGAAGGCTGTTTTTGCTGCAATGGCACTAAGGCCACACTACATTGCGCTTCCTGCCGGGACTAATGCCACCAAAAAGACTGCACAGTAAGGATAGTGCTGGGCAATGTTAATTAGCCACCAGCACCAATCTACCGGTCCTGCCAGCACCATCAATTTTGGTAGCACCAGCAGATTTTTATCGGTTGAATTTCTAGGCCTTTCTGTCAATTTTCACAGTGGAGGAAAAGGGCAAAATACCAATGGTACGAGGGAATCTAAAAATAAGTCAAGGGGAGGAATTTAGTGGTTTTAATATAAGTAACAAAAAATGGAAATGGAGATGGTAATGGGACTTAAGATAGACAAATCTACCAGGACCTCCTGTTTTCCACACCAGGGCATTAAAAGAAACAGGTGGGAAAATTGCAGACACATTGTCATAATTTTCCATTGCTCTCTAGATTCAAGAATTGTGATCTATTATTTAAGAACAGAGGGAGGGAGAAACCAGGCAACTATCTAGTAGATAAATCGCCAGGGCCGGATGAAATATATCCGAGACTACTAAAAGAAGCAAGGGAGGAAATTGCGGAGGCTCTGACCATCAATTTCCAATCCTCCCTGGCTGCAGAAGTGGTGCCCGAGGATTGGAGAACTGCTAACGTTGTACCATTGTTTAAAAAGGGAGGAAGGGATAAACCGAACAATTACAGGCCAGTTAGTTTAACCTCGGTGGTGGGCAAATTACTGGAATCAATTCTGAGGGACAGTATAAACCTTCATTTAGAAAGACACAGATTAATCAAGGACAGTCAGCATGATTTTGTTAAGGGAAGGTCGTGTCTGACTAACTTGATTGAATTCTTTGAGGAGGTAACAAGGAGGGTCGCTGCGGGCAGTGTATTTGATGTAGTCTACATGGATTTTAGCAAGGCTTTTGACAAGGTCCCACATGGCAAGCTGATCAACAAAGCAAAAGCCCATGGAATCCAAGGGAGAGTGGCAAATTGGATCCAAAATTGGCTCAGTGGCAGGAAGCAAAGGCTAATGGTTTAGGGGAGTTTTTGCGACTGAAAGGCTGTTTCCAGTGGGGTTCCACAGGGCTCAGTACTTGGTTCCTTACTTTTTGTAGTATATATTAATGATTAGACTTAAATGTAGGGAGCATGATAAAGAAATTTTCAGATGATACAAAAATTGGCCGTGTGGTTGACAGTGAGGAGGAAAACTTTAGACTGCAGGAAGATATCGATGAACTGGTCAGTTGGGCAGAAAAGTGGCAAATGGAATTCAATGCAGAAAAGTGTGAGGTAATGCATTTGGGGAGGGGGCAACAAGGCAAGGGAATGCACAATTAATGGGAGGATACTGAGAGGTGTGGAGGAACAGAGGGACATTGAAGTGTATGTCCACAGATCCTTAAAGGTAGCAGGACAGGTCGATAAAGTAGTTAAAAAGGCATACGGAATGCTTTCCTTTATTAGCCGAGCCATAGAATATAAGAGCAGGGAAGTTATGCTAGAACTGTATACAACACTGGCTAGGCCACAGCTTGAGTACTGTGTGCAGTTCTGGTCACCACATTACAGGAAAGATGTGATTGCACTGGAGAGGGTGCAGAGGAGATTTACGAGGATGTTGCCAGGACTGGAAAACTTTAGCTATGAGGAAAGATTGGATAGGCTGGGGTTGTTTTCCTTGGAACAGAGGAGGCTGAGGGGAGATTTAATTGAGATGTATAAAATTATGAGGGGCCTAGATAGAGTGGATAGGAAGGACCTGTTTCCCTTAGCAGAGGAGTCAAGAACCAGGGGGCATAGATTTAAAGTAATTGGTAGAAGGATTAGAGGGGAGATGAGGAAAAAAATTTCACCCAAAGGGTGATGGGTGTCTGGAACTCACTGTCCGAAAGGATGGTAGAGGCAGAAATCTCATCACATTTAAAAGGTAATTGGATATGCACTTGAAGAGCCGTAACCTACAGGGCTACGGACCAAGTGCTGAAAGGTGGGATTAGGCTGGAGAGCTCTTTTCTGACCGGCACGGACAAGATGGGCCGAATGGCCTCCTTCTGTGTCATAATTTTTCTATGATTCTATCATCTGACACTGAGCACGTGGACAGGTATCAGTTGATCAAAGAGAGTCAGCATGCATTTTTGAAGTGTAGGTCATGTCTGACTAATCTAATTGAATTTTATGAGGAGGTTACTAGCATGGTGGATAGGGGACTGTCTATGGCTGTTGTCTATATGGACTTCCAGAAGGTATTTGATAAGGTTCCGCATAACAGATTATTAGCAAAAATGATAGTGCATGGAATTGGAGGTAACCTTTTGACATGGATTAGTAATTGTTTGGCATATAAGAGACAGTGAGTAGGGTTAAAAGGAACATCTCTGATTGGCGAAATGTGACAAGTGGTGTTCCCCAGGGATCTGTTCTGAGGTCTCAGCTTTTCACCATATGCATTAATGACTTGGATGAAGGAATAGAGAGTTGTATATTCAATTTTCACATGACACTAAGTTACGAGGCACAGTAAGCTGTGTAGATGATAGCAGGAAGTTACAAAGGGACATAGACAGATTAAGTGAGTGGGCAAAACTATTGATGGAGTTCAATGTGTTGATAATTAGTTAAATTAAACTTCCACTCCTGTACTACAATAAAAGCCTTACACAAACCTATTTCAGACTTTTAACAAAGGATTTTGTTTATGTCTTTGTCTAAGATTTAATTAAAGGCTACAGAATTTCACAGAACTACTTGATTATATGCTTTATGTGTTAACAACAAAATGACCAAATGAACATGATTAAAACATTCAGCTGGACTTACTTACTAAAGAAACAAAATAGTTTCAGCCACATATTTCTGCAAAGTAAACGTTCTCTCTTGCTGAAATATATGTAGATTACATTTAATACTCGGGTATGTGCGGTAATATTCTGGCACCCTCCTTAAGATGGTTCTATGTTGTAATCAAGAAGAGTGCATTCTGGATTAGTGCCAGTTCATCATGAGGTCTGTCTCGTAGATACCATTTACACTCATTCCGTCTCTTTCTGTAATGAAACAAAGTCTTTGACATTTTATTTCAAGGTATATATTTAGTTCTGTCTGCGTTGTACACTCTTTACCAGTTTGTCCTCTCTCTGTCATCCTTCTTTCAAATGGTCATATTCTGTGTCTCTACATACTTTTTTTTTATCCTGTTCTATTTTTTTCTCTCCATTTAAAACCTATTTTTCTCAGCTCCCATGTGTCCCCTGCTGAGCAGAAAGGCCAGCACCCTGCTTTCAAATTTCTGGTAGTGTTGATCTTGAACCTGCCATTAGGAGGTATTGAGAACATCAGGGGTAATTTGCCTGCTAAAGTTCCCTAATTGTGTGGTAAAACACCTTACCTTACCTTCCTAACACCACAACTGTGGGTGGAAACTCATGTGTGGGGATTTCTATCTTTCCTCCCTCCCTGTTTTCAAATATCTTTTCCTTATGGTCTGTTTGACACGTTAAAACTAGATGATTTATCATTTTTGAAACAGCTGTTCTGTAAGCAGCCACTGAAATATCTTTTCTCAGCATTTTTTCTACTTTCCTCTTTATTTCTTTCTGTCAAATATTGAGTCATTCCTCTCTCATCCACTGCCTTTATGGCTCCTAATGCTACCACAAATTACCAACAACATTTAAATTCTCTTTAATCTTGCACAGTCAACATCAAACCTTAGTTCATAAGAGTTGGTTGTTTTTTGAGTAATAAAAAAACCTGTTCCTGCTAAAAGCAGAGCTAACTACAATGGTTTATTTTTGACTGAATTTAATCTCACAATTATTAAGAATAAGCCAAATATGGTGGCATGTAGCTAAGAGTTATGAGAATACAAGAGATCAGATTAATAGAACGTAACCAGAAATTGGGGAAAGCAAGTAAGATATTGATTTTTTTTTTAAATCTTATCTCAAAAAATCTTGCATATGCCATTGAACTGAAACCAATCACGAGAAGAATGATTGATTTCAGCATAAAGTCCAGCACAGTAATGGTATGAAGTGAGAGGTTGGTTAACAATAACGATACTATTCCATAACATTGTATTATTGAGGTAAAGATTAGTCAAGCCTATAGCTGTGAGGAAGTTATTAGCAGAGATGTCCTTTGATTTATTTTGGACCACAGAATTTGCAAAGTAACCATCATAAATACATAGACAGCTCTCTGCCTAAGCCTATCTTTGCAGTTTCTGGTTTTATTTGCTTACCAATGTGCATGCCTGGATATTGTTGCTGTAATGAAAGGTCAAGAGTTGTTGTGGTTACTAGCACTACAACGCGTGGTTTCAGCCAAATTTTAAATTCTATGGGCTAGAAATTCATTATAGCCCAGGAATGGGTAGTAAAATTAGAAAAGTTGGAGAATTAGCGGCAGGCGTTAATGCTTTAGACTGCACGCAAAATTCATGCTCACTACTCAAAGAAATGATTGGAGTGCTAATTCAAGTCTTTAAGCCCAAGCTCATTGGCGTTAAACTCCAAGGGTACCCGGTGCGGAGGGGATTTGGGCAGATTGGAGGACCTCCTCATAGGACTGCTCCTGGGCGTGGCCAGTAACTGGTCCAGGCAGCGGGCGGTCGAGGGGGTCGTTCGGCCTGACTGCCTGCCACATTCGCGCCTGGGTGGCCCTGGAGATGGAGCACGCGGTGTCCACCGGCACGCTCGAGGCCGTCTGCGACCGGTGGGCGCTGCGGGGACTGGAGTGCATCATCACCCTGGCCAACAAAATTTTAATTTAATTTGTTAAGTTTCATTTAAAGTTTTATTAGTTACGGTTTATTTGGTCTAGTGTGCATCAAAAGAGTACATTCAAAGGGTGAGCCAATATCAGGTGCAGACTAATTGCAAGTCATGATTGCCACAGGCTTTTTCCAGTTCTTAAAGGGGTGGTTCATTGATGCTGCAGAACTTCATTCTCAGCATTGGTGGCTGTGCAGCTGCCTCAGCAAGCAGCAGCAGGTCAAGGAGAAGGAACCGGAGGACTGAAGCAGCTGTACTCATGGCTGATCCACGCCCCAGGCAGAGTCCGCAGATTCAGTGACCAAGCATTGGCGGTGTTGGTGTTTGCTGTGGAGAGACGGAGGGCGGTGCTCTACCGGGCAAGTGGCAGGAGGCCCTCGCCGCAAGTCTTCCGCACCATGTGAAGGGAGGTAGCGCAGCACATCTCGGGCAGCACTGTGGTCCCCAGGACCCGCACACAGTGCAGGAAGAAATTTAGCAACCTTACTTGGGTGGTCAGGGTAAGTGAATGCTTCAACAAGTGCTACATACCACCATCTGAACTACAGCGTTCACACACTGCCCAAAGCACCACACCCCCAGCACCCACCCACCAACAATCTCTACCTACTAACACTCACACTCACATCTCACACCTTGCACACAATGAGAGCTATTCAACTATGGTATACACATTACCCAAGCACATTGCTCCACACTCACTCGCACACTGTCCGTTCTCTTGCAGGCCAAGGTGGCTCACAACAGGAGGGAGCAGGAGCGCACAGGAGGGGGACAAGCCTACACCCAACCACTGTCCGCGCTGGAAAATAGAGTGTTGCAGCTTATTGGGCGCCAGGTAGTGGGTGCCATGACCACCGGTGACATTGACCCCCTTGGGGACAACCACAGTATGTTCATCTCTACTCCTTCTCACATCCCACTTCCCCCTCACCCCACAAACGTTTCGCACTTTCCAGCTAATCATGCTGTATGCATGCCTTTCTCCCTTCCTGCCCCCCTCTCCTCACCTTAACCCAACTCTTGTGCCTTTCTGCTTTCAGATAATGAGCAAGCACCTGAGCAGCCTGTCCCTGAGGGCACCGTAGAGCGCGAGGCGGGAGAAGAGGAGGAGGAAGAACAGACTACGTCACTGCATATCTCACTCGCAGGCACCAGCTCAGATACTGGCACTACACGTTCTTTAGAGGCTAATATATTAGTGGGATCTGCAAATGGTGAGGCACCGGGGACGAGTGGCCTGCAGCAAGGCCAGGGGGAAAGGGTAGCTCGGGGGCCAGCTCCCCACAAGTTCTGCTGCACAGGACTCAGATGAAGACCTTGATGGGGAGGCGTTTAGAAGAAGGGTGATGGGCATGTACACGGAGATGATAGGTGCAATGGCAAGGGTGCCTGAGAGCCTCTCGGCAATGATAAGGAGCGTGGAGGAGTCCGCCTCCAACATTGCACAAGGCTCTGTGCACACCATGGAGCCCATCATTTCCAGTCTGCAAAGGATGGTAGACTGCCAGAGAGACAGTGGCGACCCAGACCTGATGCCGCGTGTGATGGGCGATTTGGCAGCTTCCATTGCAGCACAAGCGGAAGCGATGCAACATCTTAGTGCTGTAATGGAGTCTATGCTTTGTGGCATCCAATCTCAGACTGCTCTCATGCAGGCTCTGACTGCTGCCATCGTGGCTGGGTCTACCACTGTCGACCAGAGCTTTTACGGTGTCGCAACAGTCCAGCAATCTATGCTCCAACAGATTGCTAGGGATGCTGAGGTGTTGCCCTGGGGGAGGGTCAGTGGAGCAGGAAGCTGCTGTTCTCTCTCAGGATGACAGCATTCCTGCACCCACCACTGCCACGCCGCCATTGCCCTTGTCACTGCCTGTCATCCAGCCAACGCAGACTGCTGCCGCCCATGCTGAGGTGGTGCAGTCTACAGCCGGGCCTTACAGGACCAGAGCTGGTCGAGGGCATCCTGCAAGTCCATCTGACACTCGGCAGCCTTCCACCAGCCCTGCTGCAGCCACTGGGCCAACACTTCGTAGGAGCACTAGAGCTTGATATGGTGGCTTGATATGGCACGGGATGAAGGCATCGTGGCTGCTGCCAGGAGAGCGGGCATTGACATTGAGGATTAGCTGTCTGTGGTCGCACACCAACTGCACATTAAGTGAGTGGTAGCCTTTGCGGTTACAGAAGATCTCAGGATTGTTATGCGTTGCCCACAAAGCCACGTGGGTGCAGTCAATGGCGCCCTGCACCATGGGGAATCCCGCTATCCTGGCAAAGCCACATGCGCGCTCGTCCTGCTTCTCTCTGGTGATGGGGAAGGAAATGTAGTCCCTTCTACTGTAGAGAGCCACTGTGACCTCCCGGATGCAGCGATGGACTGTGAACTGCGAGATGTTAGCTATGTCTTCTGTTGCAGACTGGAAGGATCTGCTGGTGAAGAAATTGAGGGCGACCTTGATTGCCACTGAGAGAGCCGTCGCCCTGATCTGAGGCTGGAGGTCAGATTGCAGTGTTCTGTAACCACCTCCTTGGTGAAGTGGCGCCTTCTAATACACTGCTCCTCGCTTAATTGGAGGTAGAAGTGCTCTCAGAATACCCTTGGAGGGTAAGGCCTCCTGTTGAGAGCCCTCATGGCCCTCCTCCTCCCTCTGGCCACATATTCCAGTCTTTCTTGCTGCCTCTGCTCCCTGCGCCGTAGATCCTGAAGGGCGAGGTCAACTGCCAGTACAGCCCCCATTAATGTAACTCAGTGTAGCTACTTTTTAGTTGCCACAACACTCCTGATACTAAATAACCTTGAAATTTAGGAATGACACTGTTGCGCTATGTGAAACTGACAAGAAAGCACTGAAACTCCACTAACCTACAGCTGCGACTCCCTACTGATGATCCCTTTAAATAACGTCCCTGGAGCTGGCTTCCTGCTGCTTCATGCCAGCTCTCCCAGTCGCTGTTTACTCCAGGCACTAAGGTAGGTGGCGACGATCAATTTCGCAGACTGGGCGGCCAGTGGGCATTGCATACTCACTGGCGTCACAATCCACCTGGCTTTGAGGCTCCTGGCGATAAGTTAGTGGTAGAGGGATTTGGCGTGCGGTGTTGGATTTGCCTCACCCTGGCGATATTACTCTAGCGCCCCATTAGCGCCATGCGCTGGACCCCCCCCCCCCCCAACCAGCTAAGGAACCGAATTTTTCCCCCATTGTGTTTGTATTATTATATTGAAATATAATTTTAAATCACTTATTTCAGGAAGCTATTTTTAAACTATTACAGACTCCCCTTTAAGAACTGACCGGCGCCAGTGTGTCTGTGTTCCATTGCTGACTGACATCACATGAGTTTTGCCAGCGCTCTGAGGTAGCGCCTCGCTCTTCGGCCTTTGCGCCTTAAGACAGGTGTGAAGCGCCTGATTTAGTGCTCCAATCACCTCCAGGGGCGATAAAAGCCAAGTTTGCCATCGGAGGCAATAATTAGCGCCAGGCGCTAAACTTTGCGCACAGCCGATAATGGTGCCCCAAACGGGGCGATACTGATTTTCCCCCCAAAGTGCCTCACTAATATCAACATTACATGAACTTTTGCCGCTGTAAAAAGGCCTGTAGTAAATGCTACATAGCATTGTACAGGCATTTACCTAGACATGAGTCACAACATTTTTTGTACTAACCTTATGAGTTCGTATTTGCTTATGTCAACATACATTACAAATGGACTTGTACACTTGATTTTCCTGTAATCATCCTCAATGTAGATTTAATAAGCCACACAGATGAGTCCAGCAGCTTCAGTAAAACCTTGGCATCAGTACTGAACTCAAATGCAATTTCTAAAATTGTAATCAAATGTCAAGAGACTTGGAAAAGCCATTCAATTAAAATACTTTGTCTTAATATAGAGTGATGAATGGCCTGACACATTGGGAGTGGTTGGTAAGCAGTCTTAAAAAAAAAATGGTAATTGTGTATTTTAGAAGAACTGCGATGAGAATTGTAATTATGTTAAACTAGATGTTTGAGACATGAGAAATATAGAATATGTATCTTCTGAAAGTTTAAAAACACTAAATAAAGTCAAATATATTCCGTTAATTCTCATTCTGGAGAATTTCAGTATAATTGAAAATGAATTTGGGACTGAAGCTTCGAAACTCTATATAAACTTTTTGGGAACATCTTGGGTATAGTCAAGATACATAGAAAAAACTTGGGTGAAAAATTCAGCTCCGTGGCGCCCGATTTTTTGGCGCTACGGATGTCGTTTTATGCCAAAAATGGCGTCTGCGCCATGCACGCACACTTCTGTTGCATGCCGCACCAGATGCCACCTCGGTGAGGGCGGGCGTTAGGAGCGCGCAGATCGTAATGTCAATCAGAGTGCAACGCTGATTTGACGCCAGCGCTGCCATTTTTATCGTCTACGCTGGAGCTAATGCCCTGTGTAAACCTCGCACAGCTGATCATGCATTCAGCAGCAGCAAGGACCCCCCACTAGCGATATTTAAGGGGATCAGGAAACACTCTTAAGGTTAGAAACAGAGAAAAATAGGAGCGGGAGTAGGTCATTCGGCCCTTCGAACCTGCTCCGCCATTCAATATGATCATGGCTGATCCTCTATCTCAATACCATATTCCTGCTCTCTCCCCATACCCCTTGATGCCTTTTGTGTCTAGAAATCTATCTATCTCCTTCTTAAATATATTCAGTGACTTGGCCTCCACAGCCTTCTGTGGTAGAGAATTCCACAGGTTCACCACCCTCTGAGTGAAGAAATTTCTCCTCATCTCAGTCATAAATGTCCTACCCCGTATCCTGAGACTGTGACCCCTCATTCTAGACCCCCCAGCCAGGGGAAACATCCTCCCTGCATCCAGTCTGTCTAGCCCTGTCAGAATTTTATATGTTTCAATGAGATCCCCTCTCATTCTTCTAAACTCTAGTGAATACAGGCCTCGTCGACCCAATCTCTCCTCATACGACAGTCCTGCCATCCCAGGAATCAGTCTGGTAAACCTTCGCTGCATTCCCTCTATGGCAAGTATATCCTTTCTTAGGTAAGGAGACCAAAACTGCACAGTACTCCAGGTGTGGTCTCACAAAGGCCCTGTATAACTGCAGTAAGACACCGGGGCCTAGAAATTTGGTATAGCCGCGTTTGGGGTGCTAGTCCTGGCGATGCGCAAAGTTTAGCGCCACCTAGCGCGATATTGGGTTGCAGCGCCCCTAAAGGTGATTGCGGCGCTAAATCAGGCGCTGCACGCTACTCTTAAGGTGCTAACCCGGCAGCGCAACTCAATTTCGCGGCGGCGGGGCACAGCGAGGGTGCTGTCAATAATCACTTTCCCTGAGACACAGTGGCGCCGGCCAGCTCTTAAAGGGACAGGTCAATTGGCATCACCAGACACACTCACTGCCTTGTAGGCCTTCAAAGCGGTGGGAGCCTACCTGTGGCGCACCAGCCTAGCAAGACATGGAAAGGGTGAGGCAGAGGGCGGAACGCCTCACTGATGGGGCATTGGATGCTTTGGTTGGCGCAGTGGAATCAAGGCCAAGGAAGATGGTCGGAATGTGATTTATGTTTTGGACAGTCTCCCGGGTGTGAGAGGCAGTTATGTGTCAGTGTATTAGTTTTGCTTTCTGTTGCCATAGCTTTCTCATGTTTGAAGGAACCACATTTTGTGTAATGAAACACTTTCTTCATTTACAATGGCCATGCCTGCTATTTACATGCATCTTGCCCTTCACAGGCTTGGGGGTATCAGACCGGTTTCATTCCTGTTCTTGGAATGGCAGCAAGCATTCCGTGAGAGGGGCCTAGAAGCTACTTCTGATCAGCCTCTGACGCGCAGCCTGAGAAGAGCCGCTCGCGTAGAAGTTCAGGCCAGCAGCCATCTTCTCAGCCACCGACAGAGATGTCCTGCACCTTATCTGAGGCTGCAGATCTGGCTGAAGCAGCTGGCACAGCTCAGTCACCACATCCTTTCTAAATCGCAGCCTTCTGACACACTGCTCCTCCGGCATGTTCATGTAGGAAAACTGCTGTCGGATAACCCTGCCAGCGTAAGGTCTGCTGTGGCGACGTCTGTTGGCCCTCCTCCGTCTGGCCATGCCCGCCCCCCTCTCCCTGCGTCTCAGTGCCCTTTCCAGATGATTCAGCAGCAGGACGTTCCCCTCCAATGCAGCCCCCATAATAAGTGCCCACAGGAAGGTTCCCCATTGTCAAGGCTCACCAACAGCAAGGTGATGGTCAGAAGGCTGAAGATCGTCTGCTTGCGCTGGCTCAGTGGTCAAATGGCTCTCAGTGTGCAGCTCAGCAACTCTTTGTAGCTCTCGAGGAAGTTGTGATCCAAAAATGGCTGCCGCTTTTAAACCACACCAGTCCCCTTTAAATAACGCTCCTCCAGCCTGAGAGCGACTTGGTAAGGCCCAGGTAAGCTGTCACTATTAGCGCCAGGCGCTACGGAGGGGGGCGCCACTGAATTTCCGGTCCGGGGCACCCAAAAGGCATTGCACACTCAAATGACGTCATAATCAGCCTGCACCCATGAGCGGGCGCTAAGATTTAGCGCCGGCGCTAAATGCATGCTCAATATGGGGCTAGGCGCCTTGCGCCCGCCCGGAAATTGGCTAGCGCCCCACTTCTCGGCCTCTTTAGGCGTTAATCGGTGGCGCTATCAACTGAATTTCTCCCCCCCCCCCCCCCCCCCCCTTGCTCCTGTACTCAAATCCTCTTGCAATGAAGGCCAACATACCATTTGCCTTCCTAACTGCTTGCTGCACCTGCATGTTTGCTTTCAGTGACTGGTGTACAAGGACACCCAGGTCCCTCTGTACATCAACATTTCCCAATCTATCACTATTTAAATAATACGCTGCCTTTCTGTTTTTCCTACCGAAGTGGATAACTTCACATTTATCCACATTATACTGCACCTGCCATGTATTTGCCCACTCACTCAACTTGTCTAAATTGCCTTGAAGCCTCTTTGCATCCTCCTCAAGGTTAGTTGCTGATTGATTTCTACTGGCTCTGTGTAAGTTTGTGGAACTGTTTGGAGCTTTCTAGAGTTGTTTAAAGTTGGTGAGGTGATGGGGAATGGTGCTACAAGTGGAGAAGGCCTTGAATCTGACTTCAGGGGTTCTGGTTAGACAACTTGCTCCCAATCATGGGTACTCTAGTTGCCATCTCCCTTGACCTGCAGCATGACAGGGAGATGGAGCAGAGGCAGCAAAGAAGAGGACAAAATAACAACAGAAAATGCTGGAAAAACTCAGCAGGCCAGGGCAGCATCTGTAGATTTTAAGGAGCGTCATAAAGGAGGAAAGAGATGTAGCGAGGTGGAGAGGTTTAGGCAGGGAATTCCAGAGCTTAGGGCCGAGGCAACAGAAGGCACGGCCACCAATGGTTGAGCGATTATAATCGGGGATGCTCAAGAGGGCAGAATTAGAGGAGCGCAGATATCTCGGGGGGTTTGTGGGGCTGAAGGAGATTACAGAGATAGGGAGGGGCGAGGCCATGGAGGGATTTGAAAACAAGGATGAGAATTTTGAAATCGAGGTGTTGCTTAACCGGGAGCCAATGTAGGTCAGCGAGAATAGGGGTGGGTGAATGGGACTTGGTGCGAGTTAGGACATGGGCAGCCGAGTTTTGGATCACCTCAAGTTTATGTAAGGTAGAATGTGGGAGGCCAGCCAGGAGTGCATTGGAATAGTGAAGTCTAGAGATAACAAAGGCATGGATGAGGGTTTCAGCAGCGGATAAGCTGAGGCAAGGGCGGAGACGGGCAATGTTATGGAGGTGGAAATAGGCGGTCTTAGTTATACTACGGATATGTGGTCGGAAGCTCATTTCAGGGTCAGATATGACACCAAGGTTGCGAATAGTGTGGTTCAGCCTCAGACAGATGTTAGGGAGAGGGATGGAGTCCAGTGGCCAGGGAACGGAGTTTGTGGCAGGGACCGAAAACAATGACTTCGGTCTTCCCAATATTTAATTGGAGAAAATTTCTGCTCATCCAGAACTGGATGTTGGACAAGCAGTCTGACAAATTAGAGACCGTGGAGGGGTCGAGAGACGTGGTGGTGAGGTAGAGCTGGGTGTCATTAGCGTACATGTGGAAACTGACGCTGTGTTTTCGGACGATGTCTTCAAGGGGCAGCATGTAGATGAGAAATAGGAAGGGGCCAAGGATAGATCCTTGGGGGACACCAGAGGTAACAATGTGGGAGCGGGAAGAGAAGCTGTTGCAGGTGATTCTCTGGCTACGATTAGATAGATAAGAATGGAAACAGGCGAGTGCAGTCCCATCCAGCTGGACGACGGTGGAGAGACGTTGGAGAAGGATGGAGTGGTCAACCGTGTCAAAGGCTGCAGACAAGTCAAGAAGGACGAGGAGGGATAGTTTACCTTTGTCACAGTCACAAAGGATGTCATTCAAGGGTAAATTACAATAATTTCAACTTTAAAAACATTGGCGTGGGGGGTGGGAGGAAAGTGTGAAATATAATAGGCTGCATTAGACCTTCAACAACTTATAGTTAAAGTAAGAACAAATAAGAGAAGGGGTTAAATAAGAGAAGGATGAAAAAGAGAAGACAGGACAAGCAGGAGTATTTAAACTTATTTTTAATTTAAAAGTTTTACATATTTTTGAACTACTACATTTGAGTAGCTTTTGTATAGGAATAACTTTTCAGCATGCGTGAAATAAGATCTTTTTAAAAACTGCCAGCAAGCATGGATTTCTATGAAACTGCCAGCAGTCTAGAAGCTAAAATAGCATGCATACCTCTTGAAACTTGTATAAATAGAATACAGAATTCATGGGTGGCAGTGCTGCTCAGCGGGCAATTAGAAATCCTGTAATTATAATCTATGTCTTTCCCCATTACCTTTTTGCAGTTTGAAAATCCCAGAGTTTGCTTCCAGATTGTTGTGGTTTTTTTTTGAATTTAGTAATATGAATAAGAATGTGAATATATTAGGATTTAAAGTTGCAAAATTATTAAGGTTCCATCAAGGCTCCTTCCATTTAAGCAGTCTGCTTGTGCAGTGATCTAGTAGGAAGGATGTTTCTGTCATGAGCATTATGCTTGAGCTGCTATATTTGAGTACATTACTTATCTTTGCTTCAAATCCTCTGAAACGGATCTAAAAATAGTCTCTGTAGTCTTTACTGAGATAAGCCACCTGTCTTTGAACATGGCATAATTTTAATTCAGTGAACTAAATAAATAGCATTTCTAAGACTCAAAGTTAATTATTATGCAAAGATTGATTGAACACAATATCTAATCAAAAATATGCTTTTAAAGGACAGCACCGTGAATTATCAATGCTGCACATATTGGAGCTACAACCTGCCAGAATATAAGAAAAGACTAATTATAAAATATAATTTAATATTAGAGATTGTGAACCGATTATTATTTCCTTTGTTTCAAGAAGTTAGCATAGTCTAACGCCTAATGTAAATCAACACTTTATAGTAGTCAGTCTCCCATGATGTTGCACATGGGGAGTCAAGACCAAATGTTGTCTTCAGGTAAAGCAGGGTTAGAGGCTGGACGACAATTGGACTAGGGCATTTGGACATTATTCAGTCTCCGTTTTAAAGTCATATAGGAACAGGAGTAGGCCATTTTATATTTTAATATTTCCATTATAAATTCCTTGTCCACATTTACATGAAAATTGCCTAAGTAAACATATCACTCGTAATTACACCCTCCTCAAAGTGGTGGCACAAGTGTGCACAGACATAAGATTTTTAATGTATTATATATTACTGCTATTTATTGGTTTGTTCATGTATTGTTCAATAAATTAATTTGTTGTTAAAACTTAAAGTGAGCTTGTCATATTCTGCTACTTCTCAGTAGAACCAAGGGTTAGGGTTAGGAGATTCCTATGGAAACACAGGATAGATCCAGTAGCAAAAAAGATTTTATTTTTGATATCCCAGGTATGCTATCCAAACTTACCTAGATATCAGCATGTGAAGCTATCTATGAGTAGTCTAAAATACAGGAGCAGAACTATCGAGTAACAAGGGCAGAAAAGGCGTGAAAACATAGTACTGTAGTGCTCTTTCACTGCTTCCAAATGGAAAATAGGAAACAGACTCTATTCAAAGGGGCAGAAGCTTGTTCAGAAATAAATTAACATAAAATACTTTGATGGCTGATGAATCCAGTGTGTTAGCATGCAAACGTGATTTCCGGTCACTGTCAATTGTGAGAACAAGCAGGCTGTTCTGGATCCAGAAGCTATCCCTTGGTCTGCTGAGATGTGAAGAATGTTAACATTTCGACTGCCCAACTGCTGCATAGAAATAGCTTGAACTTCAAACTAAAGGACACCCTTGAAATTCAGGGAACTTCTTGTGAGCTTCAGTTTGTTTTGACTGCATACCTACAATGCGAAGAGGGCAATTAGAGCACTACAAGGATAATTTAAACATATATACCATCACAGACTGTAAGTCATGAGGAGCTTACTGAGAGGAACAGTCTTTTTAAACAGACAGCCCAGCTTAGATATAGGCCTGGACTTTCCTTCGCTATCCCACCCCTAATCAGGAGGGATAATTATGGGAAAATGGGGCAATGAAGCCTACTGCCTCTCTGCCCCGACCTTCATTTTCCTCACTCACCCCTGCTGGAACAGCCACTGGCTGCTCTTCCCCTCACATCGTATGTAAATGCCGGAGGTGAGATCGAGCCCCAAAAACTGCCGACCGCTCCTTGATTTTTGGTGCAAAAAGGTCCCACTTCTTCGGGTGCTGCAGCGGCCATCCCACTACAGCACTGCCAGAATTTAGCACGGAGGCAGTGGCAGGCTCCCTCTTGCTGGCAGGCACCTCATTAACATAGAAACATAGAAACTAGGAGCAGGAGTAGGCCATTCGGCCCTTTGAGCCTGCTCCACCATTCAACGAGATCATGGCTGATCATCCAAACCCTAGCACCCGGTCCCTACACTGACAGCCATCCCACCCAAGCCCTATCCCCGTAACCCCACGTATTTAATCCCCCCTAACACTAAGGGCCAATTTTTATCATAGCCAATCAACCTAACCCGCACATCTTTGGACTGTGGGAGGAAACCGGAGCACCCGGAGGAAACCCACGCAAACACGGGGAGAATGTGCAAACTCCACACAGACAGTCACTCGAGGCCGGATTTGAACCCGGGTCCCTGGCGCTGTGAGGCAACAGTGCTAACCACTATGCCACTGTGCTGCCCTAAGAGCCCACCCTGCACAACTAATGTGCCCTGACCCAGGAAAATGTTTACACTGAATAGTACCTTACTGATTCTGTGTTTCTGTTTATTATTTTACTTGTAGTTATAGCTGGACAGTTATGCTGGCTTGTACAGTGGTCTACCGGTGTGGTATTTTGCCCCTTCTGAGGTGACAAGAGAATGTCATAGGTGTCGCACATTTTCTATACTAGGCAATTTATCACAATTTGGGGTTGATTGCTAGTCCTGGGCTACGCTTACTTGGCACGTGGCAGAAAATAAAGAGACAGATTGCAATTCTGGGGTTTTTCCTTGTCTCGTGTCTGAGTCTGCTGTAGACCAATTGATAGAGATTGATTGCTATGATTAGTCAACAACTCCATTATCCTTGGTTGTGGTGGTTGGAGGTCAATCATCAGAGGCCCAAGACATCGCTGTAGGAGTTCCTCAGGGCAGTGTCCTAGGCCCAACCATCTTCAGCTGCTTCATCAATGACCTTCCCTCCATCATAAGGTCAGAAGTGGGGATGTTTGCTGATGACTGCACAGTGTTCAGTGCCATTCGTAACTCCTCAAATAATGAAGCAGTTCATGTCCACATGCAGCAAGACCTGGACGACATTCAGGCTTGGGCTGATAAGTGGCAGGTAACATTCACGCCACAGAAGTGCCAGGCAATGACTATCTCCAACAAGCGAGCGTCTAACCACCACCCCTTGACATTCAAAGGCATTACCATCGCTGAATCCCCCACCATCAATATCCTGGGGGTCACCATTGACCAGAAACTTAACTGGACCAGCCACATAAATACTGTGGCAACAAGAGCAGGTCAGAGGCTGGGTATTCTGCGGCAAGTGTCTCACCTCCTGACTCCCCAAAGCCTTTCCACCATCTACAAGGCACAAGTCAGGAGTGGGATGGAATACTCTCCACTTGCCTGGATGAGTGCAGCTCCAACAACGCTCAAGAAGCTCGACACCAACCAAGACAAAACAGGCCGCTTGATTGGCACCCCAGCCACCACCTTAAACAATCACTCCCTCCACCACCGGCGTACCGTGGCTGTAGTGTGTACCATCTACAAGATGCACTGCAGCAACTCGCCAAGGCTTCTTCGGCAGCACATCCCAAACCCGCGACCGCTACCACCTAGAAGGACAAGGGCAACAGGCGCATGGGAACACCACCACCTCCAAGTTCCCCTCCAAGCCACACACCATCCTGACTTAGAAATATATCGGCCGATCCTTCATCATCGCTGGGTCAAAATCCTGGCACTCCCTCCCTAACAGCACTGTGGGAGCACCTTCACCACACGGACTGGAGCGGTTCAAGAAGGCGGCTCACCACCACCTTCTCAAGGACAACTAGGGATGGGCAATAAATGCTGGCCTTGCCAGCAACGCCCAAGCTTTAGGGTCATCTGCCCTAATTTCTCCTTATGTGGCTCAGTCAAATTTTTTGAACGAATATTTTAAAAAATGTGAAAACTAGAATGGTAGAAGGCAAACTAGATCAACATTGGTCTTTTTCCGCCTTGCAATTCCTTAGTTCCTATTAGGTTTAGTTGGAAGCTTGCTTTGTGGGATAACCTTTACAGATTTAAGTGTGACAATATTTGAAGTTTGAAACTGCAACTAACAAGTTTGTTCTCTTGCAGTACTGATCTGCATGTGAAGCAAAGCACAACAGGTTAAGATGAAACTCTTTGTTGCTTGCATACTTTGCCCCTCTATTTTGTATAGGGAAATGCTAAGTAGTCTTACCATGGCTGATTTTCTGAGGCTGGCAAATTTATTCCTCATTTGCTGCCAAGTCCCCTGAATGTGGGAAACCCTGTTGACATTTTGGGCCATCTTGTATGCAATGCAAATGACTGGCCTGTGGGAAGTTTTTCAGCGAGCTCCATGGGGCAGGCCCAATCCAGACTGGGAACTTACAGTGCATAAATAATGAGGCTACGCTCAGAAGGTTTTATGGGACCTGTCATTCATAACTTGTGCAAGTGCAAAGCTTACCGCTTCAATGTTATGACTGTAAAATGTACCCTACAGTAAATTTCTTTCACCTTAATTATAAAAGGTACAGCAATAAATTATTAAAACAAATACTGCACCATCACAATTTACTCACAATTATTGCATATTTTTCCAGTACATCTGTAGCACAAGTAGTTCATCAGACAACAGCCTCCTTCTAGATTTTGAATGAGACATTAAACTGAGGTCCTACCTATCTGTTTCAATAGTTCAGGTGGACGTTCAAAATCCCACGGCGCTACTTGAAAAACAGCAAGGAGCTCTGACGTACCGGTAAACATTCTTTCTTGAACTGGTATGGCAAATAAACCGCAGATTAACTGATTAATCAATACATTGCTGTTTGTGGGTGTCTGGAATTCCCTCCCTAAACCTCTCTGCCTCGCTACCTCTCTTTCCTCCTTTAAGTCTTCACAAAGGAGGACAGTCTTCACAAAGGAGGACACAAATAATCTCCCAGAGATGCCGGGGAACATAGGGTCTGATGAAAGGGAGGAACTGAAAGAAATCAGTATTTGTAGGGAAATGGTGTTAGGGAAATTGATGGGACTGAAGGCCGATAAATCACCAGGGCCTGATAATCTACATCCTAGGGTACTTAAGGAAGTGGCCCTAGAAATAGTAGATGCATTGCTGATCATCTTCCAACATTCGATGGAATCTGGAACAGTACCCATGGATTGGAGGGTAGCTAATGTTACCCCACTATTCAAAAAAGGTGGTAGAGAGAAAACGGGGAATTACAGACCGGTAAGCCTGACATCGGTAGTGGGGAAAATGCTAGAGTCCATTATAAAAGATGTAATAGCAGAGCACTTGGAAGACAGTGACAGGATCGGACAAAGTCAACATGGATTCACAAAAGGTAAATCGTGCTTGACTAATCTACTGGAATTTTTTGAGGATGTAACTGGTAAAATAGATAAGGGAGAACCAGTGGATGTGTATTTGGACTTTCAGAAGGCCTTCGATAAGGTCCCGCATAAGAGATTAGCGTGTAAAGTTAAGGCACATGGGATTGGGGGCAAGGTATTGACTTGGATAGAGAACTGGTTGGCAGACAGAAAGCAAAGAGTTGCAATAAACGGGTCTTTTTCCGAATGGCAGGCAGTGACTAGTGGGGTATCACAGGGATTGGTCCTTGGACCCCAGCTATTCACAATATATATAAATGATCTAGACAATGGAACTAGATGTAATATCTCCAAATTTGCAGACGACACAAAGCTGGGTGGGCGTGTGTGCTGTGAGGAGGATGTCAAGAAACTCCAAGATGATTTGGACAGGTTGGGTGATTGGGCAGAAACATGGCAGATGCAATATAACGTGGATAAATGTGAGGTTATCCACTTTGGTGGCAAAAACAGGAAGGCAGATTATTATCTAAATGGCAATAGATTGGGAGAAGGGGAAGTGCAACGAGACCTGGGTGTCCTTGTGCACCAGTCGCTGAAGGTAAGCATGCAGGTGCAGCAGGCGGTTAAGAAGGCAAATGGTATGTTGGCCTTCGTAGCGAGAGGGTTTGAGTACAGGAACAAGGATGTCTTGCTGCAGTTGTACAGGGCCTTGGTGAGACCACATCTTGAGTATTGTGTGCAGTTTTGGTCGCCTTATCTGAGGAAGGATGTTCTTGCCATGGAAGGAGTTCAGCGAAGATTCACCAGGCTGATACCTGGGATGGCAGGAATGATGTATGAGGAGAGATTGGGTCGATTGGACTTGTACTCGCTGGAGTTTAGAAGAATGAGAGGTGATCTCATTGAAACTTATCAAATTCTGACAGGACTGGACAGACTAGATGCAGGAAGGATGTTCCCGATGGTCGGGGAGTCCAGAACCAGGGGACACAGTCTAAGGATAAAGGGTAAGCCATTTAGGACAGAAATGAGGAGGAATTTCTTCACCCAGAGAGTGGTGAACCTGTGGAACTCTCTACCACAGAAGGTGGTGGAGACCAGTTCATTAAATATATTCAAGAAGGAGTTGGATATATTTCTTAAGGCTAAAGGGATCAAGGGGTATGGGGAGAAAGCAGGGACAGGGTACTGAATTTGGATGATCAGCCTGATCTCATTAAATGGCGGAGCAGGCTCGAGGGGCCGAATGGCCTACTCCTGCTCCTATCTTCTATGTTAAGACGCTCCTTAAAACTTACCTCTTTGACCAAGCTTTTGGGTCATCTGCCCTAATTTATCCTTATGTGGCTCGGTCAAATTTTTTGTCTTAATACTCCTGTGAAGCGCCTTGGGACATTAAAGGCGTGATATAAATACAAGTTATTGTTGTTGTTGTATCTGCATACAAAACACCGGTCACTCCACTTCAAAAGTAATTCATTGTGTAAAGCACTGCGACATAATAAGATGCTATGTAAATGGTGGTATTATTAACGCTGCTATTTAAGAGTCAAATCCCCCAATAGTTTTCAGTTGGCTACTTGTTAAAAGTCTGCTTTTTGCTAAATAAGTTACTACATCAAGTCATTTTCCTCAAAGTGAGAATATAATCTGCAATGCCTGATGTGAAAAATGTCCCTCAATGCACAATGCAATTGATTGTATAAAGAGAGCTTTTCTTCATACCTACCACAACTATAGCTTCGATTTTAACTTACAGCTGCAATTGGGCAGGGCGAGCAGGAAGCCTCCATTACATCACCAGCTTGATTTTAGCTCCCAGGCCTCATTTTAATATGATTGTCAGGTTGCCCACCAGATTGCGTTGGGAAACGGGCAGCCCGCCCACTTTCTTTCTGCTTTCTGAGGCTGCTGCTGTTCCTCCTCCTCCAACTGTTCTTCCATCCAAATGAAACTGGCAATAATAGCACCCATGATAAGCAGACAGAGCTTACTAACAACAACTTGTATTTATATAGCACCTTTAACGTAGTAAAACGTCCCAAGGCGCTGCACAGGAGAATTATAAGACAAAAAATTTGACACCGAGCCACTTGAGGATAAATTAGGGCAGGTGACCAAAAGCTTGGTCAAAGAGGTAGGTTTTAAGGAGCGTCTTAACGGAAGAAAGAGAGGGAGTGAGGCGGAGAGGTTTAGGGAGAGAATTCCAGAGCTTAGGGCCCAGGCAACAGAAGGCACGGCCACCAATGGTGGAGCGATTATAATCAGGGATGCTCAAGAGGGCAGAATTAGAGGAGCGCAGATATCTCGGGGGGGGGGGGGGTGGTTGTGGGGCTAAAGGAGATTACAGAGATAGGAAGGGGCGAGGCCATGGAGGGATTTGAAAACAAGGATGAGAATTTTGAAATTGAGGCGCTGCTTAAACCGGGAGCCAATGTAGGTCAGCGAGCACAGGGGTGATGGGCGAAAGGGACTTGGTGCGAGTTAGGACACGGGCAGCCGAGTTTTGGATGACCTCAAGTTTACGGAGGGTGGAGTGCGTTGAAATAGTCACGTCTAGAGGTAACAAAGGCATGGATGAGGGTTTCAGCAGCGGATGAGCTGAGGCAAGGGCGGAGATGGGCGATGTTATGGAGATGGAAATAGGCGGTCTTTGTTATGCGGCTGCTGTGATCGGAAGCTCATTTCAGGGTCAAATATGACACCAAGGTTGCGAACAGTGCGGTTCAGCCTCAGACAGATGTTAGGGAGATGGATGGAGTCAGTGGCTCGGGAACGGAGTTTGTGGCGGGGACCGAACACAGTGGCTTCGGTTTTCCCAATATTTAATTGGAGAAAATTTTTGCAGATCCAGAACTGTATGTCAGACAAGCAGTCTGATCATTTAGAGACCATGGAGGGGTCTAGAGAAGAGGTAGTGAGGTAGAGCTGGGTGTCGTCAGCATACATGTAGAAACTGATGCTGTATGATACTATGGATAAGTAAGGCAGAAAAAAGTGAGAAAATAGCCATGTGGAAGCTGGACTCTCTCCTGGCAATCCAAACAACACAATGGCGCACAAATACTATAGTCCTCAATTTCATCGTATTCTAAACTCCTCAATCTGTATACTGCAATAAAACATTTGATCTTAGAAAAGTACAATTTAGTTCCTATTAGCAGGAGCCCTCTGTCCCCAAAAAAGGGAATAAATGTAGGAATTATGGGACCATTTGAAATTCATTGAAGTAATGTTTAAAGATTCGTACAAGAGAAGTACTGTATAAAGAAAAACAAAACTAACAATAGAAAATGCTGCAAATACACATGAGGTCTGTCAAAATGTGTAAAGAGAAAAGAAAGATTCATATTTTGGATGTATATTTTTCATCGAAACTGGAAACTGGAAGATAAGTGAGCTCAATAAAACACTGGGGAGACAACAATAGGTAGAATCACCAAGAAAAAAAGACTTGCATTTATATAGCGTCTTTCTGTGCTGTACGTTCTATGAAATAGCTGAGTCAGTTGGTGAAAAGACGTGAGAAAGATATATACAAGGAAAGCAAGAAAATTGATGAAATAGAAAGGACAGAATTGAAAACAGCAAATATGAAATAAAAACAGAAATTAGCTAGCACCCAAAAAGAGAGAAAAGAATGGCTAATACCCTGATGCAGATACGTTCGCTCTCCCATTGCCCAAACTTTGTTCTAACGAAAAATCCACACCAAAATGTTAATCTGTCTCCCCTATCCTGGATGCCCACAAGCCCACCGTGCATCCCCAACACTCCCTGCTTCCAAGAAAATGAAGGTGGTGGGGAAAGTCTGAAATTGCTAAAGTCAGTGTGCAGACTAGCAGGCTGCAGAGTTCCCAGAAGGACGATGCGATACAAAGATCCATTTTCCGCTTGTGCACTCCTGGTGCAGTGTCTTGCCCACCGGAAGCACATGTTGGGAAATTGCCCCGATGCAGTCCACTCTATTTCTATTCGATAATTTTAGTGGATTGAAAATCATGAGCTGCGTGCATGCAAATTCCCAATGTGCGCCACTTATTGTGCTGAGCTTCATTGGAACCATATAGGAGGCCAAAGACGGAGAGTGATGGGATAAGGAGTTGAAGTCCCAGTTGTGATGATGGACCTACACACAGTGTCCGTAATAAAACAGGGGAGCTGGAGGCAATCATGTGTTGAGAGGAACCAGACATAGTAGGGATTACTGAGACATAGCTACAGAAAAATCAGGACTGGGAATTAAACATTGCAGGGTGTAACATATTTAGAAAAGTAGAGAGGGAACAAGGGGAGTTGGAGTAGCTGTACTTATTAGGGATAACATAATAGCAGTAGAAAAAAGGGACGTAGATATCAGCAAGACAAAAATAGAATCCATATGGATAGAGATAAAAGATAATAAAGGATCAATCGCACTAATAGATGTAGTCTACAGACCACCTAATAGTGGAAGGGAGGCGGAGGAAGAAATATGCAGACAAATTAGAGAAATGAGTAAAAAACATAGAATAATAATCATGGGGGATTTCAACTACCCTGATATTAATTGGACAGAAAAAGTAGGTAAAAGGGATAAGGGAATGGAGTTCCTACAATGTCTACTGGACTCCCTTCTAACCCAATATGTAAAAAGCCCAACAAGGGAGGATTCGCTATTGGATCTAGTTTTGGGGAATGAGCCAGAGCAGATAAGAGAAGTAAAAGTAGGGGAACATATAGGCAATAGTCACCATAATATAATACGCTTTAAGATGATAATAGAGAAGGACATAAGTATGACAAAAACCAGGATAATGGATTGGAGAAAAGTTGATTTTGAGGGGCTGAGAATAGAACTTGGGAAGATAAAATGGGCAACAATATTGGCAAACAACGATGTAGAACGACAATGGGAAACATTTAAAACGGTGTTTAACAGAATGCAGGAAAAATATATTCCGCTAAAAGGAAAGAACAAATTAAACACTAATGAGACTCCATGGATGAATAAAGACATAAGGGAACAATTGAGATTAAGGAAAGAGGCATACTTTAAGTACATGGACAGCAGAGGTGTGCATTAAAAGAGAGAAGTCAAAAAAACAATCAGGAAGGCAAAGAGGAACTATGAAATTAAAAGAACATAAAACAAAATAGTAAAATATTTTACAGGCACATCAATAAAAAAAGGAAGGTTGGGATGGGAATAGGGCCATTAAGGGATAGACAGGACAATACCACAGGTAACGATAGGGAGATGGCAGAAATATTAAATCATTATTTCGCTTCGGTATTTACGAGGGAGATAGAACAGGTAGACATGACATTGGATGATGAGATGAGCAATGAGATAAGTGCATTTAAAATAAAAAACGGGCATATTATTAAATAAACTAATCAAACTCAAAGAGGATAAAACCCCTGGTCTGGATGGATTGCATCCACGCATTTTAAAAGAATCTAGGGAAGAGATAGTAGAAGCATTACTACACATATTTAACAATTCGTTATAAAAAGGTATAGTGCCAGAGGACTGGTGGATAGCTAATGTAATACCTATATTTAAGAAGAGGGCTAGATCATGTCCAGGGAATTATAGACCAGTCAGCTTAACATCGGTGGTAGGAAAAATAATGGAATCCCTACTAAAGGAGAGAATAGAACATCCAGAAACGAAAAGTATAATAATGAATAGTCAGCATGGATTTCAAAAGGGAAAATCTTGCTTGACCAACCTTATTGAATTTTTTGAAGAGGTAACAGAGAGAGTAGACAATGGTAATGCAGTAGATGTAATTTATCTAGATTTTCAAAAGGCCTTCGATAAGGTATCCCATAATAGACTGAGGAACAAGTTCAGAGAATGTGGAGTCAGGGGACAAGTAGCAGAATGGATTGCTGGCTGGCTTCAAGACAGAAAGTAGAGAGTGGGTGTAAAGGGTAGCTATTCACAGTGGCAGAAGGTGGGTAGTGGTGTTCCACAAGGATCAGTGCTGGGACCACTGCTGTTCACAAATTACATTAATGATTTAGACTTTGGAATCAAAAACACAATTTCTAAATTTGCGGATGATACCAAATTGGGGGGTTAGTCAATACTGAGGACTGCAACAAATTACAGGAGGACATTAATAAACTTGCAGAATTGGCAAACAAAGTTCAACACAGATTAATGTGAGGTATTACATTTTGGTAGGAAGAATAGGGAGGTCACTTATCACTTGGAGGGTGCGAGTCTATGTGGGGTAGAGGACCAAAGGGATCTCAGAGTACAAATACACAAATCACTAAAAGGTTAGCAAGACCATAAAAAAAGCAAACCAAGCACTAGGGTTTATTTCTAGAGGGATAGAATTGAAAAGTAGGGAAGTTATGCTAAACCTGTGTCGAACCTTGGTTAGACCACACTTAGAGTACTGCGTACAGTTCTGGTCGCCAGATTATAAAAAGGATATAGAGACACTGGAGAGGGTGCAGAGAAGATTTACAAGGATGATACCAGGAATGCGAGGGTATATCTATCAGGAAAGTATGAACAGGCTGGGTCTCTTTTCTCTTGAAAAAAGGCTGAGGGGTGATCTAATGGATACAGAGAGAATGTTTCCACTTGTGGGGAAGAGCATAACTAGAGGCCATCAATGTAAGATAGTCACCAAGAAATCCAACAGGGAATTCAGAAGAAACTTGTTTATCCAGAGAGTGGTGAGAATGTGGAACTCGCTACCACAGGGAGTGGTTGAAGCGAATAGTATAGATGCATTTAAGGGGAGGCTGGACAAGCACATGAGGGAGAAGGGAATAGAGGGTTACGCTGATAGATTTAGATGAGGAAAGACGGGAGGAGGCTCGAGTGGAGCATAAACGCCGGCATGGACTGGTTGGGCCGAATGGCCTGTTTCTGTGCCGTATATCCCATGTAATCCTGTGTACACTTGAAATGTAAACCTGTCTCTTCTCTTCACAGATACTGCTGTGCCTTTCCAGCATTTCTGGTTTTATTTCAGATTTAGTTTTGTTATTTGTACTGTTTAATTTACTGTCACTTCTCTTCTAGAAATCCAGCTTTGACAAAGTTCTTATGAGACATATAAGAAATATTGTACCCAAAACTCCAATTTGTTTCAATAGTATTGGATGAATCACCACCCCCTGACGTATACACAACTTAAAGCTGGATTGTAATCCAGTATTCATTTTGAAGCTTTATGCGGCCTAAATTAGCTCATCTTTGGACTGTCCCACATAACCCAATTCAAATTAATTGAACAGTTACCGAAGCCAGCCAATCACAACGGGACATCGTATAACACTGAGAACAACCTGGATCTGAAGGGTTTCCATCCCATTGACAACTCTGAAGGAAATTGTAAAAGGGGCGCAGGGGGTCGCGGTTTGGAAGGGCAAGCACTTCTTCTACCTGCCCCACTAATGTTGCACCAGCACTTTGGAGATGACTTTGGAATGTCCCCAGGAATTCCTTTGGGGTGGCCGAGACCCCCAGTTGTAGGTGCTGTTGTACGCCTAGAGTAAAGTCCCAAGAGCGAATAGACCAATGGTGATTGATCTCTCTGTTGCAGTGTGGCCCTGCCATTCAGCTGAGCTTTTTCTTTGGCTCAAATCCGACCTCTGGCTCAGAGTTCTGCTCATCCCTATTATTTACATGATCTAGTCACCAGGAATTTGCTGGCGTGATAGAGGAAGAGCGACTGCAACCTAGACAGCCCCTTTCTGCCAGGGCTCTATGAGATCTGCTCATTGAGAAGCACTTCCACTAACCTCAACTGGAACTACCCTTTCATCAGCAGTCTCACATTCCCAATTTTCCTCTCTCAGTAACCATTACATTGCCCTCTTTCTGTCAACACTTATTGGCACCTCCCTCGTTTAACTGCAGACATAAAACTAACACCAAATGCAAAATCAAATCAAAATTTAGCAAATGAATCATTACATAATGCATTCAACATGAAACTAATCATTCCTGTGCATTCACTTAGTGCCTGTCTTTCGTGTACCTTTCCCTATCCTGGTGCTTCCCCAGTGGCTGGAGCTTTGGTGGTGGAAGGCTGCTGAGCTGCAATTCAGGAGATTTGCAGATGGCCTTGAAGGGCAACCTCAAGCAGCTGTGGGCCGAGAGCAGTAGTGGGCAAAATATGGCCCACGGGCCTTATCCGGCCCGCTGGACATGACAGAAATAGAATGCGAGCCGGAGCTCGAGCTGCACATTAGTCTCTCCACTTTCACTTCTCATGGGTCAGAGACAGACCCGAACTGCACCCAAGGAAAAAACATAGTAATAAATTAACAAATTAATAATTCGCAAAAGCAATTCTCTCCAGCCTGATCGTAAAAGGATTCATTCCGCGATTCTGCGCCCCAATGGAGGATATCCGTAAAAAAGAATAGAAAGACTTGGATTTATATAGCGCCTTTCACAACCACTGGACGTCTCAAAGCACTTTACAGTCAATGAAGTGCTTTTGGAGTGTAGTCACTGTAGTAACATAAGAAACGTGGGCAGCCAAATATGTGCACAGCAAGCTCCCACAAACAGCAGTGTGATAACTAACAGATAATCTGTTTTTGTTATGTTGATTGAGAGATAAATATTGGCCAGGACACCGGGGATAACTCCCCTGCTCTTCTTCGAAATAGTGCCATGAGATCTCTTACGTCCACTTGGGAGAGCAGACGGGGCCTCGGTTTAACATCTCATCCGAAAGACGGCACCTCTGACAGTGCAGCACTTCTTCAGCACTGCACTGGAGTGTCAGCCTAGCTTTATGTGCTCAAGTCCCTGGAGTGGGACTGTGAACCCACAACCTTCTGACTCAGAGGCGAGAGTGCTACCAACTGAGCCTCAGCGTATCCAGAATGCACTGCGTACTCGAATATGCCCTATCCATTTTAGAGTCAAGTCATGGCTGCTCATCTCCACGACTCTTTTAATGAAGAAAGAGACCAGCATTGCGTCTTTCAACTCCCAGTACCCGGAGTATGACAGCAGGGGAGTTCTCGTCGCTGTCTTAGACACGGGAGTGGATCCCGGAGTACAAGGACTCCAGGTAACGCGATTGGACTTCAGGCATTGTGAAGCCTCAGGCTCCTGTACTCAGTGCAGACTCGAGCCACGTAGACTTTCAGTACAACATGTAATCGATTAATCAATCATTTCATTCATTTAGTAACGCAAGATTTTACTATTTTACACTATATTTTGTGTATTTAAGATAGTATCTGACTACTATCTGAATTTATGTTTATGTTTATGCAATGTTTCCTCTAATTTTTTTTGGCAATGTCCACTCTATTTCCTGTGCCTCCGCCCTGACCTCTTCTTCCTTTCACAACAAAGGCATGGTCTCCCAACTCATCAACTTCCACCCCACTAGCCTCCACGTTCTCCAGACCATTTTCTGCCTCCTGCAACATAACCCCATCACCAAGCACACCTTTCCTTCTTTTTGGAAGGGCCTGTTCCCTCCGGGAAACCATTGTTCATTCTTCCACCACCCTGATTTCCAGCTGCCCTTCTCCTAGTGCTTTCTGGTGCAACCATAGCAGATTCATTCACTTCTTGTCACATGCTCTGTCCAAGGTGCCAAACGTCTATTCCATTTGAAACAGTCATTTCCGTGCACTTCCTCCAGTCTTGTGTTCATTTCAGACTTCCAGCATTTGCTGTTTTTTTTTCCTTTTATCTAGTTTCTACTGTCTTCACTGTTCATGGTGCAATCTTCTCCACACTGGGGAAACCAAACACAAATTGAATGAACAAAGCAGCGTTCCTGTTCCGAGTGCTCGGTATTGCTGAGACGCAAATGATGGGGAAATAGGTCATAAAATGTAATCTCATCATTTGTGTTGAATTCCAGCACGTTGGCCCCTGTTGGGGAGGATGTATTCTATGTTCCCCGTCACATCGGATTGAACATTTCAGAGGTGGTGGAGGACAGGCAGAATGACTCCCTGAGTGAACTGCCATTACATTTATAATTACACTGGGGTACTGGTGTAACTCCCGCAGAAAATCCTGTCCTTGTTGTATAATTGCAACATTACCTGTTTTAAACTTGCTGGAGTGCAATGAAGGTTCACCAGACTGATTCCTGGGATGGGAGGATTGTCCTACGAGGACAGATTGAGTAGACTAGGTCTATATTCTCTAGAGTTTAGAAGAATGAGAGGTGATCTCATGGAAACATACTAAATTGTTACTGGGTAGATGCAGGGAGGATGTTTCCCCCTGGCTGGGGAGTCTAGAACCAGGGGTCACAGTCTCAGAATAAGGGGTCAGCCATTTAGGACTGAGATGAGGAGAAATTTCTTCACTCAGAGGGTGGTGAATCTTTGGAATTCTCTACCCCAGAGGGCTGTGGAGGCTCAGTCATTGAGTATATTCAAGGCAGAGATCGATAGATTTTTGAATATTAAGGGAATCAAGGGATATGGGGATAGTGCAGGAAAGTGGAGATGAGCTAGGAGCTCAGCCATGATCTTACTGAATGGCGGAGCAGGCTCGAAGGGCCAAATGGCCGACTCCTGCTCCTATTTCTTATGTTCTTAAATTCAAATTTCCAGCGTTTTGGAATTTTTATTTTATGTTAGAAAAGAAAGACCAAGTGCACGAAGAGAAAAAACCAACTGAAGAATTGCCAGTAAAACTAAGAGTGGAATCTTTTGCAGGCTAATTTACTAATGTATATAACCTTGCAATAAGGTCAGCGCCCTCATTAGTATATTTCTTTTAAGAGTGACTGCCATTAAAGTGTTCTTATATCTTCAATTATGTCAGTGCTTCAACGGGGTCTGTTACAGATGAATTCCACTCATTAATTCCACGTGATGTTGACCTCTTAGAATTGCCTCCTGTACACGCAACACATTTTTGTAATTGTTTTAGTGGATTTACATGCATTAGCAAAAATTATTTCGTATTATTTTGTTTTGTTCAGATGTTATTTCTACATAATACATTGTAGCTACCTTTTGGTTACTGTAGTTATTCCATTTTATACAGTAATTGGATTGTAACTCATTTACTCAAGAATAATGAATTAATGAGCATGTCAAACCTGATTAGGTGTAAGTTTTGTCTAAATATGGTGTTAATATTTTCACTGTATATGGGCTGTCTACCTACAATGATTATATTTTTAGAGTTGACGTTTTAGTGTATGCAGAGCAGCAGCTATCACAATCTTATGACAACAACCTACACCATTACTATGGCATATTTTTAAGATCCTCATGTCGCATCTCACCAGAAGAGCAAGTTTTGTTGCACAAAATGGAATTTGTACTCCGAAACTTAGAGCAATTCCCTCACCCCCAATTTTTAAAATAAGTTTTATTGTCTTTCCTCTTCAGGTCTCTTTGCACCGCACCGCATTCCCTGGTAAAAGGTCAGGCAGGTCATCTGTTCCCAGGCCTCTACATATACCTAAGGAAGGATATACTTGCCATAGAGGGAGTGCAATGAAGGTTCATCAGACTGGTTCCTGGGATGGGGGGGGATTGTCCTATGAGGAGAGATTGAGTAGACTAGGCCTATATTCTCTAGAGTTTAGAAGAATGAGAGGTGATCTAATTGAAACATACAAAATTCTTACAGGGCTTGACAGGGTAGATGCAGGGAGGATGTTTCCCCTGGCTGGGGAGCCTAGAACCAGGGGTCACAGTCTCAGAACAAGGGGTCAGCCATTTAGGACTGAGATGAGGAGAAATTTCTTCACTCAGAGGGTGGTGAATCCTTGGAATTCTCTACCCCAGAGGGCTGTGGAGGCTCAGTCTTTGAGTATATTCTAGACAGAGATCGATAGAATTTTGAATATTAAGGGAATCAAGGGATATGGGGATAGTGCAGGAAAGTGGAGATAAAGTAAAAGATCAGGCATGATCTTATGGAATGGTGGAGCAGGCTCGAAGGGCCAAATGGCCTACTCCTGCTCCTATTTCTATTGTCTTATATACGTTTTGACCAGAGCCAAAAGTGACTCACTTTCCATTTACCCTTCCTCCTCCCCCCAGCCCCCCACCCTCTCACTGGGTGAGGAGGGTCCAGCCTTGTCCTGGTGTGTCTTCTCGGTGGTGCTGCTGAGATGTCGCTGACATCAGATTCTTCCAGTGTACATACTTGGTTTCAAATAATTCTGCCTGAATATTAATGCACAGTCTTACTATTTTCTTTCATTAAGAACCATGATGAAACGTTTAACTGCCACTTGCTGGGCTATACAAGAGTAGTAAAAGCCTCGGGTATTTAAAGCACCGGTGAGATTTCTGTCAGTTCATTCATCTCCATTTGCTTATCTGAAATTGTTCTCCTAGTTGATGGCAATGTCATCTTCAAATGGCAGGCCAGACCATATTTCATCCCGTCGGAGGTGGTGCTTGTCGACTGTCAGTGGTTTTGGATCAATGGTTAAGACCGCTTCGTAGACAAAAGGACGTGCTTCTTTAACTGGCACAGAATTCTGGACAAGCACCTATCGAATCATAGCTTGTTAACAAAAAGAGAGGCTTTGGTCAATGATCCTTCCGCTGAGACACTTGCTGATACAAATCATTTAAACAGTTGCATTTCTTGTGTTGATGATAAATCCACTGATCTACCAAATGTAGCTGATCATGAATAATCAGCCATAGTTTCAACATAGCTGTCATGTACTTCTGCTGAAAGCATTTGTTTTGAAGCCTTTCCAACCCTTGTAACCCAAATGACAGTTACGTCACATACAAAGAGGGCCTCCGGGGGATGTCAAGCTTGCGAACAACAACTGACAGTAACAATGATGCTTCTTCCTCTTCAGAGGATTAATCATTCTGCTTTTTTTCTACCCAGTCTCACTATTTGCTTTCATGGGCTTTCAGTTTTTCTTCTGACATTTAAAGTTCTCAGAATACTGCAAAACATTACTGCCTGCTTCCAAATTAGGCATTATTTCCAGGGTCTGATGTGTGCTATTCCCCCTCCCCCATCCTCTGAAGTGAGGGGGAAGTGGTGACCTCGCATTGGATTCATTCCTTGTAAGATTCCCACTCTCTTCCAGGTCAAAGCACAACACAAAAAAAATCAAAGCAAGCTGGTAGTCACCAGATGGAGAGCAGGATTGTAAAAAAGGTATCAAGAATAGAGCTTGATCCTCACAGCTACTATACACAACAAAATGCATGGGGGCTGACTCAAGATCATACATCAGACATACTGTAACCCACCCATGAAGAATCATAGACTGATACAGCACAGAAGGAGGCCATTTGGCCCATCATGCCTGTGCTAGATCTTTGAAACAGCTCTCCAATTGGTCCCACGCCCCTGCTCTTTCCCCATAGCCATGCAAATTATTCCACTTCAAGTATTTATCCAATTGCCTTTTGAAAGTTATTATTAAATCTGCTTCCACCACCCTTTCAGGCAGCGCATTCCAGATCATAACAACTCACTGTGTAATTTTCATTTCCTCATGTTGCTTCTGGATATTTTGCCAATTACCTTAAATCTGTATCCTCTGGTTACTGACCCTTCTGCCACTGAAAACAGTTTCTCCTTATTTATCAAAACCCTTCATGATTTTGGACCCCATTATCAAATCTCCCCTTAACCTTTTCTGCTGTAAGGAGAACAACCCCAGTTTCTCTGGTCTTTCCACGTAAATGAAGTCTTTCATCCCTGGTACCATTCTAGTAAATCTCCTCGACACCCTCTCCAAGGCCTTGACATCCTTCCTAAAGTGTGGTGTCCAGAATTGGACACAGTACTCCAGCTGGGGTCTAACTAGTGTTTTATAAAGGTTTAGCGTAATTTCCTTGCTTTTGTACTCTGTGCCTCTATTTATAAAACCAAGGATCCAGTATGCCTTTTTAACAGCCTTCTCAACTTGTCCTGTCACCTTCAAAGACTTATATAGTTAAACTCCCAGGTCTCTCTGTTCCTCCAACACCTTTAAAATTATGCCATTTAGTTTATATTGCCCCTCCTCATTCTTCCTACCAAAATGCATCACTTTACACTTCTCTACGTTAAATTTCATCTGCCGTGTGTCTGCCCATTTCACCAGTCCATCTATGTCCTCCTGAATGCTGTTACTATCCTCCTCACTGTTTACTACATTTCCGAGTTTTGTGTTATCTGCAAACTTTGAAATTATGCCCTGTATACCCAAGTCCAGGTCATTAATATGTATCAAAAAGAGCAGTGGTCCCAACACCGACTCCTGGGGGACACCACTGCACACTTCCCACCAGTCTGAAAACAACTGTTCACCACTACCCCCTGCTTTCTGTCCCTTAGCCAGCTTCGTATCCACGCAGCCACTGCCCTTTTAATCCCATGGGCTTCAATTTTGCTAACAAGTCTATTATGTGGTACTTTACCAAATGGTTGCGGGAAAGTCTGTGGCCAGGAAAACATACTACTGCATACTTTCTGGTCATGCCACCTATATCCAGCTGTTCTAAGCTGCAGTCCAGGTGGTCCAAAAACCACAACTGACCCTAGAATCCCTGTGGGCCCAGCCCGATGCCTGCTAGACATACTTACTGGAGACCGAGCTCCTCCTCATAACAGTTTAGCTGCAAAAACGATATAAGCCTTCTGTGGCAGAGTGCAATCATCCTCACAACAAACGTGGGTATAGTACTGTCACAATTTTCAGGTTTCTGCGCGCTCTCTCGGGTACAGTGTCACCAGTCATTCCCGTAAGATCTTTTGTCCCCTACGATCTGGAGTGCAACTTTTCCTGCCTAATATCTAATTAAACAACAACATAACCTAGATATCGTAACAGAGAACCCATACTCCATACACTGGCTACTGAAATACGACACATGAATAGATTCAAATCTGGCTCCCATGATCTCATTTGGACCCCGATGCTATTTTAACATGGCCGCCCAGTGGCCAACCCGCTCAGTAAAATTCATGGGATTGGCTTCAGAAACCGACTGATATGACTGGAAGAACTATTTAATGGGGCACTCACCTGCAGTCATCTGGATCATTAGGATGTCTGTGCTTTTGTGATAAGTGGATTGCCAAGGCATTTCAGAGCTTGGAGATCGCTTCTTTTTGATTTGTTTGCCGTACTCCCCCTGACTCCCAGCGCCTCGTTTTCAAAATTCTCATCCTTGTTTTCGAATCCCTCCATGGCCTCG
Source organism: Somniosus microcephalus (assembly GCF_052327205.1). Lineage (NCBI taxonomy): Eukaryota > Metazoa > Chordata > Chondrichthyes > Squaliformes > Somniosidae > Somniosus > Somniosus microcephalus. Next base: position 10,025,143 of record NC_140995.1, read on the forward strand.
CCCCTCCCTATCTCTGTAATCTCCTTCAGCCCCATAACCCCCCCGCCCCACAACCCCCCGCCCTGCCACCCCGAGATATCTGCACTCCTCTAATTCTGCCCTCTTGAGCATCCCTGATTATAATCGCTCCACCATTGGTGGCCGTGCCTTCTGTTGCCGAGGCCCTAAGCTCTGGAATTCCCTGCCTAAACCTCTCCGCCTCGCTACCTCTCTTTCCTCTTTAAAACCTACCTCTTTGACCAAGCTTTTTCACATTTTTTTGTCTTAAAATACTCCTGTGCAGCGCCTTGGGACGTATTACTGTATTAAAGGCACTATATAAATACAAGTTGTTGTTGACTAATTATTTTCAGCTTATCACTTTTGTTTCTTTAGTGTGGTTGAAGGAATGGTTGGAGTAAGAGGAGCAGCAGCCTCAGCAACGAGGAGGGAGGGGCTGCTCGTAGAAGGCCTTACTCAGCATTCAGGGTCTTTAAGCCAAGTCACTTTCCTGAGACCTGGTTCAATGAAGCCCCCCCCCAATCTCAAAATGGCTGACGTGCATAGCTCTGGCAGGCACACACATTTCCATGGCTTGCTGCTCCAGCTCACTCAGGGTCATGAGGTTAGCTGAAATAGAAAATGCTGGAAACACTCAGCAGGTCGGGCTGCATCTGTGGGGAAAGGAACAGAGTTAACTTGTCCCACTGGTGTGCGAGACACGCTGCTGTGGCGGAAATTGGCACCGAGCCCTTCCGAAAGTGGTAATGAAGCTCCTGCCTGGTTCCAAGGGGAGTGCTGGCCGCCTAAATCGTGGCACGCACAAAAATTGCAATAGGTGGGCTTCCGGCAGTAACTTGTCACTGTTTTTTCCCGATCTTCATCTTACTCCCGCCCCGTTTCATGCCTAAAAGGGGCTGGAAGGAAAATGAAAATCACTCCGTAGAATTTTACAGCATAGAGAGAGACCTTTTAACCCATCACATGAGCAGGGAATAAAAACAGAAAATGTTGTTTGTTTGATCATACCGTACACAGATCGGTGCTGTGTTTGCCTAGACAAAAACTATACTCCAACAGTGAGTGATTCATTTGCTGGGAAGCATTTTGGGGCATCCTGAAGCCAGGAAAGGTGCTATACAAATACAAGTCATTTCTTGTGAACTGATAAACGACAATAATCCTAACCATTCTACACTCACAAAACAAAAACTAGCTCGCTGTCACATCTAACGCTCTGCCAGAGTTATGGCAGCCCAGTGGAAAATGCGGGATACCTGGATTGAAGGCATACTGATTTAACCATCTCAAATAAGCAATTTTTATTTTGAAGTAACTTCAAGAGGAATAAGGGTGAGTCAATATCATTGAAAGAAACCTTAGAACCGAGTTCTGATGAAGGGTGATACTTAAACAGTCTTTTCCTCTCTTGGACGCTATTCGACCTACTGTGCATTTCAAACATTCTTTAAACCGGGAAACACTTTGGCCCGTATTTTCCGATCCCTACGGGTGTGTACGCGCTGTGTACCTACCCGTAGGTGTTATGTTCATTAATAACTAGTCGTTTTTATTAAGAACCGCTAGCTTTTGCTAGACACCTTATTGAGCACATGTGGACTAGGTACAGTATCTGTAGAGGCATCCATCTTGACTGCTGCCTTGTGGGTAGCCTAGTGCATCGTGGGTAGCCCACTCTTATATACATACAGCACCACCTAGTGTACCATTCCAGAATGACAGGTTACTGATCATTACAGTAGGGACATCGGAAATGCCGGTTTCAGGCATGCCAAGCGAATGTGCTGAAAACCGGCATTTCCGATCTGTCAAGAATGCTCTTGACAGATCCTCCGCCTGCCCTGGAGAAGGGCCTCTGCGGGGGGGAGAGTTCCGCTTTCTGTGTAAGGCCTGCTTTTACCAGCATAAGAGTTTTAAAAGTACAAAAAATAATTTTTTTTCACTCATTTATAATTTAAAAATACTTTTCAAAAAGGTAAGTTTATTTTTAGCCCTGTAAAAAACTTTCATTTTTTTCAAAATTATTTAAAAAAAAAAATTAAATGTAATTTTAACTCATTTTTAAAATGTGATGGGTTTTTTAACATTTATTTAATGTTTTGATGTATTTTTGGGGTGATCTCCATTCATACTTTTGACGGGTCTATCTGTCAAAAGTATGAAGGGAGATTCCCTTCTCCTATTGGCTGGCCTGGCCCACGTGATCCCGGGGATGATTGCGAACCGCCTGCGCCCCTGGGATACCTGGGCCCTGCGCGTTCCGACTGTGGAGAGGCCCAGGAGCGGAAGTGTCCGGACCTCGGGAGCCCTCAGGTAAGAACGTAGATTTTTTTCCGATAGGAGGCATCTGTACGCAGGAAGCCTCCGATCGGAAATTACGGGCCATTATGCTGGGAATGAGTGTTGGCAATAACAGTAGCTGAATACATTGCATTCGCACGATATTCCTTTGTAAATGAGGCATTGATCTATTTAAAGTAAATGGCTCAATGCTTCTGTTAAAATAATGGACAAAGGAATGCCATGCATTCAGTAAGTGCTCATCTACTCTCACCAAAAGCAATTTCTAACTAAATTGCTCTTTTGACCCTGTCAAAAGCTTTATAGTCATGTACGGAAAATAAATCAGTTACACACTGTAATCATTAAACAAACTTAAAGTACATGAAATTGTGGTTTACAGGAACAGGTGTGGGGTACTGAATTTTGTACCCTCAGGTAGATTTAACTCTACCTCCAATCTGGCATTTTGAATCTTTTATACTCTTAATGATTATGAATGTTAATCCTCATATTTCCCTGTCAATATTGTCTGCTCTAGTATAAATGGTGTAGGCTTTGTCCCTGGTTACCTCACAGTAAAAAATAGACCTCCACCATGAGTACATAAACAAACTGAAAACAGCCTTGAAAGTTATAGAGCATCGCTAGGGACTACAACTCAACAACAACAACAACTTGCATTTATATAGCACCTTTAACGTAACAAAATGTTCCAAGGTGCTTCACTGGAGCATCATCAAACAAAATTTAACACCGAACCACATGAGATATTAGGACAGGACTTGGTCACAGAGGTAGGTTTTAAGAACATAAGAAATAGAAGCAGGAATAGGCCACTTGGCCCCTCGAGCCTGCTCCGCCATTCAATATGATCATGGCTGATCTTGGGCTCAAAGCCACTTCCCCGCCTGCTCCCCATAACCCTTTACCCCCTTATCTTGAAAAAAATCTGTCTATCTCCACCTTAAATGTATTTAATGACCCGGCCTCCACAGCTCTCTGGGGCAGAGAATTCCACAGATTTACAACCCTCTGAGAGAAGAAATTCCTCCTCATCCCAGTTCTAAAAGGGCGACCCTTTATTCTAAAACTGTGCCCCCGAGTTCTAGATTTCCCCACAAGGGGAAACATCTTCTCTGCATCTACCTTGTCGAGCCCCCTCACTATATCTTATATGTTTCAATAAGATCAACTCTCATTCTTCTAAATTCCAAAGAGTATAGGCCCAACCTGCTCAACCTTTCTTCATAAGTCAACCCCCTCATCTCTGGAATTAACCAAGTGAATTGCCTCCAATGCAAGTATATCCTTCCTTAAATAAGGAGACCAAAACTGTACGCAGTACGTGTGGTCTCACCAATACCTTGTACAGTTGTAGCAGGACTTCCCTGTTTTTATACTCCAACCCCCTTGAAATAAAGGCCAACATTCCATTTGCCTTTTTGTTTACTTGCTGTACCTGCATGCTAACTTTTTGTGTTTCATGCACAAGGACCCCCAGGTCCCTCTGAACTGTAGCATTTTGTAATCTCCATTTAAATAATAATTTGCCATTTTATTTTTCCTGCCAAAGTGTATAACCTCGCACTTTCCCACATTATACTCCATCTGCCAAATGTTTGCCCAATCACTTAGCCTGTCCATATCCCTTTGCAGATTCTTTGAGTCCTCTGCACAACTTGCTTTCCCACCCATCTTTGTATCATCCGCAAACTTGGCTACATTACACTCGGTCCCTTCATCCAAGTCATTAATGTAGATTGTAAATAGTTGTGGCCCCAGCACCGATCCCTGTGGCACCCCACTAGTTACCGTTTGCCAACCGGAAAATAACCCATTTATCCCGACTCTGCTTTCTGTTAGTTAGCCAATCCTCTATCCATGCTAATTTTTTACCCCCAATTCCGTGAGCTCTTATCTTATGCAGTAAGCTTTTATGTGGCACCTTATCGAATGCCTTCTGGAAATCCAAATACACCATTTAAGAAGCGTCTTAAAGGAGGAGAGAGAGGCGGAGAGGCTTAGGAAGGGAACTCCAGAGCCTCGGGCCAAGGCAGCTGAAGGCATGGCCGCCAATGGTGGAGCGATTAAAATCGGGGATGCGCAAGAGGCCAGAATTGGAGGGATGTAGGGCTCGAGTGGTTACAGAGATAGGGAGGGGCGAGGCCATGGAGGGATTTGAAAACAAGGATGAGAATTTTAAAATCAAGGCGTTGCCGGACTGGGATCCAATGTAGGTCAGCGAGCGCAAGGGTGACGGATGAACGGGACTTGGTGCAAGTTTATGGAGGGTGGAAGATGGGAGGCCGGCCAAGAGAGCATTGGAACAGTCAAGTCTGGAGGTAACAAAGGCATGGATGAGGGTACCAGCAGCAGATAAGCTGAGGCAGGGGAGGAGAAAAATAGACAAACAGCGCACTTCACAGTAGTACACATTTAGTAAGATCTGAACCTCGGTGCAATTTTTAAAATTACAATAAAGTCATCACCACCTTATCTCCGCTCCTATTTTCTTTTCAAAACCTGGCAGTTCTGCAAGTGCAGTGACACAAATGTTCAATTGAAGCAAGTTAATGCACTCACACCTGGGAAAACTCTCCTCATCTCAAAAAAGCAGCTACAAGTGGGAAAAAAAACTTTACATAAGGCAACATCTGGGCAGAAGTTTTTAATAGCTTCATTTTAGAAGCTTTTTTGTTGCATATAATTTATTTGAGGAGAGACACTGGCCCTCAATTTCCGATCAGAGGCTTCCTGCGGGCGGACACCTCCAATCAGAAAAAATTCTATGCACTTACCTGCTGGTTCCGTAGATCCCGAGGCTTCCGATCCTGGGCCTCTCCTCTTCGAAATGCGCAGAGGCCCAGGTATCCCAGGGGCGCAGAAGCGGTTCGCAAGTGCCCCGGGATCACGTGGGCCAGGTGAACCAATGAAAGAAGAGAATCCCCCTTCATACTTTTGATAGTTCCGTACACACAGAACTGTCAAAAGTATGAATGGGGATGACTGCAAAAATGCACCAACACACTGAAATAAATAAAGAAAAACCATTACATATATAAAATGAATTAAAATGGCATTTAACAAAATTTATTTTTTGAATTTTTTAAAATATGTTTTAACGGGGCTTAATACAACCTTACTTTATTGGACAGGGTTTTTAATTTATAAGTGAGTGATAAAATCTTATTTTTCTATTTTTTTTAACTCTTATGCTGGTAAAAGCAGGCCTTATGCCTGCTTTTACCAGGCATAAAAATTCTCCGGCCTTTCAGCGGGCAGAAGCTGAGCAAGTAGCGCAACTCTCCACCCGCAGAGGCACTTTTCTTGGGCATGCGTTTTCTTGGGCTTCGTGTGCCTAAATCCGGAACTTGCGCGGCCCCTACAGGCGCGTACACACCTGGTGCGCACCCGTGGGGGGCGGTAATTCAGGGCCATTAAATAAACATACCTGCGACTGTGAGAACAATAAAACGTTTTTGCCTTTAATTCCTCAGCAGCCCACAGTGGGACAAAGTAATGTCTGATTGGTTCTGACAGCCTGAAGTCTCACCCTCAAGCTGATCTGATTGGTTGTGACAGGCTGCTCTTGTCATCCAATTGACCTGATTGGAAAGGGGAACTGAAGGCATTGCGAACCAATCACTCTGATTGGTTTTGTCAGGTTGCAGTTCGCCCAACCAACCTGATTGCTTGTGACGGCCTCGAGTCCTGTCTACCAACTGATCCTGATTGGTTGACATCGTGACCTTTTGATCCCAGTGAAATGCAAACAAGCTGACACATGGGTTAAAAAAAAGGCGGAGTTTCATAACGGAACCTGAGCAACTTTCAAGTTAAAAAGAACATGGGCTCCTGGACTGAACAAACTGCGCGGTTCCAGATACAGCAAAGGCAGTCACCAGCGAGCTCACAGCAATGTCTGGGAAATCAGTCCTCAATTCAGGAAGACTCCTGGACAATCCGGGAGTGTTGGCAACCTTAAACTGGCCTCGGTGTTGTAAGATCTGTGATCTTTAAGGTATGATGTTTTCCCAATAACTACACGGAGGCTGTAACTTAACAAATAACAGGTGTTTACTGGAGGAGGGTAGTCTCAAGACTGAGGGTACAGAGGCATGCGCAAAGCTTATATACAGGTGTGGTCACTGCCGGTACTACAGTATACAGGAGCTGTAAAAGTAGTTCTCTCTTAAAGGTACATACACAACAGGTGTCGCTGAATTAAGGAGTAAAAAAAATCAGAACAGGTCCCTGTTCAGTGATTGATGCGAGTAAGTGTGAATTTATTGGCCTAGAAATTCGAACCTTTAGCGTCAGCCGTTAGGGCCGGCTTTGAAGAAAAAATGGCGGCCTCCTTGCTCCCGTCCACTTCCGCGTGGAACGCAGCTGCCGCCATGTTGGGCAGGTCGGCAGCCCCGCTGTTGCTCGCGCTCGCCGGAAGTATTTGAATTACCAGGAGTGTAACGTCGATTGGCATGCAACGCCGAATTGCCGCACGCTCACCGATTTCAGACGTCGCCGCTCCTCTTACCGCCCTCTCCAAAGCACGCCCATGCGTGCAGCCGTTGACGGTGCGTAGAGCCGGGAGGAAGCGGCGGTGAGTTATGAACCGTACAGTAAACATTCTAGAATTCACATTTACCGTGGTGCTTTGAAATAAGTTACACTCAAATAACTGACTTCAATTGTTTTTCAGTTTATCGCAAAAATTCTTTAATATGATCCAGATTGAGCTGGCTTTTTTTTGTTGCTGCTTAATTTAATTTATTTTTTTGTTCTTTTCTTCAAGCTCCAGTTTACATCAAGAAGATGCTGATGAACCTACTGAACAAAGAAGTGTTAAGTTTTAGAGAGGGTTTTTTTTTTGTTCTTATTGAAAATCTTAACTTGTCAACTAGCCCATACCTCATAAAGACTGGAAGTAGCAATTTGCATTGTCTGGGGAATTGGGAGGAGGTGGGGCGGGTTCTCCATTGTTTTGTATCGTGATAACGTAATTGGTGGGCCCCACTAGAAGTCTTGAATTGCAAGTTGTACAAAGGGATTAAAACATTCTTAGTTCAAACACGTTCTGCTCCATTTGACATCTATGCCACCGTCTTTCACTTGGAAATGTACTGTTAACAAGGTGACTGTCCGAGAACGGTGCACCGATCCGTTAGACCCGACCTTCGGCCTCCTGCTGAGGTTACCGCTGGAAAGAGCGCGTAGCATGGGAGCTTCTGCAGTCCGCTCATTTAAATCAGCAGGCAGCACCAAAATACCGGCGCTGCCTGCGCTCTTTTTGCGGGCGGCCATTAACTTTGGCCCGCGGTGGCACCGCCCGTTTTCCGGTTTAATTGAATTTCTAGGCCATAGACTTTGAGTGAAGACAGGATGGGGCACGGGTTAATGGCTCTCACTGTCAAATAGCCCACTGACATGTGTTTTCTGGGTCACGCATGCAGGTCTGCCACTTGGTTGAAATACTGGAGGCTTGCTGCCACACCTGGAACTGTACCAAACAAGAGTCAGTGCTTTCAGGAGAGAAGCTGGGAAAACTGGGAAATTCAAGTGGGATGTTTAAGTCCTAGATCTTCTCGCTACTTCAACTGCCTTACTTCATTTGGGATTGTCAGCTGTGGCTCAGTGGGCAGCACACTTGCCTCTGAGTCAGAAGGTTGTGGGTTCAAGTCCCACACCAGGGACTTGAGCACATAAAGCTAGGCTGACACTCCCAGTGCAGTGCTGAGGGAGTGCTGCACTGTCAGAGGTGCCGTCTTTCGGCTGAGATGTTAAACCGAGGCCCCGTCTGCTCTCTCAGGTGGACATCCCCATGGGCACTATTTTGAAGAAGAGCAGGGGAGTTATCCCCGGTGTCCTGGGGCCAATATTTATCCCTCAACCAACATCACAAAAACAGATAATCTGGTCATTACCACATTGCTGTGTGTGGGAGCTTGCTGTGTGCAAATTGGCTGCCGCGTTTCCCACATTACAACAGTGACTCCACTTCATTGGCTGTAAAGCGCTTTGAAACGTCCGGTGGTCGTGAAAGACGCTATATAAATGAAATCTTTCTTTCTTATTGAACAGCTTTTAGCAAGTTGCTTGTGTTATGGGTAAACTGACATAGACCAGCTGAACGGCTTGATGCGTGCCTCCTGCTAGCTGTTCACAAAGTGGAGAAGTTCCCCAGGATCTTCCTGTCCTCCCAGCTGGAGGAGGATGTGTGGTGGGAACTTTGGCAAGCAACGCAATTAAGGATCTCTTGAATTGATTTAGCAGAACACTCAGTAAAAAGATTAAATATTCCTAAACTAAAATTTAAAAAAACCACAGAAATTTGAACACAGATCAGATAGATCTGGGTGATGCATCTTTTGTGTCTCACACATTTTAACTTATAGTAAAACTCCAAACTAAAAGCATGGGCCTAGAAATTCGAACCCTCAGCCGGTTTTGAAGAAGAAATGGCAGCCGCCTCTCTTCCCCGTCTACTTCTGGTGCGGAACATGGCGGCCGCCATATTGGGTAGGTCGGCAGCGCTGCTGTTGCCTGTGCTCGCCGCAAGTATTTTAATTACCAGGAGCGTGCCGTCAATCAGCGTGCAATGTTGAATTGATGCCGCTCAGCGATTTTGGACGTTGCCGCTCCTCTTACCGCCCTCTACAAAGCACGCCCGTGCGTGCGGCCGTTGACAGCACGTAGAGCCGGGAGAAAGCGGCGGTGAGCTAAGAACTGTACAGTAAACAGCTGCTGAGATAACTGGTAACTATGGAGAGCTCAGACTATGTGATTGGAGTGTAAACTGCTTCCAAAGAGATGCATCAAATCTCCCCCCTGGTCAGTCAAACATTACCGTAAATACTTTTAAAATAAACTACATTGTACTACAGTTGTAATAAGCTCAGGAAAAAAATCAAAGCTGCATTTCCTTAAATTTTATACATTGGGTTTTCTAGTTTAGGAACTGATAAAATAATATGCAAAGTTTTGAAATCTGTTTTTAAAAGGCCAAAAATTAAGGAAGATTTAACACTATTCTCACCAAGAGTTCTTCAAAAGTCTGTTGTTAAAATAGTAATTGAACTCTCTGTTGCACGATTTACACCAGTAAACTCATGACCGTGAGGTTCATGTTTAAAAAAATTATTTCAATTGATTTCTCATGCAACGGTTTAAGGACATCTATGCCACAGTCTTGATGTGGTGCTTCCAGTCACAGTCCCTCCCGATCTGAACCTGTGCTTTAAGAGCCACTCACCAGGCAGTGAATTCCCTGTGAGATGCTGGCTAGTGCGCTATCACTGCTCGCTGCAAGGTGGTGCATCCCCTCCCCCTCCAGCACCATGGTGGAGCACAAACCTCCACACAGCAAACATCTGGGTGAAACATCTGTGGACCTATGGCAGCCAGCGAAGGTGAGAGGACCAGGCAGTCTGGTACCCATTTGTGGAACCCGCACAAGACCCAGACAAACGTCCGAGAAAGTAAGAGGGGAGCCGTGGACAGACAAACTCCTCTAATGTGCCACAACGGACAATGCTCCAACCCTACAGGGGCCATCAGCGGACTCGATAACTCCTGGCCCAGCAACCGTCACCAAATTATCACAAATGGCACATTGCCTGAGAAGGCCGCACCGATCCTTTAGACGTGACCTTCGGCCTCCTGCTGATTGCACTGCCGGAAAGAACATTGTTGCACGGGAGCTTCTGCGCTGCGCTCATTTAAATCATTCTGCGCTCCCTGCGCTCTTTTTGCGGGCGGCCGTTAACCTTGGCCCACGGTGGCACCGCCCGTTTTCCGTCTTGATCGAATTTTTAGGCCATGGTTTCTGAAAAACATGGAACAAGTGTGGTTCATTCTCTTTAGCCATATCTAAAAATAATACACCAAGCTGCTCCTGTGTAATCGACTTTAGATAAAGTAAAGCTAAATGAAAACCGCATCAAGCCTCTAATCCTTCCAATTGCTTGACTTTTTCTCATTTCAGGACATAACTGAATCATTTAATGATATTTACATTTCTGCAATGAAACAATTAAAATTTTGAGCACAAAAAGCTGCCAATTCATGAATTTAAAACTTCAAATTTGTGGGGTGAAAATGCAAATATTAGAAATACAAAGCAAAGTGAGTTCTATTTGTACTATTCACTCCAGTGTAGCTGCTTTAATAGCTTAGGCCTGGCCAATCAAATACCTTATATAATTAAAGTACTTAGTATGCCAAACTGTATGCCAATTTCAATGGTCATTAAATCAAAGGCCTTCAGAAAATGTTAATGTGAGCAGTCAATCATTGACAAAATAGAGGTAAAAAGAACAGAAACTATTCAATAATCGCTTCCATATATTAAGCAGTGTAATCAGTGATGCTTTTTCCACTGCAGTTACAGGCACAGTCCAAGCTGAAAGCTCTATTAAAGCAAACACAAGCAAAATAATGTAATCAAGCTAATGCAGGCTGCAATTGGCACTAAAATAAACCTCAAAGCAATATAGGTAGACACAAAAAACACGTATATATGTCGAGAATTAAAGAATACTGTTCAACATGGAAAGTGTAATGCAGACTGCTAACCAACAAAATCAATCATCTCCATCCTCTGTCTTCATGTAAGGGGCAACAACATCTAGGGGTAATCTTTCCCTACTAGCCAGGACAATCGTTCATTGATAGCACATATCAGAAACTTGAGCCCACAATGAGGCTTTCATTCGCTGATGCCAATTCCTGAATTACCTAAAATGTTTTATATCTGTCTGTGTGCTGCAGTAAATTGGAGGCCCAATCAATCTATGGCAGACTCCTGTCCCTACAGCTTACTTGGATTCTCACAAGTACTCCCAAGTACTGGCTGAAGCCTTCAGTTATATATTTGAACTGGAAAAAAACATTTCGGCCGCGATTTTGCCGGCGCTCAGAGAGGCGGGTCAGAGGTTAAAGTCCTATTGATTGACGGCAGGTCACGAACCCACCGTCAACCCGCCTCCAAAGAGCCTTCCCAAATGTCGGGTCCCCGATTTGCGAATGGACCTGACACCTAGCAGCGGGCAACGGATTAAAGGCAATTACCTGCCTATTAGCAGGTACTTGGCAGTAGTGTGCAGCCTGTTTTTCGATTTTCCCACTTCTGGGTCGGGTTTCCCGACGTCCGGACAACACGCCAGGTAAGTGTGACGTGTTGTGAGTCTGGTATAATGTTTGTGAAAAGATGACAGCTGCAGAAGTGGTGTGAAGGATGCAATGTTGCACATGGTGAGTTTCAGAGCAAAGAAAATGTTGGTTACTGCATTTTTAAAACATATACAGATTTCTTTATCTTACAAGTTTTTAAATCCAACTGTATGTCCTGTGCAACCTCATTGGGAGAAACTCTCTCACCAGTGACAGATCGCTTCTGTCATCTCACCTGCAGCTGCTATCTATTCCAGCCTACGGAGGGAGTCATTGGAGAGCCAGGGTGCAAGAGTTCACCTTTGTGCAGTGATTGTCAGTGTTTTCAGCACCTCAATGCTGTCAAACACTGAGAAATCAATGTCAAAATAAAATTGTACGTGGTCCCTTTAAGGAAACCGGCAGATGACATGTCATCAAATGACGTCATCAGACCCGCTTCCTGTTAATTGGCCGTTAACCCCGCAGGGCGAGCATAACAAGGTCAATCAAGGGAAAATCACATCTGTGGAGCGGAGGCAGCTGGGGGCGAGACAGGAACCCGGAAACCAGCTGACCCCCACCCATCCCGACACCGAACGCAAAATCATGGCCTTCAAGTCAGACCTACTTGTCAGCCTTTCTCTGCTAATTTCCATGGACCAGCGTTAAGATTTTTGGTCTAAATGAGATCCCAACAACTGACCCTCAGGCCAGATGGTATTCATTCCCTCTGTTCTCCTTAATATCCCGTTGATCACAGCATTCCGTTCCGTTTTGCTTTACACCTGTCCCAATTAACAATGTATTCTTTATATTGCTCTGCAGGCCTTCCCTGATATATATGCTTCGACCGGCCTGGCACCCAAGCTTTAAAAATGTAAATCTCAAAAGATTTGGAATATCACAAGATTTTCAAGTGCCCCAACTCTCCAGATAATTAAAATACCAGGAAGAGGAGGAGTGGGTAGGGGAAGCTGACAAACGAAGGTCCTGGTTTGGGACTTTGGCTTTGTGACATCCTGGCTGTCCCAACTGAGTTTCCCCTCCCTCTCTCTTGCTGCATCATCTCCCTGATCAACGGTGTTTCTCTTCTTTCCTCACCTCTGCTCAAAAGGGCGTCTCTCGCTCCCTCCACTTATCGCAACAGCAATTCGCTTTGCCGCTCCTCAGCAGGTTTTCAGTATAAACATTATTTCTCCCCGTTAATTCTCCATAACAGGGGAACTATCAACAAAAGCAAAACACTGCAGATGCTGGAAATCCGAAATAAAAACAGAAAATGCTGGAAACACTCAGCAGGCCAGGCAGTATCTGTGGAGCGAGAAACAGAGTTAACGGGCTCGAATTTCCAAGCCCCGAGGAGGCGGGTTTGGAGGCAGGAGTGGTGGGAAAATTGCAGAATCGGGGGGGCAGGAACCCATCCCGCCCCCAACCCACCTCCGTGCCAATGTCCCAGGAGGCAGGTATCCGACCTGTGCGGGAAGGGGAGTAGTGCCAATTAACTGCCTGTTAACAGGCAGTTTTTTTGCCTAATCCCTATTTTTAGCCCTGAAGTGTGGGCTTCCCTACGGCTCCGAACCACGGCAAGTTAGCGAGGTGGACCATCAGTCTGAAGGGGTTGGAGGGGTCGAGATGTCCGTTGTGCAAGTGAGTGATGGGTGCATGTGTGCAGAGGTAAGTGTGTGAGGTAAGTGTAAAGTGTTTTAATAAGTTTTACTTACCTTTACTTTCTCCTGCAGTCTTCCTTCCTTCAGTCCTTGGGAGCCCCTCAGCTCACCGACACAGAAAGCAGAATGGCCGCTGAACTGTCAAAAGCTGCAGCCTCTGCTTTCTGGTCTGGAGAGATCTCTAACTGAGTCTGAGTAGAAGGACTCAAGTTAGAAGACAGATTGTCAGTGTTTGACAGCTGATTTTTCATCTGTCAAAAGCTCTTGACAGATGAAATGTCAATCGCTGACGTCACCAGTAACCAGGTGTCCCTTAATTGGCCTGGTTACTGGTGACGTCAGCGATTGACATTTCATCTGTCAAGAGCCAAAAAGTGGGAGTACCGCCTCCAAAAGCTCCCCATTGACAAAATCCAGCCCAACGTTTCTGTCAGAAAAGGGAAATTATCAATCTTTTCTTACCCTTGCTCCAAAGGCTTTCTTCTCTGTCTGTCTGTCTGTCCCCCAACTGGATGGCTGCCTCTCTCTCTGTCCCTTCAACTGTGTCCCCAAGAAGGGCCCTCTTTCACTTGCCGTGTCCTTTATTCCTTTTAATTGACAGGCTGTCGGGCGGGGAACACTCTGGAGGAGGCCGTAGCTCCAGGTAAGGAACCTGCTGCTGCATTAATGGGAGTGTGGGGGCTGGGGTTCCGGTCCTTGTGGGGGTGGTCGGATCCCCGGTCCTGGGGGGGCACAGTGGTCTTTGGATGGGGAGAGGTCCGATGCCAGGGAAGAAGGTAGATTGATGGGCTGGGAGGAAGCACTCCTGCTCCTCCTGGCCCACAAGCACTGCTGTAAGGGTACTTACCTTTTCTCCGAAGCTGTCCTCGCCTCTCTTGAGCCCAAGGCCCAGGAAACCCAGCCGGCCAGGGTTAAACCTACAAGACAGGTTAAAGCTGAGGCTGCTAAACTCATTATAATATTTGAATGGCCAACCCTCCCCCTGGGAGCAGGTTGGTTGCCCGCCCCCTGTCCCACCTCCGTTGGGGTCGGGTTTGAGATTTAACATTTTTTTACATCTAACCCGACCCCAACCCAGCCATTTGTGGGGGTTAGAATTACCCCCCCCCCGATAGTCTGGTAGGGAACAGATCACAGTAGTCTAGTTGGAGGGTGTTCTTGGAAATAGTACTCCTGGGTGTCAAACTCTTGCACAAGTTCTGAAGAAGGGTTTTGACCTGAAACGTTAACTCTGTTTCTCTCTCCACGGATGTTGCCTGGCCTGCTGAGTTTTTCCAGCGTTTTCTGTTGTTATTTCGGATTTCCAGCATCCACAGTATTTTGCTATCATCTTGCACAAGCTTGTTCAGGCTGGGGGGGAATTGGTCATTGGGTGGCTCCTGGGACTTTTTCTGCTAAGAGATTTGACAAGTGTATCTCTGCATTTGAAATTTTGCATTGCTTGTTTATTTTATAATATTCTTTGAATGGCTGGGTAGGTTCACTCCTTTTATTTATTTGAATCTGTGATTCTGAAAGAGGAAAGAAAATCAAGAACAGCAGAGAAAGGGTAACTTAAAAGTGGGAAATTGTGGAAGGAATGTAGTGATACAAGGAGAGCAGAAAAGTCCTGAATTTAGACAAGGTATAATGGGAAAGTTGCAAGTTAATTTAATACTTTCTTTGAAATTTCCAAAGCACTTTGATTTGATTTGTTTAAGCGTGAAAACTAATTTTTCTCCAGTTATATTCAGTGGGGGAGAAATTCGACATGTTAGCGCCCCCAGTTAGCGCCTGGTGGGGGCGCTAACAAGGTGAATCCCGCGCCGCACGGCAAATTCGCCGGCCCCGTAACGCCGGCGATAACAGTTAGTGCCTTGGCATCTTTCGCCATGCAGATCGTGACACACTCGCTGGGCGCCTGATCTGCAAACTTCAGTAGCGCCCCCCGCCTTACCGCCTCACGCCAACAGCGCCAGGGAGCGGAGGCGTGAACCAGCAGGCTGGCTGCTGGCGGGGCGCTAGTTGAAGGGATGCGCCCCAGCTGTCAAAGAACTTCAGTTCCAAAGGTCAGTTATGAGTAGCTGAGAGCGCAGGATGTATCTCTTCCTAGGCAGTTCCTCGGAACCGAGGATGACTTGCTTCCACATTAAAAATGAGTTCTCAGGTGACTGATGAGTCCAATGCGGGACCCACAGTCTACCCACAGCCATCAATCAACACGCTTTACTCAATATCAAAACCTACACTCAAATAAATTTGACAATAAAACGAGACACTCAAGTATGAGCTTCACCATTATGTAGCGCGATTCAGGTATGACATTACCCTGTTGCCCGAGGCCTTCAGTGAGCTCGTCATGTGGCTGATCTCCTCCCTAAAGCGTTTCTATATGTTGGAGCAAGACAACTCGAGAATAGATGTCGAAATTGAAAACATAGGGGATGATTCACACCAGTGGAATATTGGGTTTAATATATCAGTTTACCCTTGGGTTCATATTATTTCACATGCTCTGGTAGTACTCCAACTTGTAATGATAGTGTACTTGATATATGTAACCCGTGCAGTAAGAAATATGTTAAAAAGGCTTAAGCACTGCACTGGACAGCTGGAAGTGGCTCAACTCTGAAAGGAAATTAAGTGAAGGAAAGAACCCCCTTTTTACCTTGACGTATAAGCCAAATGTGTATCTATAACCCCTGACTAACGGTACTAACGAATTAATGAGAGACACACACGTAACGGAGGAAGATCCTCAGCTACGTGGAGGAAACCCCAGATGGGGTTAGATCAGGAAGAAATGAGGAACAAAGGTTACCCCAGGTGGAGCAGAACAGGAACCGCAATGATGCATTGAACTTTAGTGAGGGGTCAGAATTCGCTCCTCAGTGGACTGTGAGAATCCTGGGAAGTCCCCATTTTTATATTCTCTTACTAACTAATCTGAACTAAACCAACTGACACTATTATTATCCACTGAGGTGGACGATGACAACCTTCTTGGGCCCACCCTGTTAAGTGATCTTAGCTCTTAGCTAATGTCGTCTCACAGGACACTGAACTTGTTGCTAAATTGACCTCCCGGTGACAGTAGCAAACCAAGCAAATCGAATGGTCCTATCCAGGACCAAAGAAAACTACATGTAGGCCCAGCCATCCAAATATGCCAACTTTTAACATCAAAGGCATCTCTCCTTCAGATGCGAATACCTCAAAAGGTTACTGAAGAAACATAGCATCGATGTCCTGGTGCTTCAAGAGACACACATCGAACACATCCACCAGTTCAACACAAGAGAACGTATCACAGGTTCTGACCTAGTCGCTTACAATAACCACCCCAAATATGGCCTGGCGTGCTGTGTTAAACAAGGCATCGAAGGCTGCACCGAACTCAAGCAGACCAGTATTGCCGGAGTTTTCACTACAGCAATACACGTAGGAGAGCTAACAATGTCTACAAACCACCACTCGTAAAGTGGCCTGACCCACTGCTCCCTCCTAGTCAACATCCATCCATCCATCTCGCAGATTTAATGCCACCACACAATGTGGGGCTATGCAGACGTCAACT